>NW_028230441.1:1834131-2162175 GCF_043228905.1 Azolla caroliniana | reverse complement strand
GGTGGCGGTGGCGGTGGCGATGGAGAGAGAGAGAGAGAGAGAGAGTTAGAGTTTTCGGGCGGCGTTCGTGTGGCGTGGGGACGCCCGCTCTCAACGGCAGTCTCTCTCTCTCTCTCTCTCTCTCTCTCTCTCTCTCTCTCTCTCTGGCTCGCCGTTGGCTTCTTCTCCTTTCCCTTTCCCTTTCATTTCACTGGGACTTCGCTGACGTGGCCTGCGCGCGCCTTCCGCGGCCGCGTTTTCCTCCTCCCCCTGAAAAAATGATTTCTTTCTTTTTAGTCATGAAAATAAATACTATTTTTTATATTTATTTATACCTATATATTTTTATTTTTATTTTTATTTTTATTTATATATATAACGTCCGTTTGTTGTCCTTCCAATCGCCAGCAGCTATGTTTTTCCACCCATATTATTTATTACTCACTCTTTATTTATTAATAAATAATCATCCCAATCCACTGCTTCACAAATACTGTAGAAGAAGCAACAAAAAATAAAAAATAAAAATAACGCATCCCACTTCCATTTAACATACAATTATTTATTTATTTATTTATTTTAGACTATATATATACATATACTCTATGTATATCAATTAGTATTTATTTATTTATACTATATGTATATAAAATTCGGAACTAGATTCTGTTAATCCAACCAAGCTTTTCCCATGACATCACTACTACTATGTACATACATAAAACCCTCCTTCCTTCCCCAAATTAGATATCCTTATCCCCAGACGACCCACATTTAACTTTTTATCGGTTCTATACATGTGCGAGATATAAATACCATATGATTTTCGTGTATGCCATCTTCCTCCCCACTCCCCCGTAAGAAACATATACCAATCACGACATGAGCCTTGGCAGTGTCTTAAGTGACATGGCTGGCTCGTACTCCAACCCAAGCGTGTTCATGGGCCCATGTTGCAAGGCTAAATACACTCGAGTAGGATGACAATCATATCTTTAACCGTGTCACGTGCTTGTTGAAAAATGAGACACTCTTACTTGATGGCGTCGTTATGGGGGGAGGGGACCGTGTCGGAGCCATAGCAAAAGCAACTCTTACTGAGGCATTTCCCGCTGCGCAAAAATCCGAACATGGGTGATCTATACATGCCCAGATGAAGCTTGGGTGAAGCCATTGTTGAGAAATTAGCAAATGAGTTGTGGTTAAGGATAGAGGATTCTAAGAAATTCCAAAGTTTTGCGTGCTATTGTAAAGGGGAATAAACATGAACATCCTAAAAAGAGTCAATTGTCTGACAGACAATGTGAAAATCCTTCTTGAGCAACTAGTTACGATTGCAGAGGCCGATATGATGAAATTGATACATCAAGTTGATAAAATTCATGCACGATTGAGTGAACCTTATGTGCTTACAATGCAACAGCCCCTCGAGAACAACTATGCATAGTAATTTATTTCTATATAGTTATTGTAGAACCAAATCATAACAAATGATTATTAGTGGGGAGATTTGTATGTACATAACGCACCTAGCTTTTCTAACAAATTATATATATTTTGGAAGCAATACCATCCACCTTCTTTAGAAACAATATTCTTGAATCAACCTCAAAGATGTAAGAAAATTAAATTACATTGGCAATATATTTACTTCTTGATTCTTACTATTTCTTAGCTTCAAAGGAAAATACTTCCAGTGGTTCAACACGGGAGGAAAAGCAAGGATCAAAGACATAACGTGTCCTCCTTGCCAAATAAGAACGTGGGACACATACCTATGTCATTCTAGCTATCTCTATGAGACACATATTGAGATATTTCTAATTGATTGAGTGTTTGAATAGCAGGAAATTTCCAAACATGAGGCATGTATCACCATCTCAGGTCCCCCTCACCCCCCCCCCCCCCCCCACCTAAAAAAAAGTCTTAAGCATGATTCTTATCTAGTCTTAAACTGAACATTTCTTGCTTTTGAATCCAAAGCATATATCCCACATTCTTATCCATTACTCAACCCTCAATGGCAAGTTATCTGGTCTCGAGAAATAGGAGCATGTTCAATTTTTGTTTAATTGACTTGAAGAAATTTGTGTCAAATGCATATGCACTTTTATACACAACGCTTTCAAGGTTATCCTTATATATATAAATCATCTAAATTCATGTGGTGGAATGGTTTTTTAGATGTTTTACAAGCATACAATATGTATTAGCATAGTGGCAATTGGACTTCGTATTCAAGGTTGGCTGGTGTGGTGAAATAACAATAGGACGATGCTTAACAAGCGCATTTAGTTCACACGCAAATCAAACATGGCGAGCAAAAATCTCCATAATTTGGTTATAGTATACCCCACGTGCCTTATATCTTTGTATTCACAATCTCCTTTGTTAACCACATTCCTCTACTCACTTCATGGTGACTCCTCGGCATGTTGTTAATGGATATAAAGAGTCATGGGAGAAATTAATGATACATGTTTGTCCTTTCATTTCACATGCTAATAAATGAGTTGATTCCCTATACTTTTGATGCTTGAGGAATGTTTGAACAATTTGTCCTCGGGTTAGCCTTTTCCATCATTTGTTAGATGGTGATGAAGTTTGTCTAGAACATTTAAAATTGGACACTTCTAAACAAAATGTCTTTGTTTTTTATCTCACCTTCTCATAATTTGCAGAATCTTTAAAGTCTAGGTATGCAAAGTGCTAATAATGCATAACATGTCTGGTTAGTGGGAGGAAACTTGGGTTTGCTTATTGCTTTTTGTGAATCATTCTCTAAACGTTCATGAAGTAATTTTTATGGTATGCAATATTTGGGGGGAATGACTCCCTCAAAGTGAGTCAAGTCTTTTGGTTATAAACTTCACATGATCTTGATGCAATACCTTGTTCATTTCATCATTTAGGAAAGGTGTATGATATCCAAGTGAGGGCACTATTGTTGAACAACTTTGTCACTTGTGAGTATCATGATCCTTCTAATTGTTTTGTTGTTGCCATTTGTTCAATGTTTCAAATGCCTTACATGTAATTCTTTGAGGTGGGATGGTTTGAATACAATTAATGAGGCACATTATTTGGAATAATGCTCCTACCATCATGGAGAGTGTTGCTAACTCAACATCAATGATGTCATGGTGGTGGATGCTTTGTTATTTACCTTCCATGACAACATAATTATATTAGTGGATACTCTATGCGTGTCCATGTATGCATGGGGAGGTGTGGAGCCCATACATGTGCACCGTACACGAGGGCAAGCGTGACTATGGCATCGAATAACCATTCTATGGTATGAGTCTCTTAGAACTGTGTACGATGGCACTATTGATCTAGCATGGCTAGGTTGCATATCCTTAAGTGAGTCAATCTTTTGGCTCATTGGGTCATATAGAGAAGTGCATATTCATGCTTGTATTGTGACTCCAAGATATACATAGGAATCCACCACTTCAACTTGCCCTCGTGAAAGAGTGAAGACAACTTGTTGACAAATCGATGTATGTGGAAGATCATCGACTTGGTCTTTCTTAAGTTTATTCAAAGACCTTTTTTTCTCAAAAAAAAAACTTCTAGGACTTTGAGATGATATTGCAAGACTTATATAAGATTTAGAGAGTAAGACTATGTGAATGCATGTATGTAATTTGTTGATTCCCTTGCCACCTCCATGTATGTATGATGTATTCCACCACCTCATCGATTTAGAGGCCAAAAACGTGGGCATCCAGATCCTTACTTCACACCAAATATGATCATGATTACCCATGGAAGCTTTTGGATATCTAACTCATCCCTACACTTGCTCATATATATATATATATATATATATATAGCCAACATAATTTTAGACTTAATTTTGGATGTATAGAGTCTATGTAGGCAACATTCCCTTCGTAGAATATGAAAGGCTACCAAGCATCCATATAATAATTAAATTTGCATATAATTGAATCTATAAGACATCCATATAACAATTGAATTTGCACTTTTCATTGGTCCACCAAGGAACATAATGTAGAATATGATTGGTAGTAGAGAAGATTCTCTTAAATCCCGCTTGGCTTGGAGTTGCATCCCGTCAACTTCAAAACAAGAGTAGTTTTTTCTAAGCACCACTCCACAAAGTTTGTTGAGCATGTGCTTAATCAGGATAATTTGATAATTCTGTAGTTGGCAAGCCCCCTTGAACATATGATTAACAATCATATGGATGGTTTTTGTGTTGAGAAGCCCCTCTACCAAAATCTTATTGAACATGTATCCAAGGACAAGGGCAATTGAACTTAAGACATATGTGAGCGGCAGAAAAACCATCCATGTTGAGGGAATTGGATTGCCTTCTCAATATTGTATGAGGTGATGAAAGTGGAGGGTGTAGGGCAAGTCTCTAATGGTTGTTGTAAAGGGGGTTGATAAGGAACATGAGACAAGTTTGGGTTTGGGGTTCTCTTATGTCACAAGGCAATTCAATGGCCAAGTAATTGCTTATGGAGTGGTGGCATAAATCCCAATATTGTGCTTCCTCAGGTGTGTGCTTTTTTTGGCACATAAGCATTCACATAACTTGATATATATGATGGTGGTACATGTTCTCTGCAAGACAGCAGTGTAAATTCCAGGGAACATTTCTTTGATGAGCTGGATGCTGTCTACAACTTTACAATATCAACACATTTCAAATGGGATTTTTTTCCCAACAAAAATGGAGTGGAATGCATGACAAAGATTTCTGGCATGTTCAAATGCTAAAATTAATTGGGTTGTTATTTCACAGTTTTGGGCAGTAGTTAACTCGAAAACTTTTGTCATTCCTTCAACGAGGCTTTATTTCAGGAGTTTCAGCTCTACAATGCCCATCAGAGAAGGTAGTTACGATTAGGGGTACAGTTGGAAACAATGTTAGATCTAGAATAGCAAACCAAAATTTAGGTTCAAGCGAAAAATTCTTCAATTAGATAGAGGAACTATGTTTTAAGGCTGTAGCTGAGGTTAAAGGGAATACTTAGGGCTAATAATACATTTTGAGGATTTGGGTTATGAATAAATATTTAAGGTTGGAGTTTGGCTTAGATACGAAGGTTAAGGATTAGTGGAAAATTTAGGCTTAGAAACAAATCTAAGGTTTTAGGATTAGGGTTTAAGAAGGCATCAATTTTCTGTGGTTAAGAGATAAATGTGTGCAGCGAACTGCAATGTAACAAATTTTTTATGTAGCACCTCCATTTTGATGGTACATCCTTCTCAGCAAATGCCCATCTACAAATTTCCACGATATCCACATCCATCGAGGAAGAAAACTGCTTAAAGCAGTGAACAGCTCTTATAGGATTTTACTCTCTGGAAAACATTTTTATCAATGATCTCACTCTTCTTATGAGATGTACATTTTGTAATAAACAATCATATACAAAAACAACATTTCCAAAATTTTCAATCACAAATATCCTGACATAATTTCTCTCAAAGTTTAAGAAATGGAGCATGCAAATCCTGAGCCTCAACAAGCTGTTTCTTCCCATTTCTTGTTCCATCTAGTTGCTCGAACACCTGAAATTTATCATATCCAGGAATACCTCAGAATACAATTCAAGAAAATAATACTTCTTTAATCAGCAGGAAAAGAAGGTATACATAGACTCAGTAAGGTCGTGTATATTATCAGTGACGGATACCCAGACAGTTTGGATTCTGAATTTATATCTAAGAGTACACAGATTTTCATTATGTTAGCCTCTGGCCCCTTTCCATCTGTTAGCTATAAACATCTGCCTTGATCAATGTTGACTCTTCAGCAAACTTTATTCAAGCACGGGATGTACATGCCTTGTGGCTCAAAGAGTTATTGCATTCAAGTGTACAGAGCAGGGATGGCCATTTCCCCAAAGAGTTAACTGTGTCTCAATATAACCAATCTTGTGAAATAAAGATGCAGAGCTCTAACGTGAAGCAAGCAGCAATCAACTCTATAAAGCCCATCACGAGCATTAAGAAGCTTCAAACTAAAACAACATTATTGCGCATGTTACATATCATTACCAATATGGGCTGTTTTTTTGGAAATCATGCATGACTTTGCTTGCACTTATAATAGAGCATACATTTTCATATCAAAGGTATGTGAAGAGACCTCATTATCTAACCAGGAGAGTTTTCAATTAAGAGGCTACAAAATTTTGAACAAAACTACATTAGACATAGTATACGGCTTTTCATTATAGACACATAGTGGAGCAATTGAACTAACCTTTGTAGACTTTACAAAATCAGAACGTTGTGTTTTTTTGCTTCCTTGTAAAGACCCTTTGACTTCACCAGATTTATCGACTGTTGGTCCTGGCTTTTTGTTCAATTCTGTTCGTCTTTTAATAGCTATAGCAAATATGATAAACAGCAATGAATTAAGCACTCTTGTTTCAAATTCCCAGAAAGTACAAGATATTGCTTCTAAGAGATAAAATGTGGCCACATATCATACATTTAGCTTTTTCTTTCTTTCTTGCCCTTCGTCTTTTTCTTTCATCGCGACTTAGCTCTGCTTCAGCCTTTACAACTCCTTCACCAGTGAAAACTTCCTCAGGAGCAAGTAGTTGTGCGTCTGACACCAGCAATGGAGCAATCTGTGGTAGATTAAGAAAAGACAAACATTATTCATGCAAGTATTTACTCAGTCATTGCATCCAAAAATCATTGGCAAACCTCTTCCATGGCAAGAGCCGGTACATCAGGCCGTACAGTCATATCTTCTATTACCTTCGAGCATGACATATAAAATACATCAGAGTTTCATATAGACGAAGTTGCCAATTATAAAACAGGTTTATAATTGGGATCCTACCGGTTTGGGGGTAAAATGGAAGTGTGAGAGTGCATCTAGCTTAACGCATAAAGCTTTGAATAGCTGCGTAGCCTGTCAGCATGAGATGTACACATATATTTACATTTCACAAGTGATGTTAATCTCAATGTATAAATTCCATCCTAATACACTAGGTATACAAACCTCTTTCCTTATTTCATCTGCTTGAGAGGTTGGTGCAGGAGCAAGCCCAGTTGTTTGCATGTAATTGGTCTACAAAATTGAGATATGAAAACCAGCCTTAACTTTAGAAAGTGATAGAGGAGGTATATTATCACGGCATTATCTGAACAGTATGTGCAATGCATACTTGGGTAGTTAATCAGCAATCAGAAAATAAAATAAAAATTTCCTATTTTGCAATTAAAGTTCACTTTGTATAAGAGTATGATTGCATACATCCATGGTTAGTGACACAAATCCATTGTGCATCCTCAACTATCAAAAGTAGTGAATAGCCCAGGCTTTATATACATGTACGTTGACATTTACAGTATAAAACTAAGCCTAAATATCATCAAGAGATAGATTTTATGGTCATCCTCCAAGGCCAAAAATGGCCTATGGATGGATAGAGAGAAAGAGAGAGCTGTAGGCATGGTTATGAGCAAAGTCTGGGGCAGCAATAAAAATCTATAGGAAAATCATCACTAGAAAATTAAAACTTTACTTACAGTGCTTTTGGAAAGGCCCAAGCCTGAAACACCTTGCAAACCTACATTTTGTCTTCTGTTAACTACATCAAGTTCAGCCATATCTCTGGTAGGTCTAATAGTCTTGAAGAGGCCATTTCACTTCATAACAACTTCTGGGGATTTCTCATTATCCTGAAACTTAATGCTAGTAACTTCTAGCAAAGGAGTTCTCATAATGGCGACTGTAAGGTCAGACTTCCGTAACATTAATTTCCTGAATCATCGGGACGAGGAATCACTTTAGAACCAGCTAAAAACGAAGGGAAACTTTATCCAATGTGCAATTAAAGAGGACGCTCCCAAGTTTCTATGCATCCAAGATAGCAGTCAAGCATGCTCCTGACTTGACAAGCCCAATAGTAATTCTTTCACATTATTTTCAAGTTGAGGTATCTGAGTTGCATCTCTTTTCTGATGTAAAAGCAATCTTGAACTCCATTAAAGGCTAGGAAAATATTAACGTGGAACATTTTCCTTGATAAAAGAAGACAAACATAACCTTGGAATATTTCTCCTTGAAATGCCTCACTTCCAACACTAAATGTTTCAGTCAGAAGGTTGAGGTGAATCAGACCCAAGACTGGAGGCATTCAGGAAGCTACAATCAATGATAGAGACCCAAGAATGATCAATTTGTTTTTAGAGAATTAATTGAGAATGTCTGCAAATTTCAAACTCTCTTCGTTTCATCTGTAGACCAATTGGAACTTTGAGACTGTTAATTCAGGTTGAATCCCCTGAAGTGTTGATTCTAAGCATAATTTAGAAAGTGGGAGAAAGAAAGAAAGATATTTCCACAGTAAATATAACTAAATTAGTCAAACTGCATAAGGTACCAAATAATCTCATTAGCTAAATAATCAAAGATAGAAAGGTCTCTGGAGTGGGGGTAGTACCTTCAGTGTCTCGTGATAATAGCCTTGATTTTCAATAACAAGGGGGGTGGGGCCATAACAAATTGCTATCACCTGATTTACTGTAATGAACCCCTTTCAGACATTCTAACTGACAACCTATTGGCATAGCCCTTGATTTACTTTTAACATGAGATGGACAGACAAAACTCGACAAAGTCTCTTTGCGGTTTTTGATTTCTCGTGATAACAGTCCCAATCATTGTTTGCCTTTATATTTCATTACCATGCATAAGTGGCCAAATCCTTTATAAAAGCATTCTAGTATCTGCTCCCAATTTATTTAAAAAATGTACAATGGCAAACACAACGTTCCCCTAATTCTACATCCCAATGGGACAAGTAGCAAATATGGTCAAAAAGCATATGTGAAGCTTGTATATGCTCTTCCTATAGAACTAAAGGAAACCTATACCACAGAGAAAATAGGATGCCACTCCGTTACTAACTTAATAAGTATTATAATTTATCTCCCTCATAAAGCACCACATCAGAGACAAAGGAAAATATTCCTTGTTTAACTCTATCAAATTCTAACAAATTAACTGCTCGGCATTCAGCAAACAAAAAGTCAAATGATTATACATCAAAAAAATTATACCTCGTAAATTTCTGCAAGCCCCTTCTTACTCTTTGTTTCATCCTGCAAAAAAAATAGCCATTTACTGATAGAACGAGAAAACTCTCTGTTGGACATAAAAGATGAGGCATACCAACTCAACCACTTCTTTGGAGGTAGAAGTTGAGAGGGAAGGGTTTCGTTGCACATCATCAAAATTATGCTGCAAGGGCAGACAGACATCATTGAGTAATCAGTAACCCATTGTCTACAAAATATTAAAGAAATGAGGTATTAAAGGTTACCGAGAAACAATAGGAAGGCTATACCTCAGCAATGCGTTTCCGGATCAAATCTTCTAGAGATGCAGTTGCTTCCTCTGTTATGACTGGAGGGGGTCGAACATTGTGTTCAAAATCAAGTTCCACCTCTAAAGCACTGTTTTTAGGTCTTTTAGGTGCTGAAACCTATACAAATGAAATACATAAAATGTATGAATGTTCTACGTCATGAAACATCTAAACATTTTAAGTTCAATTTCATCAGAGGTAAACATTACCTCTCCTCGCATAGTCCATACATCCGATTCAATATTAGCTTTCTCTAATTGCTCAATTCGTTTTCTGACCTTGGCAACTTGTTTTTCATGTGTAGTCAGAGTCTGCCAAGAGTTTCAGAGTAACATTTAGCAATGGAAATCCGCAATAAGAACTTCATAAGTTGATTTAACATCAGGTTGGGACCTCATCTACAGCGTCAGACTTTTTTGTTTTTGATTTGTCCTTGAAGAAAGCGTTATACCTAGAGAGGCAAGCCTTTTAGGTTAAATTCATTGCACAATACAAGCAAAAAAAAATCAAGAAGATAAATGAAAAACATCGCATCAAACATACTTCAATCCTTCTTCAAGCTCAACCTCACTGTTGTCTTCTAAGAGCTCTTCTCCATCATCCATCTGCATCATTTGATTTATTTAGCAAGTACAAATAAGATACCCAGGGGTTGGCCAAAGTCATTACAACCAAGACATGACAATAAGCACGCATTTCTACCAAGTAGCTGCAATTTGGTGCACAGCAGTCATATATTAAGTCAAAGTTAACCCCTGGCTCCTTCTTCCTTCATGATAGAAGGATGTAAGATGGATCACATTCCCTAATATACATGCATAATGTGTTTCTATGCATATGTTCTTGTGTCAGTCAAAATGATTCATTCCAAGCAGTTGAGCACAGGAAAGCTGAAACCAGAGGCCTTCAACATGGTTCGAGTATAGTGCAATGAGTATATCCTTAAAAGGGGTAGTATATCCTTACATCTATGTATTCGCCTTCCTCTTCATCCTCTTCCTCATCATCATCATCATTCCCTGGTCCATCATCAACGGCTTCAGCTTCATCCAAAAATTTCTTCATGTCTTTGAGCTTGAAGAACTCATCCTCAACTGCATTATCCCCCCCAGAACCAGATTCATCATCATCTTCTTCTTCATGGCTCTCCTCATCCTCCTCCTCTTCCTCCTCCTCTTCCTCCTCAACTGATTCAATTTGGCTTATCTCAGCACCTTCTTCCTTGCGTTCCCTCTCAATTATCTCGAGTTCCTCTTCATGCATACCAATTTCGGAAGTAGCCTTGGCAGTGTCAATGAGCACGACAGAGTCGGTGTCACGCTCGATTCGCCTAAGGATGCGCCTGGCCGATGCAAGCAAAGGTGTGGCTTGCATATCGATCTGCTGCCAAATTTGCTCAGGGTCGAAATTGTGGACGAGCAAGTGTTTGATTGGACACTGGGAAGCAGGGGCAGTTGAGGAGGAGAGGGCGAATAGGAACTGGGATGCTGCTTTTGTGCGGAGGGAGAGGTCGGGGTGGGGCGCAAGCCATGCAACAGGTTCCGTCTGCTTAAGGAAGGATAGCGCTGAGGCTCCTCCATCTGCGTCGCCCTCGACCATGACAGACATATCCCTCCTGCCCTGTTCCTGTTCCTGCTGCTCCTCCTTCCTCTTGAGGTTTAGGAGGCAGGGGTTCAGAGATTGAAGTTTTCTCCTTCTGATTTGGATTAGGGTAACAGTAACATTAACAAGCGGGCTATTTGATTGTGACCCAATATAGATAGCAGCATATGCATGCACCCTTCTCTGTTTCTGTCTCTGTCTCTGTCTCTGTTTCTGGTGGGCGATTTTGTTTTAGTTCACAATAGAAGAGATTGGAAACATGGCCTTTGTCTCTGTCTCAAACGTTGTTCATGGCGGCCATCGTGAATGAATGAACACTTCTCTTCCGGCCATCTCAAACACGTCTCAGCCGGCCATCAACACTTCCGTTCTGTCCCATTGACCAAATGTAATTCACATATGTATGCACATTGAAGGCTACTCTACTCGTGTAGTGCATTATTTGAAGCAAAATACTTCCTTCTCTCTAAACATCTCAATCCGCCAAACCCACTTCATATTAAATATGTGCATGACAATGTTTTTCATCCTTTGCGCCTCAATATAACTACTGTGACATTTCAAAGCTAGCCTAACAAATTCATGTTGCAACTTTTTACCCATTTCTTGATGTCTAGCACTCAAAACAATTCGAGGGAATTTTGCTCTTACTAGCTATTTATATGTGGCCTTCTTCATTCTTTTATGTGTGAACACCTCTATGGGCTTAACACCTGAAGCATAGCTTTATATAAGGTGTTGCCTTAAGAGGGTTTTCTGAAATTTAGCCGTGCACTAACTGGGAGGTTGTCACCTCATACTTCCACGGATTAGGGTTTTGTGGGAGTTCCACCATAAAGAACCCCACTTCTAAGAAAGGAGAGAAAGTTCATATTTACATACATATAAGCCATTGTAAGGAACATGAGACCAAGTTATGGAACCAACAAATAAAATGAAATCCACTTTTGGTAAACACACACGCAAAAGTTTTGGTAATAGATTCTTAGCCAAGTTTGTCTCTTTTATTGCTTCTTTTTCCTATTAATAAATAGCAAAATATATGTATTCATCAATCCTTGAAAGGAGTTTTTGAATAACTTGATAAACATTCCAACAAACCCTCAAGTTCTCTAAAAAATCAATCATTTGCAATCGTTGCTTGTTTTTCCAATTAGCAAACATATGTGTCCCCCAATTTTACATATCCTTGAAAGGAATTTTTGAGTAAGTATGGTTAATAAACATTCACCAATCATTGAGGTTCTCTCTAAAGTTATTTTTAAGACTAATTGAAATTGAAAAGGGAAAGAGTACATAAATATTCGATGTACTAGATGGATACCAATGATTGGTTTTCAACACATGAAGTCAACCCAACCATTAAGGTTCTATTAAGCTACTTTTGAGACTAAATGAAATCATAAAGAAAAAGAGTAAACAAGCATAGGATGTGCTAGATGAAGACGAATGATTGGCTCTCAACAACATGAAGTCATTAAGAAACTTAATTGAGCAATCAATTTCAGTAAATGTTGGTTGCAATTTTATTCACTATTTGTGCTAACGAACATGGATGAGTGCTTTCAAAGTAGTTTTGCATGACAAGAATTTCAAACAATAGAAAATCCTGAGTTTGAGAGGAAATGCTTGTACTCCACAAAATGCTTGTTATCACATATTCTAACAACTTAGAAGTGATCTTAACACATAGTTGTAGGCAGCTTTATGGAAGATATCAAATTTTGTACCATAGTACATACATAAATTGAAAATAACCATGAATTATATAGTTGGGCAAATTACATTGCCCTTCTTTTAAAAACATTTAAACCCTTGGAAATACACAGTTCAGGGTTAAGGGTTTTATGATTATTTCATCAAATTCAGATTTTAAAGTAGCTGTAGTGGTGTTTGGGGGAATGGCACAAACCTTGGCCCTAAACTATATATTTCTACTGAAGACCTACTATATCTGTTTGTTAATTTATTAGGTGTCCTGATATTAAGAATTAAAGAGATATCCCTTTTGAAATCAGCTCAATCTTAACGTGATGACAGAAGAATGCACTTTTAAAATTGTCCCAAAATAGCCACAACGAAAAAGTTGATTCTCTTAAATAAACCTATGCTTTTAGGAGTCTGGAAAACACAAGAAACTTGACTTTGATTGGACTTCCCCGAAGAAGCCTCAATCAATGAACTAAGATTAAGGTATAGGCAGTGTTGTGGAACAATTCAGTTGATATCCCAACAAGAGCTCTCAGCAAAATATCCATTTATAGCTACCTTTTCCGAAAGATTGAACTCCACCAAATTCCATGAATCAAATGACTTCCTCCGAAAGCTGTTCCTAAACACATAACCCAACAAGCGCTAAAAGCAAAATATCCTGTTAGGGCTACCTATTCTGGAGTTCCATGTGCCAAACTTTATCTACAGCTGAATTGGTTCACATCAAATCAACTTCATCAGAAAGTTGTTCATAAATATCCAACAAGAGCTCAAAGTAAAAATATCTCCTTACAGCTACCTATTCTGAAAGATAGAACCCCACCTAGTTCCATGTGCCAAACTTTATCTACAGCGGAATTGGAGCACATCAAATAAATTTCATCGGAAATCCGTTCACAAATACATAACCCCAACAAGAATTCAAAGCAAAATATTTGGTTATAGCTACCTATCCTGAAAGCAGTTCTGTAGATCGTATGAAACAGGTTGCGAATTCTCATGTTTTCAAGTAGTTTGCACACACGAGAACTGCAAAGGTTGGTTATTACTGTTTGGGCTTGGGATCAGTGTTGGATCTGTATTTTTGAAGTCTTGTTCAGGAAGTTTCAAGTTTGTCACAGTGATTCCAGGAATAGCATTAGTGCCTGCTAACAAAAAAGCATCCTCAGCTGTCGCTTGCAGATTCTGACCTTGCCCATTAGTAATATTTGTATCAGACTCCACTTGTTGTGCAGCTTCAATGGCATTTAATTTGACATTCTCCGAATCTTTGTTCAACTTCAATATTCGTCTCTCCTTATTGCTCATCTGTGTTCCCGTAGATGGCTTTTTGCGCTTCACTCTTGGATTGGAAGTTGTTGAGGGTACCTCTACAAACTCTGTCACTGTACTTTGCTGGCTGATAGTAGCTTGTTGAACTGGAGATCAATTTAGAGAAGATGTTCTGATTAAATACAATGTGCTCTTATGATTAAAAATAAAATAGTTAGCAAATGAAAACAGATATATAGCGGGCATTCCCCCCCATATAGGTCGAGAGTTGAACTGCCACCTAGACCCTCTCAGTTACAACAAAAAGGCCATTAAGACAAAATAACAATTAAAAAAATGAGATTTGGACCTGGATCTGAATAGATTGCTATCAAAGCTTCTTTTGCTGCCAAGATTGCGGCATGTTTCCTGTTTTTACTGACACCTCCTTTGTATTGAATTCCACCAATTTCTACAGTGGCACAAAAATATGGCATGTTCTTTTCAAAAGATGTTTGAATTACAGTATATAAAGGCAGTGGGAGCTTCCGTTTCTGTGTATACTCTTGCAAGAGACTCTTACATAATCCAGATTCATGCTGCAGCAAGTTCATTGGAAATATGGTTTCAATCAATTTCCATTACAAATTTATGTACAGAAACCTTGTTACTAGAGAGGTTTTATCAAGCAAAAATACCAGAGTATTGGGGGATGTCGTGTTTGAATCTGCTTTAGCTCCCAAAGCTACCAGTGCTGCTTTGGCAGCTGCATGTTCGGCACTCTTCAAATTTGTAAAGAAAGTTGGTGATTCATAGGTTTCACCTTGGATAGCCACTGATGCTCTGAATCGAGGCTGATGTGACGGTCCCTCCTTCGATACGGTATATATCGGTGTTGAAAAACGAGCCTTCTGCGCATATTCTTGCAGCTGACTTTTAAACATTTGGATGTACCTGCAAGTTACTCACATTTTATCTGAAGGAACCTTGATATATCAAATTTGAACCTCTTTCCCACACACACATGATACATGTAGTTTGCAAGCAAATGAGGTCCTCATGCAACAAAAAAGCACAAATCTTAGGCTTTTAAACAATGACAAAATTAGAATTCTTATAATCCAGGAGGCCAATTTTGAGGCATGAAATCAGAATAAACATATACATCTTGTATGGGTATCCTCCTAAGCAGGATTACTGCAAATCTCACACAAATTTGTGCTAACATTGAAAGAATTAGAATTCTTATAATCCAGGAGGCCAATTTTGACGCATGAAAACAGAATAAACATATACATCTTAAATGGGTATCCTCCTAAGGAGGATCACTGCAAATCTCACACAAAAGTCACACAACTTTGATCCAGGAGGCAACTTAGAATTCTTATAATCCAGGAGGCCAATTTTGATGCATGAAACCAGAATAAACATATACATCTTATATGGGTATACTCCTAAGGAGGATTGCTGCAAATCTCACACAAAAGTCACACAACTTTGTGCTAACAAGAGGATGTCATACAAATTTGTACTCACAAAAGTGCATGAATTCAGCTCTCACAAAAGTGATTGCTTTTTACACGTTTATGCGTTCTTCATATGTCCATATTCTTGAGTGTCACCAAATGTTGGACCTGAAGCTAATCTTTATTAGCTAGTGTGCAGAATCTAACTGCTTTTGACTTTATACTCCAAATACTTGTTCCATCATGCTAAGCTACAATGTCCATTTTTATGAAATCGTTTCTAACAGTACTCTAGTCAATGGCTCGAAAACCTAACCCAATCTCCCCCCTTCAGATGAAAACACTTCTCTTTCTAATCCAGTTCCCTTGCCACTCATTGCTGCTTCATCTCAACATCAGATCATAGAAGCTAGTACTTCATCTCCTCTCATGTTGAGGATCACTACAATGCTCTGTATTAAAATCTCACATTCTGATGTTCTGGACTAGTTTCGCAGCTTTGAGATCTACCAGACAACACAATGCATCATCTTCTATTAAAACTATGCCCTGGAGATTCTACAAAGATTTCGTATGAGTAATTTCCATAAAAACCACCAAATTCCACTCCTTCAGGTCCCAGGGTTACAATATCCAAACATGCCAACACCAATGGACTGTGATCATTTTCATTGGGAAGTGGGCTGCCTCTGCCTAGTATGTCATGTATACTCTCACCTAGAAATTTCCTACACGATTACATCTTACTGAGCTCCTTTGCTGTCAAGCCTTGTCAAACTCATCCATCAGCTATACAACACACATTGTATTATCGATTCACCAACTTTAGATACTGTACTCTATATAGTTGTGATGATGGATGCATTGTCAACACTTGGAAAAGCTCCGAATAGCCAGGGATTCTTAAAACTCACTGCATAACTATTCTCACAGTTTTTACCTTTCATTCAAGGTCTATGTCATAGAGCAACAAACACCAGCTGCAACTGCTCTTTCATAGTTGAATATCCAGTTTCTTGTTACGCGCTTTCATAACTGAAATATCTAGCATGCAGAGCATAAGTAGGTCCATGAGTCATATAATTCTTGACTCACAACACATTAGCTCGACATTCCTCAAGCCAGAGTCCACAGACTTTAGTTGATAACTTCCATTAGCATATTTCTTGTGTTGCACATACAGAATTTCCATAAGTTTTCAAGCTTTCTACCAAGAAAGCTATAGAACAGTTTGTTGTACCTTAATACCCAGATGTCTTTATTACTCAGAAAAGAAGTTTCTTGATAACCAGATAGTTGATCAGGTTTTGGGTTTCAAATTTTGCGTTTGGGTTTCGGTAGATTAGCTTAACAGAAATTAAGATTGCACCTCTCTAAGAATCGGAGGAAATCATGCACATGCAAAGCCCTAAAAATTTAGTTCTGATTCAAACCCCGACCCTGACAATAACCCTTAAACTTCGTTTCTAACCCTAATCTTCAAAATGTGTTCTTAACCCCCTAACTATATATCCCGAAACCAATACACAGCCCTAGAAATTTGTTTCCATACTCTAACCCGAATATAATTCCAAACCCTTAAAACTCGTTTCCTGGCACTAAGCCTAGAGTTCTACTCCTAACCCTGCAACTCGCATTAGGGTTCTATATCCTGACGCCAGAATTTTGGCGAAACAAAGGAGAGGGGGAGAGAAGAGTTTACCTTTGCAGAGCACTCGAAGCTCAATGAGGGGCAACGGAGAGCAGCGATGGGGAACAAGAGATTTGTGGAGATTTGTGGGCCAAGAGAAGAGACAAGATCCTCGAATGAATGGGTCGATGATGTCGACAATCCTTACGAATTCTGCGAAAAGCTTTCTTCACTCCCTCTCACGTCTTCTCTTATAGGCTCCTTAGCCTTTCCTGCTATCTCCCTTAATTCCTTCCTAGTCCATGTCCAACAGGAACCAACATTCACTCTCATGCCCATCCATGGACCACCCCCAACACAAATCAAAGAACATTTTGTCCACACCTCAGTGCGATCGGGGCTTAGGGTTTGCGATTCATGTAATATGAATTACCCTAGCCTTTTTCTCAAGTAAATGTGAAGACATTTTATGATGTGGTTTATATATAAGTCTGGAAACTTTCTAATCGAAAAATATCACACATGCCGACAGTAGCTGTCGATTGAAAAAACTTATTAATAGATTTAAGAGATCATCTTCCATCAACTTCGAAAGCATCATCTTTTCTTAACCATGCCTAGTTTTTCTCGTCGTATCTTGAGGAATGAATTACAAGAGATGCCTAAGAAATCTTGGTTTCTCGTTATCAATTTCATCATGCGTGTTTATTGAGACCTTCTCTTGTAAAAGAAATGATACCATGAAGATCTCTACATCCATCTCTTAAGCAAGTATATTAAGATCTTCCCAACATAAACTCGCGGGGGCGGCAAAGGGTGCACAACAAAGTTTATTACTCTGAGAAGGCTTTGTCGTTTGTATTAGTTTATATTGTAATCATGGTATGTTTAATGGCGTAATAAGTGTTGAGAATCAAATGTCAACCACATTTCGTGTGTGAGCACTTTTGTTGGAGAACATATTTTATCATACTTCACCCTTTGTAATAAGTAAATGGAAATATATTCTCTAACTTAAATGTATTAAATTGCTAACTTATCTTCCCCTCATTCCCTTGTCATGTTTTATCAATCCATGATTGTCCTTTAATGAGCAAAGAATTGTATATAAACCAAGTTCGCACAATTATATTAATTGTATGTAAAACCCATTTGTTACAACTGGATAGAGGGACATCTTAAAAAGTCATTAGAAAAACTGAATATGCATATGAGGAAATGATCCCAACATGCTCCACCGTCTAAAAATTTCGCATGAAAATGTGTTTCAACTTCTTAACATAAGGTTTCACCCCATGCTTACCACCAAACATGAAATAATCATGCATGTTCCAAATGTGTTGCAATCCCCAATTTCATGAAGATTGGAACAAGATCTTAAGCTCATCATTTGGACCGTTTTGAACACATGGAGCAAAAACCCATATTTGAGGCATCAAATAGCAACGGGGATAACAATAGCCAAATTTGAGAATTGTACCCCCAAGTTTGGTGAGCAATCAAACATCATATGCAATAATGAGTCCTACCTTTCACTTTAATAGTGAAAAAGAAGCAATTGCATGTTGCTAGTATGTGCCTCATTAGAGCTAATCATAATTGTAACCCCCCCCCACCCCCCACAGATACTCTCCAAATAAAGACATTTATTATGAGCAACAATTTAGAATGCCAACTATGTCTCAAGATCCGCCACCATTTTGAATTATGTAGTTTCCATTATTTATAAGACTTAGATGATGGTCATCAAAGAGGCTCTATGAGATTAATAATCACTTGTAAACACTAAGATTGGCCCTATATATGTCAATCAACCCATGATTATTGTCCGGTTTGTAAAGGCAAAGCACAAAGCATCAATGTTATACTTTATAGTTACTATGAGGAGTTGTCAAGCTGGAACCTATTTCAGCTTGAGCCTTGCAAAGCCAGTTTGGGCCATACGAGTTGAGCGATATGTTTGGCTCAGTTTGGTTAGAGTTAACTCTTAAACATGTTAACGCTTAACGAGTTTGTCTTGGACAATGCCAAACTAGTTAAGTCGAAACTGAACCGTGGCTGATTCCTAGTTGCAGCCAAATAAACCCATAATTGGGCAATGACATCAAGCATCAACTACATCTCCCACCTCTATGACCCATAAACTCTCTCTCTCTCTCAGCATCTCTTGCAATGTTTATATTACTAAATTTTTTGAAGATTGTGAGTCAATACTCAGTTCCACGCATAATATGTAAAATTGTTTCACTTTTGGTCTCACAAATTATATTTGACCTCCAAGGATAATAATAAGATCTCCCTCTTGTGAAAACACACAATTAATAAACGTGCACTAAAAACAATAAGATGATACCACAATTAAGTTCTATCTCCTCTCCCCCAAGACAAGGAAAAAATGCTCGATGTATCCAATCACATCTCATTACCCCCATGAGCCTTGGCTCTCAGAGAGCCTTAACACTTCATCAAACTCACTCACACGAGTTATGTCTTGAGGTAGCATCATGGCATCATCATGCAAACATGAAGATATGCAATGAAAAACTAGTGAAGGATGCAAATGCAAATGCAAAGCATGGGCACTTCTTTGATTTGGATAATGGTATGGCATCATTGTAATTTCTTTGCCTATAAAGATTGGCGAGGGGTTTTTTTTCTTACTTATCTTACCTAGAAAGACTGGCTAGAGTCATTCGGCATGGCTTTACAATATTCGAAGTAATATTAGACTATTTTGTACATGGCCTCTGGCCATTTTCATTTTAATACCAGTGGAGGATATTTTTTCAGGAAAAAAAAAACTAGTGGAGGATGTTATCGCATGCTCAGCGTACAAGTTAATTTGTAACAACTGTTATGACTTGTTAAACATGCATGACAATGTATCATGCTCAAATTTCTCTTCACAAGGGTGAGCACATTCATGCGTCCATTATTTTTACATCAAGAGTTTTTACCATAGAGTAGAAACCCCCCTTCTTATGAAGGAGTCACATACAAGATGATATGTCCAATAAGTTATAATTTGGGCTCGTCATGGTCTATAAAATTCCAATTCTTTTTATTGAAGGGGGAAACTACACACATCAATATATGTGTGTAGTTACTATCTAAATTGTTACTTTCATACTACTAGGTTTGTGGTGTATAATATTTGATTATTTATTTATAAATAAATATTAATTAAGTAAGGACGAACCTATTATTGATAAACATTTCTTGGCCCAAGATAAGTATAAGTTTAACTTGCTAACTATTCCAAAAACAACAATTGTCTTTTTGGTGACAACTACATTAGTAAGTTGATTGTAGGTGGTCATTTGTGATGATTTTAGCAACCCACAAGGGTGGTATTGATCATCCATGCCAGATTATATTTTAAATTTATTATTTAAATTTGGATTAAAGTATACAAGCCAATTTCAAGTGCCTAAGATGGAAACTCAAAGCTATAAGCATAATCTAGAATTGTTATCCTTGATTTTATTTTTAAATCAAGATTCACCGTGGTATTAATGAGAAGATGCCCAAATGCTACAAAGAATCCATACAAGAAATTATAACCCTCCTACCCACATGAATCAACATGTTTCGTAGCGGAAACCCTCATGCATGGTCCTTCAAGACAGGGGATGGAAAAAGCCATCTTGGTGGAGCATATCTCCATTTTATTCTGACCCCAAAATAGGTGAACAACTTTGCCTTTTTCCAAATATCCCGAAATTGTTGTTGCTTTCGAAACGCAACATCAGGCTCACCATGTATTGCCTCATATCGACCTCTTAGAGTATGCAGGAGAATCAACCATATCTCCTTGGCTAACTCAAGCGCATTTGGTTTGACATTCTAAAATACACACTTACATCTTGCCTTCCATAATATTCAAACTACTTTACACATATGAAAAAAAATATTGGGGTTATAATCTATTTGTCTATAACTAGCACAAAACATTTATTCACTTATACATGAACATGATAATTTAAGTGACACATTCAAATTCTACCAAGAAGGGCGAGCACATATGTGGATGCATTATTTTCACAAAGACAAATATATCTAAAGAGAAGTAACCTTCATTCTTAGGCATGAATCATATATAAGGTTATATGTTCCATAGGTCAAAATTGGCCTCCTCGTGGATGATAATGAATCTAATCTATTTTGTAACCTGTTAAACATTATGTAGGTGTATCAAAGTTGTAATATTTCCTTTGGTTTAAAAAGTACAAACCACAACCATTCGTTGATGGTGGCAAGGTAGTCAACATGGAAAGGGAGGTTTGTAGGTAAACAAAAAAAGGTTATAATGATGGAAACGTACGTAAGGAAAAGGACAAGAAAGGAACGAGAACTGTTTTATGTAGTTTTCCTCGATCTTATAATAAGTCAACGTGGATCAATTCTGAAAGGAATGATGATACAATTTCTATGGTGCGAGATAACTATAAAGTGTGTTATCAATTGGCTATTTCACATGAAGTAGTCAAGTGTGAATACACTAGGGTCTAGAGTTTCTACCCATATAAGAAGGCTAACTATCTTCTCATGAAGGGGGCTCAACTTATGTTGGGCATATGTCAGTGTGGTTATGGCTCATGTTAGCAAAGCACATGCGATCGTCATGGAACCCAATGTACATCTCACATTAACATAAGATGGTAATCGACATAAAGGAGGTTCAAATTTGTCTCGCGTCATCACTAGCGGGTGATCAACGATCTGACACCCCTCTTTCCTTTCTTTGGTCTATAATTCCTTATATTTTGCGTAAATAATTAATTGCGTGATGTTTGCACACTTGGTATCGATTTTCACGTTTTTTATGTAAGGCTTTTAGGGGCCATTACATGGGTTGTGATCTTCCTGTCATACAACACAAAAAGCATAATTAAGGTATTGAGGATAAAATACTAAAACTTAGCGGGGTACAACCATGAAAGAAACTACATCTCACTCCATCAACTCACTATATAGACCACTACTAAACCATATAGAAACCAAATATAAACTTTCCTGATTATGAGGTATCAACATTGGGCTTGGCCAATACACCCCCCCCCCCCCCGCCCCCAAAGACCTTCTGCACCAACGCCTTTGTCTTCAGAGCTCCTCATTAATAGAAGCAACATATAGATAAGTTGGTTGGATAAGGTAAGCTTATGGGCAGACAAGCTCAAGTTGTAGCCTTCGGGTGTTTTTTCTTAATACTATTGAAGAAAATGTTTGAAGAAAAGAAAAAGAAAAAAGTTGGTTGGAAGAGGTAGAGCTCATAGAGAGTATTCAACTTACATTTGATGGTTAAGAGGTGAATGCTACACTTAATGGTGTGATTAGGAGAAGGCACAATAAGACGTCAAATTGTAGGGTATATATATTGATGATGGGTATGTCACGCATGTGATCAAGTGCGTTGACATGAAAGTAATATGATTGGGAGAACCCATGGGTGCACCTAGAATGGAAAAGTAATAATGGTAACAAGAGGTCGACGCAAGGTAGGTTGAGAGTCATGGAGAGAAAATTACAATATGGAATGATGAATCAAAATTCTAGGCAAAAAAAGGAACATGTTGCATTATAAAAAACTCATCTCCTTGATCAAGAAGCTTGCTTGTCACTTACAAGAAGAAAACAATATTGATTGAAGGGCCATAGACCTAGGCCAAAAGAGGCACACGATAAATAAATAAATAAATTCATCTCCCTTATCAAAGAGTTTTTGCCTACCACTTGCTGAAAAAGCACTATAAATCGATGGGCCACATATCTAGGCCAAACGAAGCACATGGTGAATAAATAAATAAATTAGCTCATCTCCCTTATCGAGAGTTTTTCCCTACCACTTACTTGCACTGTGCACATAGAGAGAAATCCCTCAAAAGTATTATTCATTGTAAAAGAGTAAAGGGCGATATCATACGATTTTTGCGCGAGGCCCACAAAATAAGGTTCGAGGTTACGTTTAAGGCACAAGGAGATCTATACATGGGTCACATTTGGGTGGGTCGATGGCATTTACATTTAGTCGAATAACAATCTAAAACTAGATCTCTTGAATCCACCTCATTGTACATGGTGCTCTCTTCATCTCTAGAATCCAAAATATTTTAAAGAACAAGCTACACACCACGCGACCTTTTATTTCCTTTTCCCGGCGAGTAAATTCTTGTACCATAGGGCGGAGGACAAAAGACTTCGTGGGACTTGGCCGAGGGGTAAAAATCCCCGAAGTAAAAGATAAAAGAAGAACTCCTCCGGTGCGATAAAAAAACTTTCAGGTTACTCGAGATAAGTCCGGCAGCGGCGGGCCAGGGCCGGGTTTCATTAGGAGATTCAACTCAGTTAGAGGCTCTTAGCATCAATCAATCATCCACGGCTACTAACACTACTAGGGGTAGAGGGGGAGCAACTAAAGTTGCGCGAGAATTGAAGCATGGATGTCATCGACGGAGTGCAATATGCCGGCGGAGGGCCGCCATTAGATCCGCCTCCGCTACATTTAGCCGATGGCCTCCACATAGGGCTTGCTCGCATGGCCGCCCGCTGCCGGAGGTAAGAACTCTGGGCGGACAGCGCGTAGGCCCGGCCCATCGTCTGGTGATACACATGCCTGTTCTTCATGTGACCATGGATGCACCCCAACTCTGTGTCGAGAGCCTTGGATGGGGCATCCCCGACTGCGAATGCGATCGAGCTCTGGAGCTGCTGCCGGGCCAGCTCCAGGCAGCGCTGGGCGGCCACGAAGTCCCCGGAATCCGCCAACGATTGGGCCTCCGCGATGGCCTTGGAGCCACGCAGCCGGTTGCGGTGTTGGTCGATAAGCACCACGTGGCTGGCCGATGAGGAGGTACCCGAAGAATCAATGGCCTCTGGGGGGTGCTTCACTACTACTGGAGCCAGAGGCATTCGGAGTGAAGCACCAGATAAAGGGTCCACATATCTAGCCTCCACATTGAGCAGGGTTGTAATAGTACCACAATTATTACTCTGCTCCTTCACAGGCGGCACCGGCACCCACACGCTCCCCAACATATCGCGCTCCTCATCGGCGTAAAGATCTCCCAAATGGATCTCCACATGCCGCCCCGGCACGATCGTCTTACATGAATAGCTCCCCGCCTCCACGCCCTTCAGCTCCGCCATGGCCTCCATAGACACTAATTGGACCTCCACTTCCACTCGTTGGGCCACCACGCTGAACAGCCCGCCGAGGCACTGCGCGAATGCATCCTGCACATCGTGGCCCTCGCCTTGGATGAACGAGAATGTGCCGCCCGACTCCTCGGCTATGGCGTGCAATGTCATGGCATCGTGGTCCATACCTAGACCGAACGTATGCACCGGGAATATCTCCTTGCCGCCATAGCCGCCGCCTGCTTCTTCTACATTAGGAGCCCTGCTGCCACCACTGCCTGGTGTACATGCCCTGCCTAGATCTGCCAGTGGGGCTGTGGGAGATTGCATGGTGAAAGAATCTTGGCCATCTGAGAGAAGCATGACAGCCGCCACTGAATTCTTCTCTCTGCGCTGCCTGAGCACTGCCAGCCCTTTGCAGAGCCCATCAGCTATGCTGCTCCCACCCTGACTCTCCAGAGAGTCCACAGCTTCCATGGCAGCTCTCCGCCCTTCAAGATTCATGCGCTTCAATGCCATTACCCGCCGAGCCCTAGAAGAGAAAGCAACCACGCTTAGCCGGTCCCCTTGCCCTAAGCTTCTAACCAGCAGTCTCATGGCCTGCTTCAGCAAACCGAGCTTTGCCCCCGCCATGCTCCCGCTCACATCCAACACGGCCACCAGGTCCACATTTACCCGCCGCTGCCCCTCCAAAGTTGGATCCTCCTGATCGATCCTCGCTGCACCTAAAGCTTTCATCTGAATCAGTATGGAGAATCTCTCGTCACGGAGCTCTTCATTTCTGTCTTCCGCCGCCACTATTGCGTTAATCACCATAGCCTGATTGTCATGGCTTGTCACAGCTGCGGATGTCTCTGCAGTAGTAGACCGATCGAGTGCTTCGTCATCGTTGAACATGCTAGAGAGTTCCAGTCTGGATCCTATATCACGCCCTATACAACTCGATTTCATTCCTTGCTGCTCCGCTGCCGAATTTCGGAAGGTAGCTATGGTTTCATCAAGCATTCTCAGCACAGGTTCGAGCAGACGCTGCTCCTCTTCCGCATCTCGTATCTGGAAGGTTTCTGGGGGGTAGTGATGCAACTCATTATTACTACTGACTACATCTGCTCTCGAAGAATTAGTTGCACTATGTACTCTATTTGCAAGAAAGGCTGTACAATACGAATCAGAGAACGTGGAGCAGGAGGTGGAGGTGGATTTAATCAAGCCCTCTGATGGAGTAGGGGTTCCTTTAAACACTTCTCCACAGTTAAAAGGGACTTCTGTCCATGTAGCTCTACAGACAGGGCAAACCAGGTTACCATGGAGGACGTTGGAAGCTATACACGAGAAGTGGAAGGAATGGGAGCATTCAGCGGTGAAGAGGGCATGGCCAAGGTTCATACTTTCTAAGCAGATAGAACATGCAACGATTGTGTTGCTTGCAGTAGACGGTGATGGTGAAACTGGCAGAGACCTACTGCTGTTAACGCCGAGGTGGGAAGCTTTCCACGCCTTCCACCATGATTTATATCCAGGAAGCACCATTGATGATGAGATTACAGGTACTCTAAATCAAAATGTATCTGTATATCTATATATCTATCTACCTATATATATATCACAATCTGTTGTCTGATTAAACCCTAGCTAGATGAATTGGTTCATAAGTAGCTGATGTTATTGCAGATGAATAACAGTGATATGATCTGCTGAGGAGATCCGGTAGTCTTATTATGTATCCCATCTCTGTGGAGCATTACATGAGCATTAACTGGATGAGGTGACAGAGACAAGAGAGCTTAGCTTAGCTATGGTGGCTATTCAAAGCCTAAGCATGATGGTGATAAAGAAGAAGAAGAAGAAGAAGATACAGTTATTAACTTATTTCCATGTGGTGATGATAGAAACATAAGCTTTTTTTATGTTTCTCTTGGCTTGGGGAGGGTCAAAGGAGCAGGCAAGTTCATGTACATAATAGCACACACATACTAGTGGCCATTATACTTTCCTTCATACATACATACATACATACACACATACACACATACATATGTACATATGTACATCCATCCATACATGCATGCATACATACATATGTATATTATTATATACATATGTGTATATACACATATATTATATACATATATATATACTGTATACATATCATGTCTTAGCACGGAATATGAACCTCACTGTTCTGTTGGTCATGATAATACGTATCGGATGCGCACGTTCTATCGTCCATCTCCGAATAAAGCATTCTCATAATACGCCACTTCCCTCGACAATGCTCATGCCTCGTGGGCTTCCGTCGTATCTATGCCATGCACCGTCTAATAATTGAGAGTCTATTTAACACCCAAAGATATTGAAATTGTGTCTTGGAATAAATATCATTGACTTTGTTTGAAAATGTGGGCGATGTTATTTGGGATATCTTGTGACCCACACAACACCATTTTGCTAAGGATAATAACATGTACGTAGCCTTATACATGAAATGATGGGTGCAATTCCACGAAAAAATATATGTAAAAGAATTATTAGACGCTCCGACCATTACTTCATCATCTCCAAGGTGTGTCCCAATCCCATATTTCCATCAATCATCCTAGTTCCAACTAAATAAAAAGAAATGCACCTAGCTCCCAATCCATGCTCGCGTGAATCCTCCTTGGCCCAACATAACAAAAACAAATGTAGCTCACTTTTATTAACTAGAGTACAATATCACATTCGAATCATTATTTTCAATCATCAAGGCATATAAGACATCAGAAGCTCAGTTAACATGAACATCTTCAACTAGTGGACAACTCGAGCAACATTCCACATGTATACAATTTCAAGTGCCACGAGATGAACAAAGTTGTAGCTTTTTGACACTATTATGATGGTCACATGCATGCTAACAAAAGCCATTATGATCTTTTGTTTTGTCTTTACGGTCTCTTGTCTATTTACACCAAAAAGATCACCTCTTTCTCTATCTCACTAATTTATGCAAGTCTGACATTACGAGACACGCCTCCTTATTTCCAACCAATTGCCTAATTGTAAACACTCTTGACTCTCTCATTTATTTACCATGTACATCCACCCATATCACCTCCCCCAATTCTCATTTTGTTAAGGCATGTAACAACTTTGTCTGTCCCTTTCTCTTTTTAGTGGGAAAGAGTATTTGGATGAATCTACATCAGCTCTATCTCTTTCTTATCTATTGCACTGACAACAACTTGCACAATTTTATTGGATATGCTGTCAATATGGAATATTGTTGGGTAAAACTTACAAGCACCTTTTTGTTGAGTATCAATATATAAATAAAAAGAGTGTTTGTCTCAAAGTAAAACTTAAGGAGCATATGCATATATAATGAATATTAACAACAAAAATGGGCAATAAAGCTTCTCTTAAATTGCACCAATTAAGTGTTTTGTCATATGCCATTGGTTATACAACTAAATCATAGAGACCTATTTTTGTAGATTATTACGCTATGTGCAATGGGCATGACATAGTATTGTTCTAGGCAATTAGTTGAGACACAAACATAAAACGCCTCCCACACCACATTTAGGAATGATTATTCTGTATACGTGTATTGATCTATTACTATGAATATATAACCAACAACACTACGAGAAGTTTGGATCACACATTGATGAAGAAAGAGCAAAGACAAAGAAACAATGTTTTCTCCCACACAAATTGCTTCTTCTTCTTCTTTCCAAAAAGCACACAAATTGCTTTAATACCATTCTTGGAAACAAAAGATTTATGGTAATATTAGGTCCTTTTGACCTTGTCAAGTATTTGTTACTTGGGACTGTTCGGGTAATTTCTAGCTTCTTCACAATTATATCTCATAACATAATTGATGTAAACTCCACTCCCATACGTTAGCTTTAATACTTTCTTCTTAGAAATTAGAATGTGTGAATGCAAATATTGTTGGTATGATGATTTGAAATCTGATTTGGACAAGAAGTTGGGTAAAGATAATGATCTATCGTTGAAGTAAAAATAACAGATCGCACTCACAATAATTTAGGGAGGCTATTGAGAAAGGCCGTAAAATTTATGCAAGGCAAAGTTAAATTTTAAGGAGGTAGTATTAACTTGTAACTTGTAAGTATCAAAATATGTCACTGAAGGGTTTATGACACTATGGTAACTATTTCCATACATTAACTTCACTCAACCACGATACCATAGTAAATAAGGTACATCAAAAGATATGTTGGATATTCTTGCACAATTGCTTGTTTATATATAAAACATCGATACAATGTAAAATGTAGACAGATATGTGTGGTCTTAGGTTATCTAACGAAGATAATAAAATTTGTAGATAAAGTAGAAATGGGTAATAACAAGATTGATGGCAAGAGTGTACAAATTTGTTTTTAATGATTATCAGGGAGTTACAATGTGTTCAAACTTCTATGCATGTGCTTACTGTTGTGTAATTTGACCATCTATTTTCGAAACTATTGGAGGAAGAAAAAAATTCTAAATAAAAATCATTTGGGAACACATATGTGGCCATTGATGGCCTATCCAAGACCACCCGTGGGCCGTGATACATTGTTGACATACTAACGACTATGTAGATTCTATATATTCCATTCCATGTGGAATGATTTCTCCTAATCACAGTGACAAATTCCTTTCACATCAAAGTCATTCTTAAAATACTATGCGCAATAGTGAATTCTCCTAATAATACAGTTTTATTGCGAGATCATTTTGAGAATTTCGCATTAAGGTCGTCATTGGAATTTGAAGCATACAAATAACATAAACCCATCATTGCCATACCATTGAAACTAGCAATTTAGTAACTACTAGTGATATAAATAAATAAATAGAAGTTTAGAACAAAAGAGAGTGATGCATAAATAGATTTTATTTTTGTTTTCTAGAGCCCCACTACTTCCTTTGACCGCAAGTCTTGAACCCTATTTTCGGAAATGAAAAACGTTTTATGCATGCTGTGTTTTGTGAGTGCTGTGGTGAATTGTGTTCCACTCAAAATGCTACCAAAAAAATAAATCGTAATGAAATTAAAAGTGTTAAAAAACAATTAAAGAGATTGTTATTTGCTTTTTGTAAGAGTGATTGCAAGGCAACGATACTTTTTTTTTAAAGCAGCACTTACATTTGCTTGGTTCTCCCCTACCATCTTTGTTTTTTAAGAGGCTGTATACTATATCGCGCACAGTTTCAAAGAGGAATAATTGTGTGTCTAGGCCCTGGCCTAACTTTTTCTTGCCAGAAAAATGATCATCACTATTTACTTAATGCTAAGACAAATCTCTTGTTGTAGCTTGACACGAGTTCCAGCTCCTTTCATGGTTGGATGTATCCACCCATGCCAAGCTAAAATGTTTTCAAACAACAAAAGTTGCACAAACACTAAAAAATTAAATTTAAAAAACATAATAATGCTTAACCGAAGAGAAATCTGCCAGTATCACCTCACATACATATACGATGTGTTGCTACCCTGATGCGGTCACATTGTTAAACCAAACAATCATATCATCTGTGCTAGTGGCTGTGGCATTGTCCATCACCAGCATACAAAGAAGACAGCGTAATCATAAACTTACATATAAATACACATACATTTGAACTTGAATGATGCACCATATGGATTGTGAATATGACTATACAATATATCCATTTTGCTTACATTGCTGAAAATCAAACCCGATAACACTTCCAACTCATCGTCAGAGACGAATAAATCACATGGATTTACGAAAGGATATATATGTTCTATAAATACCAAAGAGCTTGTAAAGTCTAAGTTTTGTTTGAGAGCACAATTTATAAATTATAATGGATGTTTCATCTCCTTCTGTAAAGAAACCAAAAAGGCATGTTCAATGATTTAAATACATATTGTGAGAGAGAAAGAACACTATATTAACATATTTAAAGAGGTCAAAATGGCTTATAAGACCATCTTAAAATATTTTCTTGTTTTTGGAGAGAGATTTTATTACTATCCTTAAGAGGTTCAATACGACCTATAGGATCAAATGTGAAATTTTCACATAATGAGAGGTGGCTCTTGATGTTTTTCAAGAATTTACCTGATAACTATCACAACTAAGAATACACATCGTGATAAACCAAACACATTGTAGGAATGAAAATGTTAAACGATTCTAGGATTTGGGTACAGAAGTGAATGTTTGTGAGCTAGCTATCAGGTAAAGCAATGAATTCTAGGGTTGAGTACAGAAATAGGATGTTTGGTTAGCTGCCTGAAATGGCTAAGAAGTTACCACTCCCAAACCTCCTGATTGGGATGTGGTAATGTAAAATAAAATTTACTCGTGCCAAAACCATATATCCTCCCTTCAGTACGCATTGCAGCAATGATCTCAAACAGTAAGTACGAGTTCTGCAATCAATTGGAAGGTGATGATACGACCTGTGTATTCGATAATGTTTTGTTTGCTTCATCCAATAAGGTTCTCGCCTCCAGAAGAGAGCGAGTAAGGCTTTCATCTCTGGCTCCTGCAGCCTCCAAAGCCCTAGCAGCTAGCTCTGCTTCAGCCAGTAGAATCCTAGATCATAAAAGTAAAATCAACATGATGAGACATAAGATCAAAGACATGGTACCCACCAAACTAAATAAGAATAGATTTGAGCGTCTTGTATATTTATGTAAAATCCTAGTGTACTCCGGGTTAAAAGCTTCTTTGTGCATGTCTTTGTGACAGTGGGAATGAATGCAGACAAGAAATAAAATGATCTGTGATATCAATATTTGCAAACATCCAAAAAATGACTTTTCTATTAAAGCTCCAATAATCATCTTCATTATACAAAAACTAGATTAGAAAGTGCTAAAGAAACAAGTCATAAGAATCCTAGAGCTTAGGAATAAGTATCCTGGTACTATGTACAGGATCGGTGGAGAATATGACATGAGAGCTGTGCATATCATCCCATTACAACCATAATTATGGCACTACTACAATAATTAAAACAAATAAGAGAGTGAGAGATATTATTTCAACTATGTAACAGCCAGCTCTATGACATGATCATACAACATATTTAATATCTTGAAAACAGTTATCTAATTCATTCGAAGATAGGATCAGATTAGTCTCTCTCTCTCTCTCTCTCTCTCTCTCTCTCTCTCTCTCTCTCTCTCTCTCTCTTACAAGTTACGTATGTGTGTGTTGTACATATATGTTAATGTCCAATATTGGGCCACATATAACTCAAGAGATGGAGGGAGGAAATAAAATTAGACTCATTTAAAGCAGGAAGTTGATCTCAAAGGAATTCACAGAGAAACCATACTCACATACTCGCATGGGTAGATCAAGAAAACACATTTTGTCTAGCTATAAATCATAAATGTTTTACCTTGCCCTATCTGCAGCCTCAAGTTGAGCTTTTTGCAATGCCTCCAGTTCTGTTTTCTCCCCTACATTTCTATTTTCACTTCCAGGATGATCATCTCTAATCTCTGATTCCAACATCCTTTCTACACATTTAACTTTTCGCACATGAAGCAGTTTTGCAAGCTTTTCCTTGGAGGACGGGTCACTGTATGAGCCAATTTTTGTTTCAGAAAACCCCACCATATCTTTAGATGTTGGTGTTCTTGTGAGAACATCCAGTATATTGTCAAACTCAGCATCTGAAATTTTTTCACTGTATTTTTTTCTCCTTGTGTTTGTCAATTTTTTTGCATGCATGTTTTCAATCACCTTCTTTCGGAACTCCTGCAATGGCCATGGTCGGGAATGTGATTAAATCGATCATTCATACATCCACACAGTACATGACTGTAAATAAAAACAGGTAGCAATGAACCATGGATAGGTATTCTTATCCACATAACAAATATAACAAGTTACATCAAACAGAGACTGCGGAAAAAAAAATTTACACCTTGAAATTAGGAAACAGAGGGGTGGCATGAGCAGTAAATAAAAAATCATACGGGTACATACACATGTAATGAAAGTTTAGGCAATGGTTAAAATCTATTTTAAATATAAATGTTACAGGCAAAGGAATCTCATGTGGCTGTTCTTAAGCTTCATCATTCTGGGGACATGTATTTATAATCAGGCCCTAGAAGTTGTGACAATAATTTAGAGACAATTTCTGATCATTTATTAAGCAATTGATACATGTACCTGTGTCCACTTTTGTCCTTCATTAAAAAGATTAATATTGAAGGAGAAATGCATGAGCCTTAATTGACCCTCCAAGATCAAGCAGATCCAATGGACACATGATAATTGGGAACAAAGAACACTTAGAATACTGATGCTGAGACTGAGGAGACACTCAGGCTTTATCAAAAAGCAAAAAGTACCAATCTAAAATGATGAAAAGGGAGGTTTTCAGCTGTGACACTGCAACAGCAACAAGGAAAAAGTGCTATTAAGAACAAGTTCAAAAGAAGACAAGAGATGCAGTGGCTACAGCCCATATGTCTGGGCTTGAGTACTACATCATCCTTACTTGCCGTTGTTTTCTGCACTCCTTTTCTAACTCTGCTCGCTCCATTTAATTCTCCTCAAGATATATGTGGCAAAAGCTCCTCAAGATATATCCATTCCTTGAGACATCAAACATGTGTAAATTATGTTGCTGCGCCACAACATGTCATTCAATGCAAGTCCTGAATCATTTTCAACCAATTTCCCCACATCCTATCACAACATAGGAGAATGTCAACTGTGTAACTTGACACGTTGAGGATATAGAACTTAATCTCATTTGTATTCTCTAAAATGCAATGTGTTCCCTTTCTATAAAATTTTTAATTTGATCTGGTGACATAACATTTGGCCTTTCTGACGCATTTTACAATCAATCCTTCAAGGTTACAGTAGGGAATCATGAGTCGTGGTTAGCTTCCTCAGATATTCAGCTTTCAGCTTTAGAGGAATAGTGATCCCTGGATTATACAAACCTGTGCTTCATCTGCTGAGTCTTGCCTAATCTTGGCCCAAACACGGACCTATCTCTTGGAGATCAATGGGGAACCATATGAGTAGAGTAAACTGGATTCCGACCAGTGCTTCATCTGCAGAGAATGGGGTCATCTAGCTGAATCTTGAACCAAAAACTTCTCTCTCTCTCTCTCTCTCTCTCTCTCTCTCTCTCTCTCTCTCTCTCTCTCAGAGATCCATGGGGGACCATATGAGTGGAGTAAACTCAACTCCCAAACCAGTGTTTGTGGGGTCATCTTGCTGAACCTTAACCCGAATGCTAACCTACCTCTCTCTCTCTCTCTCTCTCTCTCTCTCTCTCTCTCTCTCTCTCTCTCTCTCTCTCTCTCATGTACATGCATTATGTACAATAATGAGCCCCTTGAATGTGTGGAAAGCTTCAAATATCTTGGCCTTGAAGTTCCTTCAAATCATAGATGGAATGAATGTGCTACATGTCGCTTAGAGCGGGAAAGCGAGCGTATTATACATTTGAGAACACATGCAATCGTGGAGAAGTGTTGGGTCCTTAAGAAATACCTTTTCGACACTTTGGTGACACCAGTGCTTCTCTATGGGGTGGAAGTATGGGGTGATAGCATCCCTAAATCTACTTGGAAAGAGTTTCTTACAAAGTTTCTACAAGTTAAGAAACAAACATTGTACATCCTCCTCCTCCTTGAGACGAGATCACTTCCCATTGAGATCTTGGCCATGGAAAGGGTTGTTGATTGAATACATGCTTAAGGTTCAAAAAAGTCCCTCACATCGACTTCCTAGAATCGCATGGGAAGCAAGCAAAAAGATCCAAAAGACGCATAAAAGCAAAATTTTGTGTTCCGATTGGATGCAAGATATGAAAAGTGGTGAAAAGTGGTTTGGCAAATGGATGCAACACATTTGCTCCATGATGCATCACTAGATTCCTCTGTAAATGAGGCCTTTTTGCAACGCCAATATATCATGACATGGAAAAATGTGGAGGCTCACGCTTCATACATTATACTACACATGTTGCACCCAACTACAAAACCATATTCTTCGGAGAATGGGGAAACATATACATTGATACATGTTAGAGCCCATTCCATTGGCTTCTATTCGAACCATTGCTTCCATGCGACTTAGCTCACATGCATTGCGATGTGAGACAGGGCGTTGGGGCACAAGTGAAACATGTTGGAGAGTCTGAGTATCACAATTTGATACAATGTTTGGCCTTTGATTATATTCGACCATGCTTTCCACACATCTTCGACCAAGCCCAATCCTTGCATGAATTTCTCTCACAACCACAATGTGCACTCTCGATTGCAACATTCATTGGTAAAGTTCTTGAACATCGAGAGTCGCTACTCACTTTCACACGTATCACGTGAAATGTAATTGTTTTGGTCTCATAGGTCATATTTGACCTCCGAAGACGCTAATATAATCAATCTTTCTATCTATCTATTTGAGATCCATGTGGATCCATATTCACAAACTGAAACACATGTCTTCTTCAAAGAAACCACACAAGTATCAACAGCAGACGTGTAGCCGTAGAGGCTGCACTAGTTGTTGGACAACCAGCACACCCTAACTGTAGTGGGAAATAAATGGGTTCCATAGGGAACCAATTTGACGTTCTTGGATATTCTAACTTTAGCTTCAATCTTGTTAATATAATCTGTCTTCTTGCTTCTCCATTGTATGTTCTGTTGTAATTAATTGTTGCAACTCTCCTTCTAATTTCCACAGTTAAAATGGTGTCAAAGCACTGAGGTTTTGCATTTAAAACCAAACAAGGGTTTTGAAGGAGGTCAAAGACACAATGGTAGTGGTAATTAACAAGGTACCACAGTTACTCTACCAATGCAGCAAAGATGGCAACAAATGAGAGTGGTCGTGCACTTATTTCTGGGTTGATGGAATGACTGAGGGAAATTTTGACTGCACTAACTACATTCTATGGGTGTTGACTACCATGTTGAACAATTATGAGTTCTTGGATAGCATGCTTGGTTTGATTGCAAAGTTTAGACATCATACTCCACAGGTAAAAAACAGATACAAAGAATCTGATGCAATAATCCCTCCACTCGCAATGGACGTGCAACGTTAGACAAGGCAGAATGTGGATGCCCTCTATGTAATCATCACAGAGACAACCGATACTGTATTGACGCTCTCATTCCATGCATATCAAAGGCAGTGGATGCCTAAAAGATTCTGCAACACCACAACAAGATGTAGAACAAAACCAGGATCCAAAATCAAGGCGGAGCATTTTATCAGAACACCCCCGAGATTAGATTCTGGGTGTCCAACTGGTGCAGAAAGACATCCTCACCTTGCCCATGATGTATGATGGTTTGGTCACAATGATGATCACTCTAGCAAGAAACTCTCCACTCTACCTTGAGGCGTTCTCTTTGTTATTCCAAGAGGATACGCAGGTGGATTCACAACAACAGCCAAAAGGAATTCTGAATGCTGCACTGCACTACTTCGGGAAGAAGAAGGGGGGAAATACAACCACAAGGGCTTTCAGTGGAAAGAGCAACAACTGAGCTAAGAGGAGACACATGGCTCAAGACTGTAGAGTCGAAAGCCAAGAGTCTGATGCCTATGGTGATGGAGACTGGAGTTGTGCTTGTGGAGGAAGGGGATAGTGCCAGATCCATGGTCCTTGCAGAAGAGAGTTCAAGTGAAGATGCATCAGCTAACACTGGGCTCCTACATAGCAGAGCAAGCCGACACATGACCAGTCTTATAAGAGCTGTTTGTAGAACTTAAGGGACATCAATGGTGAGTTTATCATGATAGGGAATAATCAGATAAGTTTGGAAATTTCTGATCCCAATATTGTGGAAGATGTAAAAAGATAGGCTGGTATTCAGCTTACCAGGACTGGCTGAAGTGCCTGGAGCTTGCATGTCAGGCAAGCAATATTAGAAGTCTTTCCGCAGGAGGCCAAGAGAGTGACGTCTCCTCTAAAGTTGGTGAATTTCAATCTCTGTGGATAGACAGCAACAATCGCATTAGGCAGATCATCATACAACTTCCTGATTTTAGATGATTACAGTGGGATGATGTGGGTATATTTCCTCAAAGAGTTTATTAACTGGCAGCAGATGATCTGAAAGTGAGGTGAATTTGAACTGATCGTGAAGGAAAGTTTCTGTCCCATCAGTTTGAAAAGTATGCATCATCAGAAGGCATTCAAAGGCAGCAAGCTGACAACTTTTATACTCCCCAGAAAAATGAAGTAGCAGAACGTTAGAATCAGATTAGCATAGAGATGGTCTAATGGATGCTTAAGGGAACAGATCTCCATGAGTCTTTCAAGGCAGAGGCATTTAACACCATTGTCTACATACCCAACCAGAGTTTAAAACCAGTTGTCCATCTGATTTCCCAGCTACAAGTCTATATCCCCGAAGAAAAGGCTGAGGCTCTTGGAAAGTTTATCAAGTGGCAACAGATGGTGAAGAAGTGGACCTGATAGTGAAGTGCCTTCAGAATGATCTCGGAGGAGAGTTTCTTTCTTATCAGTTTGAAGGGTATGCATCATTGGAAGGCATTCAGAGGCATCTGACTGCATTGTACACTTCCCAGAAAACTAGAGCAGTGGAATATCGGGAATCAAACCATTATAGAGATCGTCTGATGTATACTGAAAGGAGTTAGAGTATCATGCTTTGATACAATAGGTTGCATTCGACCATTCCACACATTGATCTTGTTCACTACATAATCATGATTTGCAATCTAAATTGTAACATCAGAATCGTTACTCAATTCCACGCATACTATGCAAAAACGATTCAGTTTTAGTCGCATTGGTCATATTTGACCTCCGAGAACAATAATAAAACCAATCCATCTCTCCATGACTATTCTCCTATCATCTTTTCAGTGGTTTGTCATTAGATTCAACTTTTCACTATGCAATTCTCAAGAATTCTTGAACATCGAGAATCGCTACTCAAATCCACACCTACTACGCAAAAATGATTCAGTTTTCATCCCATTGGTCACCTTCGAGAACAATAATAAAACCTATCCATCTCTCCATGACTATTCTCCTATTACCTTTTCAGTGGTTTTTCATTAGAATGTATCTTGCTGCTTCGTTTTCTCTCTCCAAAACTAGCATTCTTGAGTATGACTACTTTGAGGAAAAACATGAGAATTAATTTCTACCATAGTTTTTGTTTTTTAGTTCCTTATTGATGCTAGATTTTCAAACAATATGCCTCCATAAAACAGTAAGCTATTAAACAATCATAAAAATCTAGAGCTACATGCCTCTTCAAAAGTATCTGAATGACCTTACAGGATCCTCCCATTTAGCTCTAACTGACGCAGATATCTTCAGTCTTTGCTCCAATGGCAAAGACCTATGGACCTTCTCTTTCTTTTTCTTTTTATTGTTGATGTGCTCTTGGCGTAACTGATCCTTCAGAATAGTGTAGCTATCCCACTGAAGTTCGTCATCTCCTAAGTTTCCGATCCTGGCATTCTCAGCAATGACATCTTTCCACTCTTGTATAAGTGTCAATTGTTTTCTCTCATATTCCATCCTAGATCTCATAAATACTCTGAGCTTCTCCCTGGTTTCTGGACTGCAAATGAGACCGAATGAGAAAATACTTAGTACATGGAATTCAAACATCCTTTCCTCTCTAATTTCCGCTGAGCATGAAAAGTATACCTTTGAGGGTGGGAATATTTCCGAAGTTTCTCCCTTATCTGTAATGAATGAACTGAACTTTTGTTATACGGAGAACAGATTTCCACCCTAGAGGGTGAGGGAAGGGGAAGGAGTTTCTTTGTTATTTTGCAATAAGATAGTTATTGGACAAGGGAGATCTCTTACTCTTGGATCTTGCATCACTACTTTGTTCCTCTCCTTCATCAAAGCAATTGTGGCTGAAATGTAACAAGAGAGCTTACTATTACATGACATGGAAGATTGACTCAAGGAAAGGCACAAAACATGAGGTTACATTGTCAAAATGTAGTAGTGAAGTAATACACTGGATTCTAAAGCACAGTGTGGAAGCAATGCCTTTACATATCAACAAGAAGTCATAAATACAGACAAAATGTATAAATGTGATTGTATATAAGCTTAGGGTGAAGAATTCACGCCTAAAACAATGGGTTTTCTTTCATGAAACACATTTATATTTTGACTTTGAGATCATTACACTAACACTTAATTACCAATTATAAACTATCACTCTCCTCCTAAAAATCTCTACAAAATCCATTTTTCCACGTATCCGGGGTTGAAAACAATAGCATTAACTGCATGCAACACCTAGCTACAAATTTACTTTGCGTGACCCAATGGTTGAAAAGAATAATATTTCCTTCTAATTGTTGATGTTTTAGCTTTCAAATCATTATACTAACACTTTAACTACCACATCCTCCTAGAAAATGGATTTATAAACTAGATATCTAGCACCCAATAGTTGAAAGGGATACCTGGAGAGTGAGATTTGCCTTTATTCCATGGAATCTTTCCCTTGTTGGCAGTACCGATTCTTTCTCTCCTTTTCCTTTCACGCTCACCGATATCATCGGTCTCACATACATATGCACTACTAGTACCACTATCGGCATTTTCATTAAGGCCACTTTTGGCATATTCAGAGGCAATTAGACCGCTATAACCACGTTCATCAGAGTCATTAAGATCATTATTAGCTGGTTCAGATCCATGAGCTACTGATGCATTGATCCTGCATTCTTGTAAAATCTCTGATGAATCAAAACTATTCGAAGACGAAGAAGAATGACGTACGGGACTGGAAAGTTTTGCGAAGCTCCCATGGAGGTGAAACCTCCAAAATCTTGACAGCGTGTGTGAAGATGACCTGATGGATTGATTATAGAGACGCTGAATAGGGGGGGATGTGGTTTGAGGGCCTTCTCTGAGTGGCCAAACGTCGCGGTAGAGCAGCGCCATAGCTACAACATTATCTTTTTCTGTTTGTCTTCACTGTCAGACTATGGACACGAGTAAGCTATATATGTACATATATGTGTTAAAGATTAGTCAAAACTTAAAAGGATGTATCTAGCTACCTATCTATCATGGTGGTATCCATTCCATCAACATGGTTACAAGGAGCGGAGGTCATGCTTGGCCAATCCCGGTGACAATGTATGTGTATATCATATCATCAATCATTTGAAATGGCAATCATTCTCTGTAGTTCCCTGGCCACGATTACTTCATTTTCCTGATATGTTAGACATCCCAATGATTTGATTCCAAATATGGGCTCTACCCTTCTTGTTGATCATGGAAGTTGTTGTTGTAGGAATATTAATCATTTGATGACAAAAATATGCATGTATGTATGTATCAAGTTATTATTCATGAACAAAACAAGGAGTTATTACTACCAGCAGGCAATGTATCAATTTATACATCATTCTTTGGTTATGAAGGATTGCATTGGTGTCATGTTGGTGTGATGAAAGACTAAAGGAGACATTGGTAACAATCATGTGTTGCCTAACAAGCGTGGGTTGTGGATGTTGCCAACCTAGGAAGCATTTGTTGTTGGAGAGAGGGTGTGTGCATGTCTGACTTTTCATTAATTCATGGGATTCATGTTCAACACAACACACTTTTAGGGTCTAAATACATTCCGTTGATTACTACTTTCCATGAAGGAGACAAATAAAGGAATAAAAATCTTAATTGAGTCTCCTTCCTCTTCCGGCCTTGATGCAAAATCCTATGCAAAAGTTGATGATTTGAAGAGGGCTACATTCTAGTATCACAATAGGTTTAGTGAACATGGACATAGTGATAGTATGTGTTGATCAATGAGATGAATATCCCAATGTCAAATCCAAATCGACATTTATCATCATCTGTGAAAGCCAATACCAAGGAAATAAGGTTAACACCATATCAATCGAGTTTATAAATACCTATGAACAATTCAATATATGGGTCTACTTTTACTATATCCAATGATATTTCAAGCACCACATGATAATGCTTCAATATTTGACAATTATTAATATGCCAAAATCGGGGTGTGAGCAAATGTGGGGTGAACTCAAAAGCTTCAAAGGGGTAACAAGCAAGACTAGGATTTGTCACTAGATTCCTATAACCAGTCATCAATACCATGCCACCAAAAGATGGGAATGGTGAATGATCTTCTCAAACAAAACACTCCCAAAATCACAATGGGGTGGGTCACAATGCTTCCAAAGTTCATCATTTCATGGTCAATACCTTGTGCCTCAGATTGGGAGCTTCGAGTGACCGGAAAGTGCTTCTTGCTTCAAAGACTTGGGATACACCACATACCGCATAGGAAACTTGGGTCGAAGAGCCGTGTGATGGGCAAAAACATATTGCACATGTCAGAGAGTGCTTGATTTAGTCCGTGCCGGCGGGTGAATGAAAGCCAACCCTTCACAAGGTTGGCTTCTTTCAACTGTCTTTCCCATACCAAGATAGAGTAACTATTAGCTCCGTTTTACTCTATGGAGATCATTGTATTAAGGTGTAGATTTTGGATATTTTTTGCCGTTCAAAATTTCCCAGGATTTTTTGTACGAGGACTTTACCGACAGAAGAACAGAGTCTGGTTCCTCTCTTTACCGACGGAGATGTGACCGGTGCCTATTTGGCTTGGGCCGTCGTCGCCCTTTAAACATCATACTTGATTTTATTGTCACGCCATAGTGTGAAACGAAGAGAACTGAAGACAGAAAAAATAAAATTTAAAGGGGCACACAGTCTCGGTAAAGAAACAAAAAAAGAAACACCAGTGGAAGGAACCCTAGCGCTCTGGTTTTTGCAGAAGATTAGGGTTAGGGTTTTGTTTGCTGATCCCGCTGCCACTCTTTCTTCTGTTGATTCGCTCGTCGCCTGCCGTCAGAAACGTGCTTCGTGTTTCGTTGGGATTCTTCTCTCTCTCTTCCTTTCCCTGCTCTGTGCTGCCATGGCGGCTTCTTCTGTCGTCCCTCGCAACAGGACGAACCCCCGAGCTGCCCCTGCAGATGACGATGCCATGAACTTCGAGACGAGCCCTGGCGTCGAGGTCTATGGAAGCTTCGAGAGCATGGGGATACGCGACGAGATACTGAGAGGAATCTACGCCTACGGCTTCGACAAGCCTTCAGCGATCCAGCAGAGGGCCATCCGGCCAATCATCCAGAATCGCGACGTCATCGCGCAGGCACAGTCTGGAACAGGAAAGACGTCTATGATTGCGCTCGCCGTTTGTCAGCTCATCGACACGTCTGTCAGAGAGTAAGTAATCTCTCTTTCCCCCCTCTCTTTTCGTCCCTCCCTCTTAATTATTTCCTCTCCCTTTCCTTCTTTCTTGGCTTGGACTATCATTCAGGCATGTAAAGATTCTTCCATGTTTTGCTTTGGAGTTGTAAAAATTGTGCCTATTCAAAAGACAAATTCGTAATGACTGCTGGTTTGGCTCTTTACCTTGTTATAGCATTTTATTGGTAACAAAACTATAATCTTCTTGAACTGTCTCTTGTATACACCGGCTAATGCTAATAAAGGAGAAATCTGATTTTGGATCTTGTTCCACAAGATACTTCTAAGATTGCAAATTTAGGTTTTTTATAGATTCTAGGGCATGGATTGACCGCAGGATTATTTTTGAAAAGTTATGTTCTTAATTGTCTCGCTTGGCTACTTTTTATTTAATTGAGTTCCTCTTCCTTTGTCAGCTGATTTGTTATTCAGTTTATTCTGTTATATTATGCTGTTTGTATGAACTTTCTGTCTTAGAAGTTCAGATTAATGTTTGTTTGCGTGAGTTTGCCTTCATAGTATTGACTTGGAAGCCTTCTTTATGTTCACTTAGAGCACACAAAATTTGCTTTAGTTTACATAATTTAAAGGTGTTTTGTCAACTGGTTGATTATATTTATGCCCCACTCTTTAAGTTAAATTTCTAATTTACTAAAGACTATAGGAGTTTTTTTAAGAGCTATAACCATCTTCTCTCTCTACCTCTCTCTCCAAGTACGATATCTCCAAAGTCAGTTTTAAAACAAATTAGCCATCTATCCATCTATATCCAAAATTGGTTTTAAGCTGCATTTTTATATATGCATGCGACTGATGTCCAAGCTTGTTAATTGCCTATTTTAAATTCGTTCAATGCCTCCCTAGGTTTATACATATTGTTTTAATTGGAAATACCAGAATTTGATGTTTGCGTTCTACGATGCCTTTGTTCGTCAGTCTTTTACTGTTGCATTAATTGTTCCTATTGCTTGACGGTCTCCAGTTTGTGTTTGGGTTTATCCTCGCTTCTGGATAAAGCAATGCTCCTTTGGCCTGAAGAACATTTATCATCAATATGATAATTTCCTACTTCACACCATCCTTACTTCTGTATTTTTTGTCTCGTGATATATGTAAATGTCTACATAAGGTACCGATAATTCTCTGCAGTGGTATTTTTTGGAGGGGATTCCTAGTTGATTGATTGAGTTCCAAAACGCCTTACTGCAGCAAATTTTTGATTCACAAAGAGACTTGAGGATTGATTGTCTGTACAGTCTCATCGGTACAAATCTCTTATTAAGCTTTTGACTAGTGTTTCTTTCTATGCTTCCTATGACCTCTTCTGCATCTTATAAACTTTTGAATCATATGAACTTAGTGTGCTAACTTTGAGGAATTGATTTCTGCATGGTTACATCCATAGGGCTATCTTCTAAAGATTTTGTGTGTTTCTTTCGTAGCTTCGTTGTGTGCTTTTCTGTTTTTTAATTCCTGTGTGCTTATTTCGATTCATTGAATTTGCTACGGAATTTCTGAACTGGTTTACTGAGCGTTGTCTGTGAGCCCATTTACAAACTGTGGAAGCTGAATTTCTTGAAGAGCCTGAGAAATTGTCAGAAGTATCTCACGTACACAGATATCTGATTCTACTTTTGTCTGGTGATATTTTTCTGCATACTGTGATTAATATTAAACTAGTCGACTAAATTCTGTTTTGCTTTCTATGAGTCTGTGCTTCTGTCACTAGTACAAATTTGAATCTCCATTACATTCTGATTTTGCTTTCATCCTGTTCTGCATACTTTTTAAAGTCTGAAGTGAAATCTTAATTTTTTCCAGAGTTCAGGCGTTGATATTATCTCCTACAAGAGAGCTTGCTGCACAGACTGAGAAAGTTATATTAGCCATTGGAGATTATTTGAACATTCAAGCTCATTCTTGCATAGGTGGGAAAAACATTGGTGAGGATATTAGGAAGCTAGAATATGGGGTGCATGTTGTTTCTGGAACACCAGGAAGAGTCTATGATATGATCAAAAGGAGAACATTGCGAACAAGGGCGATGAAGATACTTGTTCTTGTAAGTATCCACCTATTGAAGCTCCCATCTGTAAGTGGCAGTAATTTTAGCACGAAGAGTAATCCAATTTAATTCTGGGTATTTTTCTAGGATGAGTCAGATGAAATGCTTAGCAGAGGCTTCAAGGATCAGATTTATGATGTCTATAGATATTTGCCACCTGAACTTCAGGTAATATTACTATGAGCTTTTCTACCAATGTGCTACGTTTTGGAGCTTTTCATTGCTTGGTCTCATTGATAATTTCTGTGTTTTGAAGGTTGTTCTTATCTCGGCTACATTGCCTCACGAAATACTAGAAATGACCAGTAAATTTATGACTGATCCAGTTCGCATCCTTGTGAAACGTGATGAGTTGACACTTGAGGTGAGTTGTATCATTTCTTTCTACTGAAATATGATTTCCAAATGCCCTGTAAATGAAAGGTTCATATAATACTGTGTTTTTTCAGGGTATCAAACAGTTCTTTGTGGCTGTTGAAAAGGAAGAGTGGAAATTTGACACTCTTTGTGATCTGTATGATACTTTGACCATTACTCAGGCTGTTATATTTTGCAATACAAAAAGAAAGGTGAGTGTTGGAATATGGGTCTCATTCTAAAAACAGTTGAATTTTTTTTCACAGTTTAGTCATCACGTTAGCATCTGTGTTAGGTGGATTGGCTGACTGAGAGGATGCGGACGAATAATTTTACAGTTTCTTGCATGCATGGTGACATGCCTCAGAAAGAAAGGGATGCAATTATGGCAGAGTTTCGAACTGGAACAACAAGAGTGCTGATAACCACTGATGTTTGGGCTCGAGGCTTAGATGTCCAACAGGTATATAACTTTGTAGGCTATATTTACAAAACAGCACACCACCTATCTCATTTATTTCTATGTTTATTTCTTCTGTAAACCTTTTTGTTTTCTGCATCAGGTCTCATTAGTCATTAACTATGATCTTCCAAATAATCGTGAGTTATATATACATCGCATTGGTCGTTCTGGTCGATTCGGAAGGAAGGTATGAGTTTACAAAAATTAATCTTGCTATTGTTGATAAATTTAGTGGGTGATAATAATTTCCTTCTTAATTGTCAGGGTGTTGCCATCAATTTTGTGAGGAGTGATGATATTAGAATTCTTCGGGATATCGAGCAATACTATAGTACACAAATTGATGAAATGCCAATGAATGTTGCTGATTTGATTTGATTTGCAGGTACTCCACTTTGTTGAGGGTTAGTGAAGTATTTGTCTTTTCATTCTGGCTTATGTATATACTATCATAAAAACCAAGCTAGCTTCTATTCCATTTTAAACTAATAAATTTTAATATCAATTGCAGGTAGCTTGAAGCTTGTCCAGTCATTTGTAGCATGTATGATAGGTTTGTGTGCTTCATTGTACAGAACATCTACGTGTGAACTTACTACCTTGCTGTTTGGCTTATTTGGACATCAGTGATCCACTGGCTGGAGTAATGGGCGGTCCCTGAATGCTACTTTGAAACAAAGTTAATCTGAATGTGAATGAGTTAATACAGTATTACTGAATGGAGCATTTTAAATCATAACAGTATGCTGACCTTGTGGAAGTACTAATCTGGAATATCAATGAGTTAATACAATTTTCTGATTGAATTTTAAGTGGGCTTTTAAATGATTTCCCAAGGATTCTTGGGCCAATCCAAAAGCACTTAAAAAAGCACCTAGATCAGAAGTGGCAGATTTCTCCTTAAGTCTGTTTTATGTATGGGGAATATTGCATGGACCCCAATGTTTTGTGACTGAATCTAATTTTAACACTAGTTACTGTGAAAATTGTGTTGGTTAAATTAGTTTCTTCTGAATTTTGTAGCTATTAACTATTTTGGTCTTAAGGTGAAGTGAGTAAATTTGTACTTGGTTTCTCTGTCTTCTCCCTTAAAATGTATTGATACACATTTATCCTTTACTACTTTGTTCTGCTGCTGGTTTTATAATTTGCTGAACGACAAAATGATTCTTTTGTTTGTTTGATGCGTTGCGTTTATTGTGAAACAAATACCAAATGGCTATTTTTATTGTGGATCAAACATGCTGAGCATTTAATCCAGATACCTACATATGTATTGCTGTCAAATTATTCAATTTGTGAAATTATGAAAGGGTGGCTGGTTATATGTAGAGATTAACAAATTTCTCTCACCAAATATATGCGAGTAGAGCATTTTATCCAGATACCTACAGATGTAATTATTATGGGAATATTCAATTTGTGAGATTATGAAAGGGTGGCTGGCTAGATGAACAAATTTCTCTCACCAAGTATATGCGAGTAGAGCATTTTATCCAGATACCTACAGATGTAATTATTATTGGAATATTCAATTTGTGAGATATTGAAAGGCTGCCTGGCTGTATGTAGAGATGAACAAATTTCTCTCACCAAGTATATGCGAATAGAGCATTTTATCGTTTGTGAGATTATGAAATGATGGCTCTCACCGAATATATGCAAGTTGAGCATTTTATCCAGAATACCTACATACGTAATTATCATCAAAATATTCAATTTGTGAAATTATGAAAGGGTAGCTGGCTGTATGTAGGGATGAATGAATTGCTCTCACCAAAAAATCTTGAGTCGGGTCATAGTGAATGAACAACTTTGCATGTTAATATATAAAATGTAAAATGTCAAATAAGGCCATAATGAGCTTACTGCATGAATTGAATCACGTGTTGTGTATGGTGTTTGCTTGACCAATTGACTATTGACTTGGTGATGTGTGGCCCTGAATGTTTGCATGGTTTCTCCATGCACGTGTGCAATGCACAATTGCAGGATATCTTATAGTAGCAAAAAGTAAACAAGACTAATGGAAATCAATCTATATAATCGTTTAGCCCAAATCTTCTTCTTGAAATTTGTCCATCTCATTTCTCTCCTAGTTCAGAACCCTAGAGGTTCATCTATGTGTGGATCCATCGGTTAGTATTGTGTAGTAAAGAGAATCTATTTTAGAGACCCGAACATGTTAAAAGTAAAATAGAGATAGGCATTATTACGCTAAGAAGTTTACGACTTAAACAATATTGCTATGGGGATAAGTGTTTTCCAAACCCTAGAAGTTATATCAAAGATACTGCAAATTATTTATATAAAACTAGTTTCCAATGCAAAAGGCTTTATTAATTGTCAATGCTGTGGAAAGGCTTTATTTTTAATGTTCGCCCTTGTAAAAGGCTTTATTTCTCAAGGTTAAAAATTGTCAATTGGATTTGACAACGTCTCCATTTGGAACCCATAACCTTAAATGTTGCAAATCAAAAGATTGTGCTTCAAAATGTAAATCTTGCATTGCAAACAAATAACAATTAAAGTACCATAACACAATTTGGGAACCACATAAACAATATATGACTTACATTGTACGAGAATAGGATTACATAATTGATGAGAATCCCTCTTTTTCAAGGATGCCTTACAATATTAATTTACTGAACAAGCCTTTTGTGACCTTTCACATATAAATAGTGGAGTTGATGATTTAATTATTTATCAATTAGAATTCCTCTCATTTGGAGAATCACTTATGATTCTCATGTTTTAAATCTATTTCTACATAATTCAGGTCAACAAGGTAAAGTTACGTGAAAAATATCGGTTGATGTGCATCAATGTGAACTTCTCGTGATGATTTTATTACCTCATCTGACATCATCATGTTTCCTTTAATATCCCAACGGATAGACATTATTTGCTCTATAAAAAATTTGAAGCAACTACAAATAGCTTTTTGTGTCCTTGAAAGTGGATGTATGATGGTGCACCCAACTCACTCACACTTCATGCCATTCTTTGGGTGCCATGGGCATGGTTTGCTTTTATAAAGAAGAACCCATGGACACTATCATGATGCATTCCGGGTGTTATTTTTACATCCCAAGAATTTTACCATGCCTGTCTTTCTTCACAAGCAAGGAGGCCACCCATCTTTTACTTGGAAGCAAATCTTGAGAATTGCATTTTGTATTAGCTTGTACAAAGAGTGCGTGATCCTTTTTTATTCCAAATATTCAATCCTCAAAAGAAGTAAACGTTTACAAACAGACATATCATCGCTGTCAAAGTAGTACGCAAAACACATGACATTATCATGCATTTCGTTATTCTCAAACAAAATTCATCGTTTTCATGACTTACTCTCCCTTTTTCTCTGTATTCTTGGAAGTAATGAGATCATTATTCTTGCATAATCTCAAATAAATGTTTTTGGGGGGAGGGAACCGGTCATGGATGTGGAAACTCAAAAGGCAATTTGACGAAAAGCTTTACATGGTATTGGGCTATGGTGGTGACCAAGATCCAGACAATCTTGACCGTTGAACAAGAATGTGTACATACATTTTTTTGGTTGCTCTGATTGTTAAAGAATGCTATTCCCTGAATTTGATTTATAGAATATCTTAACCAATCTCACTACTTAACATTACAATACTGTTGCAAGTAACTACTACCATAATTTACATACCTTGTCCAATAGTGCCTATACTTGGTCATCCCAATCTCTAACCAGGGTTTCATGTTCCCATTGTAATGTATAACAGCAGCACCTTCTATCTCACCTCTATCAACACTTGGGTTATAACCTAAGCCCAAAACGTGCCAAGATTTCTCTAAAGGATGTGTCAACCCGTAAAATGTGATGAGACCAGGCGGCAAAGTCCCTAACTTCCATAGAGTACGGTCTTCATTCTGATCAAAGGAAAAGTTAGGATTAGAGTAACAAAAACGTTTCTTAGAAATATTAAAAAACATTATGACCACGTCGGTTGCATATTCAAATGCATTGAGTATAGATAAGGAAAGAGGTTCTTAGAGCATGTAGATAAGGTAGATTGATAGTTATAGGTGTTAGAATGGTGGTATAATTGGAACATTTTTGAACAAACATAAATAAATTGATGTATAATGCCAGATATAGGTCTTCTAATACTAAGAATTTAGGCATGCTATATGTCATCGATAAGTTATTCTCTAAGGAGCATGAATTAAAACGAAGGAAATACAACCACCGGGTTAGCATATTCATATTTTTAGACCTTGGATAGCAACAATATTACTGTTTTTTCAGATAAATATTAGATACCAGAAAGGCAGTTTAGGAGCTTACCATGTTTTGCCAGTTATGGTAGATGCCTGTGATATCCTTCTTCTTCCATTGCTCCAAATCAAACATATTCATCCCATACGCCCATCCACAAGAATGAGGACTGAAGTTGCTCTTAATGTGAGGATTCGAGAAATTAAGATATTTGTCGAAACGATGGAAACTCCGGCCACATGTCTCTACAGCGCCATTCACTTTCCCTTGCAGATTCACGGACCAGAGAGGAGTTAGATCTTTCTGTACAACAATGTCATCATCTAAGAAAAGGATTTTGTCCAGTTTTGGGTAAACTTCGGGAAGGTAAAACCGGAGATGATTCAGCATAGATAGATATTTCGGATTGCGATACTTCAAATTGGAAGATTCGGCAGCTATGGTGGTTGGATGGTCTGCTTTGAAGTAATACTCTTTCATTGCAGCTGACTCCAGCTGCCTCAGCACAGGACAATAGGAGGAATTGAGCCATGTAAAATCGTCAATGTTTTGCACATCGATAACTGCATTTCCAGGTGGATTTGCTAGAAACCACATTTTTATGGCTGGATAGTTGAGCTTATCAGTGACAAGATGGAACACATGCTTCTTGGGTTCCTGATAATTTAGTACATACAAACCAGAACTTATTTAAGTGCAATTATCAGTAGTATGTGTTAAAAATATAGTCCTATCTACAAAGTAGAACGATTAGTGCATTACAATTAGTTACATTAGTGTCCTGTCTATAGAATTTACAAATAGGACTCAGGATCATTACGTGATATACAAACAACTACTAGCAGATATCAAAATATTAAGTACATGATGAACTAGAAAATCTATTTCATTATTGTGAAATACACCTTACCTTTGCATTATGGATTGTTGAGTTCACAACCACAGATGCTGCTAGCACGTTGTCTGAGAACAATGCATAATGGAAAAGACTTGTGTCCTCCAGCTTTTCTTGACTTGGAAACTGTCTTTTTTCTTCCGATAGCTTGTAATAATCTATGGTAAGCCTCATGGACAAACAATGTATGTCTTTGGGAAGTGTTTTGGCAGCAAGCTGGCTCAAAAATGTGGTTTGCTTCTTCAGTACTCGAGCTTGACCTTCTGATAATTGCAACATAGCTCTAAGTTTCTTTGCAATGCTCGGACAGTCATATAATTCCTCTCTTGCTGTGGAGAGTATCTGCCCCATTAATTTTATCTTCTCCGAGGCACTGTAGCAGTTAATAGGTGAGAATATAGTAGTCATTCAAAATCATCTATTTAAACACGCAGCATTCTCAATATTTCACTACGCAGAGGTAGCCTAATTATTAAGGTGTATTAGGCAGTGATCCATATTCTATAGTAGACTTCCAAAACAGATTTAGAGATAAACTCAATTCCAAGTTGGATGAGATTGCATTTGAAATTAATTGCCTTTCATATGTAACCGTCCAGACCCCTTTTTTTTAACCTACTCCTAAACAGACCTCAGCTTAAATAAAGGTTGAATTATAGAAATTACCCCAAACTCTCGTTCATTCTTTATCCAACAGAGAAATCTATTTTTCTGGCAAAGAATTTGAATTGGCCGAAGCCAAATGATCTTCCTCAGTTATCAGTATTCCGATTCCAAAACCAAGTGACATCTCACTGTTTATATATGGATTATATTAGTGAAACGCAGGATCAAACCTGCAAATGCTCTTATAAGATACCCTTTTTGTCCAATTGCAACGTGGCATCTCCAAACTAAAAATAAATACTTTTCTTCTCATGGATTGTGATGATCAGCCGGCACTGTTCCAACTCAATGAAATTTAAACAGAGTCAAGAAAGTAGAAAAACCTGTGTGGCAACTCTGAGTCGATGCTGGCTTCCCCAAGCGTGGACTGGCTCTCTCTTATCCTCATCCGGAGGTCATGGAATAATTGTCGTCGGTTCTGAGACTGAGCTATACTTGCATATACCTTTGCCATAATCAATTGATCTCGCATTAGCCTCACAAAAGAATCCGAGTTCTCATCGTTTTCTTTCCTCCAAATGCTATACTTGTTTAACACATTACTACTACCAATATTCTTTGCTCTCTCCAACACGACCTTCTCTATTCTCTCCGCTGACCAATCTGTATTCTTCCTGGAGAGTTGTTTCAACCTCTTCACTTTTCTTTGAATTCGCATGTTCTGCGTAATATCAAGATGCCTTCTCGCTCATTAAATATCAAGAATGAAACTTGAATACGGCCAGGTTTCTTTTAAAACAATGTTACAAGTAGAGAGAATGTCGAAAGCTTACAAGTCTTGCATTTTGAGCAGGAGATAATGTGAGATTGTTTGTTTGTAGCACAGTTTCTGCATTATGAATTGAAGTGTTCACATCGATAACTATCTGAGTAGATATTCATGCGTTAAGGAAAAATACATGACAAATACATCCCACCTAATGTTTCTTTACCGACATGGTCATTTAACTTCATAGTTTCCATATCTTTAACTGATCGTGATTGACCCTTTCTTATGATCACTGAATCGTTGCCCTAGAAAAGGAAGAAAATATTTCATCCATCGCCGAATTCTGATATATTTAAATAAGAAAACAATGCATAGAGCAGGTGAATCTTAAAAGTTTGAACCCGGCAATATTTTACCTGTAAAGAACCTGCGGTTATCTCTGAATCATCATTAAAAACCCAAGAAACTGATAAATCTTTTCTACGAGCTTTACTTAAGTTAAGTGGCCCAGAATCGTCAATGTTAGCCATAATAGCACCGATTACCTGCATAACTTCCATTAACACACGGATTCCGTTTTCCATAACATCACATTAAGCATTTACTTCACTTTTTTATCCTGAAAAACTACTTGATTCCAAATATTACCTCTTTAGGAAATATCCTTTCGATCTGATCAAATGTTGTATCCGGTCGACCCTGTCAACATTTTAGAGGTAAATATTGAAGTATTAATCAAAGAAAAATGGTCATTACTGGTGATTAAAAAGAAATAAGTAAGCTGCGAAGTGCGAATGAAGGGAGTCTCAATGAACGAGAGAGAGAGAGGGAGGGAGGGAGGGATGTGTGTGTGTGTGAGTGAGAGAGAGAGAGAAGGAAGCTTACAACAATATAGCTGCTGCTGGATCTTCGCCGATGGTCAAAGTCTAGTTCAGCCCCCCCAGAAAATAAGATGTTTCTTTATATAGATTAATGGAAAAACGTAACCAAGTCTTATACTGTAGAACTTACTGGGTTTGAAGAACAGTCGACCAGACTGCGTTGCTGCTAAGAAGACGAGAGGAGTGATGACAGATATGAAGATGAAGAGACAACCAAAGATCACGGGGAATTGACGAAACCTACACCTACACCTCCATCTCCTGGTAATGGTGGAACTCCGTGTTGTTCCGAGGCGAGCAGTAGAATTAGGGTTTGACATCACCCGCGAGATTAACTGGCTTGTCAGATTCCTGGGAGGCAGCTCGTGAACCTTCCCCATAATGATAATAATACTATCGCGTTATTGTAAGCGGGATGAATTATACAAACTAAATTGATATCATGCGAATGGTCTATGTAAAGCTTAGATGTGTTCTAGAAACTCGGCCATGGAAAGCTGCGCTATGAAGTATATAGTTGTATAGAGGTAATACATTTACTGCTCAGACAAACAAACAGCGTTAAAGCTTTATATGTTAATGATAGTACTCTCTGCGCAGGCTCAGCTACGAGTTATTGGCAGGAAAAAACACAATCTTTCATAAAGCAGCTAAGCAGAAGAAGCATAGTACTGGATTGAATCAATGACTTTTGCTGAGCTAATGATAATCCTTGTGGAAGAAGAAGAAGAGGTTAAATGACAACAAACTGAAAATGAATATATCTGCAGGGCTCTAAATAAATTAAGTTAGCGTTAAGGTTAGGCTTTAGTGTTGGTAGATGATGAGTGAATTTCCCGTAAATTCCTTCCTCGTCATTGAAACGCGAGTCAGCGCTAAAGAAGCCTCCTGATATTTAAATACAAGCACAGCCGATTGTAATGAGAGACAAGTGTGATTACTCCTAAGGTTTCGAATTCCAAAGATAAAAATAAACGACTTAAGATCGTAGCTGGATCTTCTTCTTCAAACAATTTAAGATGTAGCATAGAAGAGAAGAAAAAGAGGTTTCATGTTTTTCTGTCTTCTTTTCTCTATTTCCCCCTTTTATCTTTTACACACAACTGGAGTTTGCTTCTGATCAGAAGAGAAACTGTTCCTTTTTCTCTTTCCGTTTCGCATCAATGCTCAGAAGATAAAGTGATCCCTCTCATTAATTGATCTTGATTTCTGATCACAAGATATCAAAAGGTTCTTTGAAGAGAGAAAATCGCATTTCTGAGTACAACTCCTGAACCCATTTTGAACAAATTGTAACCATTGATTCCCTCGAACCTTTCAGACAAGACAGCGAAGTGTCTGTAGTGCTGCGATGTTCTTATTACTGGAGAAAAGTAAGCAGGAAATTGTGCGTAAAAGGATGGAAAAGATCCAGAAAGAACAAAAGAAAAGATAAGCAGAGAGGTTAGGTCACTTAATAGAACAATGAAACTTTACTGGGTGTAAAGCTGTCTTGTAGGGCGGGGTAAATAGAGGAAGAAAAGAAAAAACATAAAGCTCTTACTTTTGAACTTTCGGTGGAGCATTTATCTTGAAGAAGATGCACTGCGGTAATACAACACAGTACTTTCTGATCATGTGAGCCGATGAATCTTTGAGTTCTAGCACAGTAAACCAGCTCTGAGTATAGGTTAAGCAGAGGTTACTGTTGATGATGATGAAAATAAAGTTGTAAAAGCTCGTAGCCATATCCACATGATTTAGCTAGGTCAGGAAATTGACTTGATTATTTGATTGAGACGTTGAATATGTCTAATAATGATGCTGCTCCTGCTAATGAAGATGATAGCGATTAGAATGAAAAAGGAGAAGGAATTTGTAGGAAGCGCGCCATCGCCAGATAGACAGATGCTCTCAAAAGAATATAGGCTCCATTGTTTCTTCTTTCCTCTATCCTCTTCTCCTTGGCCAAATGCAGGAACAACATATTGAATCCAATAATTTGTTTCTTAAAAATGAAGATTAGGAAGCGGATTAGGCTTAATGATAGGGGATGATAAAGTTGATTAATTAATCATACTGATTAAGCTTACTGATTAGCCTGTTTTTGTTTAGACTAGTTATTAGGACTGGCTTAATCCTCGCTAATTAATCGTTACAACCATTACTTTTAGGGCTTTATGGCAGGCCAAAAAAAAACATATGAATAGGACCCCCGACCCAAGTGTGAGTTAAATTTCATGGGAAAGACTTTAGGCATGGCGTGCCCTCTGTCCACAGAAATGGCCAGCCGGCTTTCTACCTTTGGCCGATCTGGTTCGGCCCAAAGGTAGGAAACCGTCCGGCCGGCCATTTGTCGGGATTCTGGTGCCCAGATTTGCATAGCCCATGATTCATGAGTTTTGTTAACCTAGCAACTTGCCCTACTCGGTGGGGCCCATCAACACACTCTTCCGTCCCCACCCCATGGTTAGCATATGTCTCACCCACAGTGTAAAAGAAGTCTTCCGGCTCCCGAGAGCTCCACGAGATTTTAAACCATATATCATCCCCGACTCTTCTTCATAACATAAGACTTCAAACCAAAACGAATTCCGAGACTCTCGATGCTTTTTTCGACGCCCCCGTTCGTAAAAGGAACACGACCTTCCGACAAATATAGTTTTAAAAATCGTTCTTTTTTCCGTCCGCTTCTTTGACTTTTACATGGATGTAATCTTCGTCCCAACAAATGCTTGAGGGAATGCATTAATGTTTTGTTTACATATTTGCAAAAAATCTTCATGTGAGGTATGTGTGTGTGTGTCTTTATTTAAGCAATAAATAGAACATTCCATGAAGATTTAAATACCTCCCCCCCCCCCTTCTCCTCACCTACCTTGCCTACCTACCAACCCATTTGCATAGCATTGCATTTCGCTTGTCATTGACGAATAGTGTGTGATGTGATCTTGACAGAAAACTCGATGCCTTGGATCACCCCAATTTTTTAGGAAGATCAAAGTAGTGCATACCCTTGTTGCTATTAAAATTATACTCTTTGAACTATTAATCAACTTAATGAAAAAGCTAAGAAAAAGAGACAGTAAGCCAAGTTGGAGAAGATTTTGGATGTTGACTAATGACAGTATTGTTCCATTTAGATGATTCGTCTACCCAAGAATATATATATATATGATGTTCAAGATCATGACAAGCAATGCTAGGGGGAGTTTTTACATGACTCTCTTATTTTTAAGCTTCTATGAAAGCAATGCTCGCTCCAAATCATGATAATTGATGTTGATATTGAAAGGGGCTATCATTTGAATCATATGCCTATTGTACATGGTCATTGGATACCCAAGGGTCATATATGATCCAAAATGTCCTATCAAAATATTAAAATGTTTTTTTCTTGCTTACAATAGGTGTCTTATTAGTCGTCCTCTATAGTATGCAAACACTAATCTATGCCATTCGGCATAGTGGCTTTTGTAAATGGTCTTATATCATTACTCCTATTTGAATAGTGTTGCAACCTCATCCTTTTTTTGACTTCTATACATAGATTCAATCATTTTCTAGTTTTTAACTCTTGGCACATTGTAGATGGGAAGGAGAAAATTCCGATAAGGCCCTATATAATACATCATTCAACTTCACGACTCCCGATGATAGAAATTCTACATACCCCGATTCTTGTGAGCAACTTTGGATGGTCATGTGTTATGATTCTATTCCTAAGGATGAGAAAAGCCCTATATATAATGCATCATTATTCATCTTCACAACTTCTCGAGGTAGAAATTACTCCCCCACTTGTGAGCAACTTTGAATTTTCGTGTGTTATGATTGTCCACTCTTGTGAACTACTTTGGATTTTCGTGTGTTATGATGGTCCACGCTTGTGAACTACTTTGGATTTTCATGTGTTATGATTCTATGCTGAAGGAAGAATTGCCTCCCACTAAGCTCTCATCACCCAAGAAAAACGGCTCTAGGGAGCCAAGTCTTATATTTATAACAACAAAGTTTGTCTCTTTTATTAGGAAATATGGAGACATTGCCGAGGTGATCATATGTCAAAGAGTTATTACAAAAGTGCATATGAATATGGGAATAGCATATCAAATGGTTGTTAAGCGGAAATATCTCCCTAATAGGTGAAAGACAAATTTGAGATGGCAAATATCTAACAAGATATGTGGGTTCCTTTCAATTTAAAGCAAAGATTAATATTTGCGGATATCAATCTCTCGTAGCATAGCAACCAAATGCTCTCAAACAACCATTAAGAAGAAATTGTGACCATCAAACAAGGATCCACACAAAGCTAGTTTCTGCATAAGCAGAGCAGATTTCCTAGAGCAGGCATGTTTTCATGGATAAGCCACTTCATAATCAAGGCAACATTCAACATGCTATTGTATAATCGCTATGCAACCTTTATGACAGCATTAGAATGTAGTCTTGGGGCACTCTCTAAATCCAGTGTGAACTAAATCTCACACTCACAAAGCCTCATAAAATACCTTTTCACAAAATGTCATTAGAAAGAACACATGTGCTTCATTTTACCATTTTTATTGTTTAGTAGAGAGAGAGAGAGAGAACAGAAATAAATGAGGCCAACAATTTGTGAGAGAACTATAGGCACCGAAAACCAGAGAAAGAAATTATGTGATTATCTTTGTCGTAGAGTGAAAGGAACAACCCTTGCGGCCAAGTTAAGTAAAGTGGATGCAGAAAATAACATGAGTACATTTGAGTAATAAACAGAGAGGGATGAGCATGACAACAAGTGTCGTCCACTTTGTGGTGGACCCAATAACAAAGTGGACCCAATAAGTAGCATTGTCTCCTAACACCATTGTGGGTCACGATCACTCTTTTTTGTAGCACTGTGACTATGTCACTTTGTTTTCAAATTTGTACTTCCAGGAAAAGTGAAGACAATGCAGATAAAAAAGAGCTCTATTAAAGCTGCAATGCAGACAATATCATCAATCAAGCCTCTTCAAAAGCCCAATATTGTGCACAAAGTGAAACCGACACATGAGTTTGTGGACCCCGAAGTGGCTAGAAGACGATCGATAATATTAAACCTTACCAAAATATAACAAATAAATAGGAATAGCAATCAAGGTCTCTGGGATGATTCAAAAATCTCCACAAGAAACCTGAGCAAAGCTACACAACAGCTTTCTTTCTGTTAAAAGAAGGGGGCCCCCTTCCTTTTTTAGATGTATTTGGGTTGGGACCTCCACCTCAACAGAACAGAGCTTGGAGCTTCCTAAAGGCTCTTTTTTTTCTACACATTCAATATACATTTTCCAATCCAAAAACCAACCAAAATGGGCTGTTTCCAATAACAACTCAAAACTGGCAGTTTCTTAAAAACCACCCGTACTGGCCAGTTTCCATGGAACTACCCAGAACGGGATGTTTTGTAGGAAAATCAGATAAAAGCAGCAGCAGTTACTGTGATCTTGGCTGCTTCAGGATTTGAATGAATGTACACAAAGGTGAGGATGTCACCAGAAGACAGAGAGTCCAGCCACGGTGGGAAAGTGTAGTGAACTCCATGTTCTTCTTCTTCTCCTTCTTTGGTTAGCCCCCACAACGGACCTTTGAGGTTGCTCAAAAGAAGCTGCAAACGGAGAAGTGTATGCGGCGTGCCGTTCTTCAGCTCAACCTTGTATCTGTACAATGTCTTCCCTTTGTCAGTCCAGGAGTTTGTTCTCTCTTGAGTTATGTACAGTTTCGAAATATAGGAGGAGGTGCTTGCATGTTCCACCTCCGTTGATGCCAAAGTATGATCTGCAACTGCAAAAAGAGTACCTTCTATTTCATTCTAGATATATGCTTTTTCTGCAAAACCATTGGCAATCCTAGAGAGTTTGTGTGCTACATTTGATCTTTTTCTAAAAAATGATTTTGAAATGGGCCAAGGAACTCACCTGAAACAAGGCTACTGTCATAGCGATCAGGCACATCATGTGTTCTCATACTTCCACCATACATCCTAGCAAGCACCCCAACAATCGGTCCGTTATTATAAGTTGCAGGTTCACTTTGTTCAAAGTTTTCTCGGTCATCAGCATAGTTATCATTCTCATCAGGTCCTCCCACCAATGCACCAACATGTATGTTAGGATCACTAGCATGAGCCGTATACCATGCTCGATAGCCTTCCCTGCATTCAACAAAGGTTTGGTCGACCTTGTACGACACGATCGATGCAGCACGATGGTGAATACGCTGAGGATAATTGCTTCCTACCCCTACAATGTAGCTTGTACCTCTTGGATTGTTACCCAAGATGTAATCCACCTTTACAATAAACAAAGAGTCCACCATGAGTTTCTTCTTTAGAGGAAAATTAGTAATTGCAATCTTTGCCTTAAAAGAGTGCCAAACTAAAGTAGTGCAAAAACCAAAGATATAATAAATAACCAAATTAATCATGAATGAACTCTCCAACCATAGATGTATAGTATGGGATGGGATAAAGCAGAGGTCCCACCTCAACTCAAGGGAATATGATTGAGTTAACAGTCATAAGATTCGTATTGATTCAATAAATTACTTGATATTAAGATCATAAACCTAACAAAAGGTACCAAATGTCTTCTAAACCTATCATGCATATATTACCTGTGACTTGGCCATCTCAAAAAGTTCAGACGGTTCAACACTCCCCCCAGCACAATGCAACTCTTGTCGTGAGGTCATAAGATAGTCTGAATACACGGTCATCAAGAAGGTTGCACTGCTCACGTATTGCATGTTATTCCATGCTCTAGTATACATCAATCCACCTAAAACACAAAGCATCAGAGTCATAAATGCCCCCCCCAAAGGTATCAGACCTATGAGGAAATCCTAGGCATCAAAGATTATTAGTCATTGAACCATAAGGAGAGCCTTACCCGGGGTTCTTGCCACATTCTTTCCAAAATTCTTCTGGAGACAAGCACACATGAAGAAGTCTGCCTGTGGTCTGTAAAGCTGCAAAGCCTCTACATCCGAAAAATGTCTTCTTTGTTGCATAAGTATCTGCATGAAACAAAAGATAATTCTTATCACAAAAGAAATCAGAAGACAAATGTGTTAATGTCACAAAAGAAAATATATCTGATTAATGTCTAAAAGACTGTATACCACCACATTACCTTGGATGCAAGGACTTGTACACCTGCATATTTTACGTCCCAACTAAATTCAGTCATTGTCCAGCTCGATCCACCTAAGCTATGGGCATTCTCAACAGCATAATACAGATAATCCTTCTCTAAAGTGGCTTCATACAACCACATGGATGCCCATAGAAGCTCATCCTAGAAATTACCATACACAAGGAGTGATCAACAACTCTAATTATAACAATAGAGAGAGAGAGAGCGAAAGATCCAACAGAAGGAAATGCACACATTATATCCACTCTCGGACTCATAGTAACCGCGAGCGACTGAGATGCTCGAGTCATATCTTCCCCGATGATTGTTTGCAAAAGAAAAGAGCTATAGAAGAAAAACGAAAATCTAAGTTAGCAACAACTCAAACTACATACCACTTATACCACGGTAAAAACTTTATGAAAGCTACCTGTTTAGCATGGGATACAAGAAGATTAGCATATTCGGCATCGTGCATTCTTAGGGCCATAGAGGCAGCAGCCATGGCAGCAGAGGTTTCTCCTGCCAGGTCAGATCCTGGGTTGTTTTCATCTATTCGGTACGCTCTTCGGGAAGTGGTCATCTCCTCGGGTCTTTGCCAGCAGTAATGATCTGAGTCTCCATCACCCACCTGACGAGATACATTATGTACATAAGAATGAGCTCTATCAATCCTCTAAACCCTATCAATCCTTTAAAACCCTAAATATTCAGAATATGATATTACTGATACAAATAAATAAGAACCATACCTTTGATGAAATCAAACAGAGAAATTAATACCTTCATGCACAGTGAGCAATTGAAAGCTTCAAACCCGTAGATGCTAAATACTAGAAACCATAACCCAATTCTTTAGGAGAGCTTGGCATTAGTGATGTGGACTCTTTAGGCGAGTAAAATGGGACACACGCCTTACCAAACCCAATTCTAATATTTTTTTCAAAACCCTGGGCATTAGTGATGTGGACTCTTTAGGAGAGTAAAATGGGACACACGCCTTACCAAACCCAATTCTACACTATAAGTTTAGCTATACAATAGACCCTAAACCAACACCAGGCTAGACTTTAACACACATACCCAGTCATTAGACCCGAACTCCTTAAAGTCATTGAGAATTAATTACTCAAGAACTAGTGGGAAACTACATTGCAGTTATGGAGAATATTAGACCCTAGCTCCTTCAAGAAATTGAGCATTACTCAAGAACTGTGGGAAAGACTAACTACAGTGCAATCCCGGACAAAAAGTTATTTAAGCCCTAAGGACTCTGAATTTCAAAAGGAAACTAGAAATATTTAGTGAAGATAAACCCAGGCAGAATAGTAATGAAAACATGAAATTTCTTGCTAGAAAAGATGATAAAATTACAGATCATACCTCTCCCCAGAGAACATTAGGCTGAGAGTGAGCTTTGAGAAGATAATCTGTGCCCCACCTAATGGCTTCGATGGCATGTTGAAGCTCCCCTGCAGACTTCATGTGGTGTCCATACTCTACAACACTCCAGCTCAACATGGTGATAGTGAATGCCATAGGCAATCCAAACTTCACATTATCTCCTGCATCATAATAACCTCCAACAAGATCAACCTGCCAAAATATTTGCCATGATTAAACATTATGACAATCTTCGGATTATCACCATTACACATAAACAGAGAATGTTTTGCAATGTTTGAAGACAAGGGAAACTTAACAAGAAAAGAAAGAGAAGACGTGTTAGGAACAAGATAATAAATACTAAGTCCATCAGAGAAAGAGAAAAGACATGGAAACTCTTTCGATTGTAAGAGTTCACGAGCTTCCATTGCCAGAAACAGTAGAGAAAAGATTTTAATAGCCAGAGAAATAATGTAAAGCAGAACCAGCACCATAAAAACTGAGGAATCCCAGAAAAGCTTGAGAGTGAGTAAACGGCATATAAACTTCACAAAAGGAGAGAAAGGATAGCAAGGATAAAAAAAGAGCTTCTGAATTTCCAGAGCAAGAAATAATTAGCATAGAAGAAACGGATAGCCTCTGTATCTTCATACACACAAAATTTTGAGGAAATGCAGATAGATCTGAATAAAGAGAAAGACCGAGAAGAAAAAGAAGAAGACCAACAAAAGCTTCGAAAACAAATGCAGATCTACAGAGGTAGAATAAAAGAAAATAAGGAAAGGAGGAAAACAGAGAGGAGGGCCAGAAAGCTTTGAATGTCCATAGCCAGAAAAAATTAAGAGGAAATGTATATAGTTGATCTACTCTAGGGCGGCATGTAATGGAGGAACGAAAGAAGGGGAATTTACTCCTTGAGCGAGTCCATCGTGAAGAGCAGAATGCGATCTCCATGTGGCTCTCTGAGAAGCTGGCAGGTAACCAGAGCGCTGGCCTTCAAAGAAGAGTAAGCTGCCGCGCAGAGCTTCTAAGTAAACTGAAGAAGAGGAGGAAGAAGCAACTCTTGAGCTACAAGCGAAGCAGAAGAAGAAGAAGAAGAAGAAGAAGAGGAAGAAGAGTTTAGTAGCCATGGTTTCTTAATTCGCGAGGTTCAGAGTGAGCGAAGGTTAAAAAGCTCACAGCACACAGAGTGAGTGAGCAATGGAAGCTTCGAGCTCACACCTGAGGAAGAAGAAGGAGGAGGAGGAGGAGGCGCAGGGGAAGGAGCTATGTCTGGCCCTGTCACATGTATGTATTTATGTATATGCATGCATGCATGTGTGTGATTATGTACATGCATTCACGACGCATACATGCATACATACATATGCACATACATACATGCATAGATGCGCCGCCGTAGATTTTCCAAAATTACTGAAATACCCCTCCCTCCATCAGCCCGGCCATTAACTTCTCAAGCCTTAACACCGATCGCACCCTACTACACACACGCATTCTATTTTTCAAATTTACCTCACGATACCCTTCGATTTTAATGAATGCTTGTTGTACCCACCTGCATTTTGCTTGCTTGCTTGCTTGTTTGTTTGTTTGTTTTTTTACGACGGCGTTATGCATACTCAAATCTTTTACCGCCTTCCATTCCAGAGAAGGTTAACTAATTGTGTGTCTTATCCACACCAGAGAACCACTTTTTTAAGCTCTGTCTATACTCTGGAAGAACCCTTGCGTTTTGTACCGTAAAGAACCACTTTTGTAAAGCTCTAAACTCTGTCAAACCAAAATGTGTCCCGGTGAAAAGAGCAAAGTTTCTAAAATAAAGAAGTAACACGATGAAATGCAGGGGACAAAACCCTACACCCGTACCAACCAAGCTACAATTTTTAACTCTCTCACTTTCTTATCAACCAAATGCAAGTATAGATTTGCCTAGGCAACTTCACGGCCTAAGAGGTAGTAAATGACTGCCTATGCTCACTAACAAGCACAACATAAGTGAGACTCGTCGACTAGATAATGTACATAGATTGATCAATATTGGGCTATGTAGTATTCTTAATTATCATAATTGTGGAAAACCATGTTCCAATGTATAGAGTTTATTTAGGTCTTCCCTCGTACGATCTCTTTATGTTTTGTCATATCTATCATGAATGATTGGAGGCAACATTTATGTTTTCTAATTGTACATGTCAACATTTTTGGTAGGTTTTTAGCTCAATTTGAGGTTTCTCACCTATAATATAATCTATTGACAAAACAACATAATGCTTGCAAATAACTACATCCAAATAATACATTGTTGAAACAACAAAGTATATGCAAATACCCACATTGTGTACGAGCTTTTATATCACATAACAAACAGCAAAGTATGGTGCATGGCATTGAGAATCGCAACCCTGAATGATAAATATTCTACTCAACCAAAATTCCTCGAATGTTGATTATCATTTGTTGGTAGAAAGGATGCAAACATCCAAATAGAAGGCATAATGATCATGGTTGTGTCTTGGACATAGAGGAAAAGTTTTATAAGACAATCTTGTAGTGCTACATCTCATATGAACAACATGACTTAGAAAATAGGAGATTCCACATCATGGCAAGCGACCCTCCATATACTAGGATTAAAACAAAGCTTATATTGACTTTGTTCAAGTGGTGATACCCTCGTTAACTTTGTAAGGTTGTGGTTTATCCTCATTTAAGGATTATAATGTTATCGTTCTTCGTAATGTTAAGAAAAAAGGATGAAGGCAGGAGAGGTCATGCTCAATGTATAGTTAGGAATGATATTACGTGATGAGAGTTGAGGAGATTTTATGGGAGAAATAGCATCCATAATGTTTCTATATGATGGAAACTAAAAAGAATTTTAAGGAGAAATAACTGGTTGCAAGTATGAAGATAATATTTACTCATGGTGAGGGTAAACTTGATTAAAAACTCCAAACTTAAGGTGAAGACGCATTCTATTTGAGGGAAGTTAAAAACCGATGTGTTTATCGATTCAAAAGCCTCGTGAGACAAAGAAGAAGCACGAGCCTCAAGGTTGTTTGCCTTTGATAGAAAAAATTAATGAGTGGAACCTACAATTGGTCATATAAAAATGTGAGAATCTTACTTAAAACGTTGGTTTCTAATATCGCTAAGATGCCAATTAGTAAAAGCATCATAGCACAAATGACAAACTGCTAGGGTTGTGAAGGTGTCCTAAAGTGGTTGCACCGATAATGTTATTTACTTGCGCATGCGTTTTTGTGGAGAAAGTGCATACTTCACATTTTATTACCAACAAAATGAGTGACCAATTAAAATGGAAGAAAACTCATACGTAGCAAAAGAAGAAAATGCAAAATGGAAGGCATGAAACTACAAAGGTTTCCTTGGAAACATAGAAATGGACAACCATAACTTGTGATAAGTTTTGTTTGTAGCTAGAGGTCAACAATAAGATAAATGCTAAGAACAATATCTCACACTTTTGCAATGATGAATTTCTTTTATAATAGTTTTTTTTTTCCAAAAAAAACTCCTTCCATTAGTTATAATATTTTTACAAATGAGGCGATTATGTACAAATCCCTAAAGGGACGCGATAGTTCCATCTAATGCGGAAGCCCACTGACTCAAGAAAGGGAGAGGACGACCATTGTTGGATGAAGGCTATGCGTTGTCTTTCAACTCCCTCGGAGCCACCTTTAAGGCCATCATATTGGCTCTTCAAAGTGGCTACAATTTCACTCCATATCTCTTGCAGTAACCTTGTTGGATGGGTGGTTTGGTTGGAGAAGACTCACCTACATCGTTGTTTCCATAGAATCCAAAGGGTTATTGGGCTGACCAATTCCAACACCTCTTGAGATCTTTTATAATAGTTTACAATGGCATTGGATTTGCTCTAGTGAAATTTAATATATCCTGCAAGGTTATTGTTATGCTTGTGAATGCATGATGCCCATTCTGAGTAAGAAGACAATATGTGATTGCATAATCTAGTGTTGTAAACAAAAGTGTGCTCAAACCCCACGGTACTTTGTCAAATTCCTAATATGTGGCATTTTGAGTTTCTTAAATTTAATGTGTATTTTTTGTGAAAATGCAATGATACTTAACCAACATGTATCCCAAAAGCAGGAGGGGGCCATAACACAACTCCCATTAACCTAGAAATTAGGCCTTCACTCCGCATATTAGACATTACCACACACCATTGTCTCATTGTTACCATGACTCAAGCGTAGACCCAACCTAAAAGGCTAGTCAAAAAACATGAGATGGTAGAGGTTGGTTATTAATTAATCTACAGCCTCGCAAATACAACCAACCTTACATGCTAATTATCAAACGTGAGATGGTAGAGTTTGTTAATAACTAATTTAGAATCTCACAAATTGTTGACCTATGACGTAGAATTAATATTTTGCTCGAGCCACATGTACATCCAATCTTTGTTATGTGAAGTCTAATGTGGGGACCTTGCAAGTAGTTTGCGTATGAAGTAGCATTAATATTCAATTTGATCATTTGCATGAGCCGCATCTACATCCAATGTCATGTTATATGAAGTCTAATCAATTGGGGACTTTAGTGTATGATATTCAATGCATACCATCTAGTACATTAATGGTGATTTGATCAATGCTATATATGTTCTAATTTTCTAGCTAAATATTAGAAACTATTAGTGGGTGTATGATGGACCATGGTTAGTTTGCCATCCAATGACCAAGTAGAGGGTGGGTAAGTCCCTTTTTATAAAGGTGGCTCACCTAGTTCATGGTGAGGCATGCTTGCTAATTGCTGGAACGCTCAATACATTCCAAGGTCAATTTAAACCACTTAGTGGAAGCCCATCCAATGCTCTCGACCTTGTATATGGGCCCAACCTTATTTGATGGGGCCCGAGTAGAGTAGTGAACAGCCCCCCCAAATGACTAGTCCATCTCACAACTAAGTGCATGGGCTCAAGGGATTTTGAAAGAGGGCATACAAATAATCGTGTTTTAAAGAAAAACATCATCGATCACATTTGTCACTCTTCGAGTTCAAATGGATGAAAATTGCATGGAATGTAAAGTATTTTGTGTGTATGGAGGAACTAAGAGTGCCAAGTTACCAAGTGAATACATGATAATAATTTTCACATCTATGAGAAGGTGATATCATATATGTCATGTGTGTATTGGAGATAGAGTTCCATAATAAACATTATGTAATGCTATTGGTGCCAAGTAAAGATGCACACTATGTATAGTTTATGTATCCTTGAATTAGAAAAAACTGTTTATGAGTTTGTACAATGAGAAGGCATTGATGAGATTACAATTAATAATGTAGTTCCCATGCTTCTATTATACACAAATGATATGGTTTTTTTAGCAAATGCTTTAAATATATCGAATTTTTGTTCAATGCATAATAGTTTGATTGCCAATGTCTTAAATCAAAGCTACAGTTTGAAGACTAAAATTCAAGAATAACTTATGCATTGTGTACAATGGTGAACCACTTGAAATGGTAAAAAGCTTGAAATCCAATGGCTTTGAGGTTCCATTCAACTTAGATATAATAATTGTTTGGTTCTCAAGATATGTTATTGACACAAACACATTGATGTTTTTATACGGGATGTTAGTATCCTAAATCAACTTAGGAATTGAGAATGTCCAAAAACATTTTCTAATAAAGTTTCTTAAAGTCATGACACAAACTGTATACATGCTTCTATTTTTGGAGACCACATCACTACCCTTAAGATTAGGCATGTTGTGAGTAATACATTCTTACCATTCCCAAACAACAATCACATCGACTTACCAAAGTTGCATGGGAAGCAACTAATAATTCAAAAGAAACCAAAAGGCAATATTTTGAGTTATGAATCGATGCAATATACGAACCAATGGTTTTGAAGATGCCTATGAGATTCATTTAACTTGTTTTGTGATGCCTCGATAAATTCATCTATAAACAATAGTTTTTTGCAATGTCAAATTTCAATATATGAAGATTTGGGAGAGATGTGAAGGCTTATGCTTCACTCCATGAAGGTACAAAACCATATTATTGTCTAAACAAGCAAACCACTTGTTTCAAATACATGAAGATTTGGGAGAGATGTGAAGGTTTATACAAATTACTTATGTTTCATTAAGGTACAAAACCATATTATTCTCTAAATGGGCAAGCGGCTCGTTTCAAATACATGTCTATTCATATGGTGAGCAAGTGGTAGGTGTGGTTTTTTATGTTTGCGAGCTTTTAAAAGCTTGATTTTTCCCACCACAATGCACATAAACCCATTCAAGGCCCACTTAAAACCATCCATGGCATACAACCATATAGGCCTTTGCATTCTTATGCAACCATGAGCTATCCTAATCATACAAATTTTCATATAGATCCTTTACACATCAATGACATACTCACAACAATCCGTATCTTTACATTTTATGTGCAACCATTAATGATACACATTTGTCATGGCAAATCCTTTACATAGCCATATGGCATACCCATGAACATCTATATGGGATCATATTCCCATGTCCACGGACCACTGTTTAAAGAGTCCTTTACATAAAGGTTTTCTTCAAAGTCGCATGGAGCATACCATTATCATAATCTTGTCATTATTCTATCGTTAACAAAATGCATCATTGCCGCACCATTAACAGAACCCCCATCACTATAAAACTCTTAACATAAATCCATGCTAATGAACATAAGATCCCATTATTTGAATGTTGCTAGCATTAACCATTAATGTAAACCCACGTGCACCATTAACTCCAAATGCATAAACCGTTTGCATAATCAAAATCCTCCAAAGTTGCGATAACAATGACATTGTTTGTGAGTGCTACATGAGATTTGTGAGATTGAACTTTTTTCATGTACGTAATTTTTTATTTTCATGGAGGCCATGTGAAAGCACGAGGATCATGTTACAACAAAAATGTGGATGAAGGAAGATGGTGTGGCATAAATGGAATAGAGCATTGTATTTAGTTGTCTAAAATCAAAGTACTAAGCATTTCAAGGGAGGGTTTCTCATGTTTTTCCTTATCATGTCTCAATCACCTTGTATATATTTAGTGTACAAAGACATGGTTGGAGGTCTAAGGGAGTAGAACAATCTATGTAGTCATCTTAAGCAATGATTTGGGGGTTTCAAAAGAGATTTTCCAAAGACATTTCTTCTTGCAACGTATCTGGTCAAGTGCATAACTATCACCTCTCAGCATAGTAAATAATAGAATATAAATAAAAATTGGCGGCCAAATGCAAGATAACCCACAACTTGGCAAGCCAAAGCCTTGAAAAATATATTAAAAAGGAAGCTTTAAGTTGTGTTTTTGCAAATGCAAGGTAACCCCCCTTTTCTTTTATTTCCAAATTTCTCTATCTTTACATTGGAGTAGGGTTTCATTATTAAGAGCTATTTATTGCATTATGTTTTTATGGGTATGAATCGATGTATCATGAGCATTATTAGTGTGCCATGGATGATCATGCATCAACATGAATGGGGCATTGTGTGTGGTATTGAAAGATAAATCTCTTTTCAGAGTCTGCGATAGATAGGCATATATCTTTTAACATCCATATGAGATTGAAATTCAATCTATGAAAAATGTAGCGTAACCGAGGGCGAGGAGTCTAGGTTCTCACAAATGTTTGATTTTGAAGCTACAATGTAAACCACCAAACCAATGATCAAGAAGAGATAAAAGCAAACTTTTAAATGCAAGATGTCAATTTTGATTAAAAACTCATCTTCATATGACTTAAACCCACAACCTAATGTTGTTGAGCCTCACATTACACCATCATAATTGATCATATTTAAAACTTTCAAATTTTCATTTAAGATAATTTGGTGGATTAATCTGTAAGCAATAACTCACTATGATGTTTAGTATCAAACTCTCTTTTTATATAATGTATAAACAACAATACTTCCACATGGTGCTTTAGCATGTAATGACTTTGTCATTGTCAATTGATTTGTCCTTGTATTCCCATCTCCCCACTCTAGATCTATTGTTTTCATTACATCAATTGTAATATTGCTAGACTCATGATGCCATGCAACTACTTCCTACACCATTGTTGCCTCAATGATCACTTCCTACAATCCATCCATGTTATTGGCCATTGCCACTTTGTGGGAACCCATATTTCATGCTTAAGACAACATTCAATCATAAAAAGTGCAACACTCATGTAGTGGTGCACTTAAACAAATGAAAATCTCCATAAATGACCATCTTCCATATAATAAAATAAGGTGGAGAGGGTATGAATACACACTTTAAAGGCAATTATATGTTGGGTCATGTTTAAATTGACACACTCTTATGATGGATATACATCACATGTGATTGAGATGATTGTCACTTTATCATTAGTGTTTCTTCAATATATCCATCTAACTGTAAATCTACATATATGCAATGTATGATAATGCCTTCGGAATCAAGATTGCGTAAAAGGTTGTCGAGAAATGTCCTATTAGCTTTAATACTAACAAATTATGTGTGACCCTCTTGGGGACTTTTTTTCTAGTACATTTTAATATTTGACTCATGTAAAGCCTCACATGTCTCCACATTGTGTCATAATTGTTTATATTTGTTCATAAATAAGCATGCATGCTTTGCTAGTTTTAATTCATCATGTATTAAGGTATTGTCTTAAAAGTCACGTTTCATCCCCTATTACATTTGAACACGAATATTAATATGTAACATCAATAACGTAAATGTGAGCAAATAATATAAATAAATAAATATTAGGGTTTGTAGCCACCCAAAATCCATCCTTGAATACCAATTATCGCTTACTTGAGTGAGGGACCAATACCTACATTAAGCATCATTTCTTTGTGGTAAATGCTATATATATATATATATATATATATATATATATATATATATAACAATGCAATCTCTTGTAATCTTGTATATCTGTGTCAATGTATGTCACAAATGCTATTTCCGTGATTAAAAATTGAAAGTAATCATTAAGCAATGTGTTTATAAGTACGTTTGCTTGTTTCATGCTTACAAATGAATGACCGTTAAACTGCTATGCCAATGACATATTTCAAAGTCTCTAATAATACAACAATTGTCATTATAGCAAGTGAATGATGACTCTACAAACATGTTGCTTGTAAACATGCAATCTAATTGAACCAAGTGATTTTAACTTCCAAGGTAGTACATAATTCGTTGCCACTAAAAAGAATGATGCTCAAGTAGTAAGTTAATTCTTGACATGATAGACACATACACGATGAATCTATTATCTCTACTTTAGGAGTCAGGAGTCAGGACCATCTAATGTTGTTCAATGAAATATCTTTAACGCTCAATGGACTTGAAATTGTTGCATTGCCTTTGATATCATTATATTGTTGGTCATGCTTCACATACACGTATGACATCACATATTCTTTTATAGATATGAGGAGTAATTAAATAAAGGCACATGGTTGTCTGACATGTCCTTGAAGAAGAACAAGGTTGGCCCTATCGACTTTTTTGTAATTGTTAAACATGTAATCACTACAAAAAATGCATATGGGTAGTGTTAAATACCTATGCATTATTTTTTCCCATATGTGAGAGTGATGGAGAGATATCTTGGGCTAATAGTCTTAATATTAAATTGTCTGATATGTTATGAGGCAAACACAAAGGTTTATAGATCATGATATCATCGGTGCACATTGAATAAATCAATTTTGTCTTCAAATATCCTCCATATTGTCTAGAGGAGTATTTCACATATTTATATCAAGTACATACATGTGATGGTTTCATCTTACAAATGTGGCTTTATAACTTCATTTTTCGCAAAATAAGGATTGGAAAACAATAGTAGTGTTGGCAACTTGATAGTTCTCCTTATAGTTTGGTGTTGGCAACATTTTTTCTTACAACCCAATCAGTCATCCAATTGATGTCAATGAGCATTGACATATTGAGTACAAGGGTAATAAGTAGAAGCGTAATAAGTAGAAACAAGAGTATTTCATAAAATCAATAGAAATACCAACGCTTAAGGTTGCCATGCCGACATAGGTTGGGTGACGTGACTAAAATACAAGCACATTAATTTGCACTATCAATATAGTTAGGATTTGTATTTTAAATTGTGATATATGTCAAGACTCCATAGGTTGGATAGACTATGTAATTAATTGATGACCCTATTCATACACTATCATGTTTGCAACTTGTTCCCATAGTATTTGTACAAAATTACTTGATGACAAATCAATGCATCAATGCATTGGGGACATGTTCGTAAAAGTGTTTGACAAGAATATATAACACTTTTTATCAAACAAAAAAAGTGGTTGGATAGTTGTCATTTAGAAGACAAAGTTAAATATAGTATACACTTGGACAAATGGTGACAACTAAAATAACCGGTTGCGAGAATCATAGTTGGAGCTTTGCATACTCCCATGTTGTTTTTAAACCATGTGAGTTAGAGTCCTTCTATCTCCGGTGGGGCATTGTATAATTTGTTTTTTAGATCTTCATCATAGTACCTTTGGAATTTTGTATTCCATGTCATAGAAGAGAGATAACTAACTAGTTAACGTGTGAAATAATTTGCATGCAACTGCTATATCTTTTAATTTTGTGTACGCTTGCATAGAAAATAAGATAACTAACTACATAAATGGTGTCCTTTTCTCCATTTTCAATTATTTATTTTTCTATGGATTGTGGATACAAGATTCATTGTGCTCGTTCGTTTATTACATGGTTATATCAGGTCCAACTTGTAGTAGCAAGTCAGCTATTTATTACTGCGTCAAGTTTGACACAGTGATCATGCGAGGGTAACAAAATCCCTATGGTCTAAACAACTATAGAATGTCTCGTGGACAATTACAGGTTCTTGAGGTTAATGACTAACCTATGGAGAAGCAAATAAGGCATCAACATGCAACATAGAATGTAAAGATTCAAAAAAAACTATAGTATATACTTTCATATGCATGTCATGTCATCCTTTTGTCGAGCTACCTATGGAGACTTATATAGTGTCATAGGGGGTAAGTCTAGAAGATTCATAAACTCTATATATTAGTATTCTAGGAGGTTTGCACTTATATGTGTATGAAATTCACCAACAATTTGAAACATTAAAGCATTTTGTTTTCCACAAATAAAGGGGTTATATTTTTATCATTAATTTTAAAGTAGGGTTTTCCACCTATGACTTAACGGAGAGGGAAATAAATGAAGATAGTGAAGACTCGAGAAATAGGAAAATTTAACAACGTTTTTGTGTGTATGAAGGCCCTACAAAACTCCCGTGGATGAAACAAGTATTGGTAGGCCGTAGGAGACAACGAGAGATGAATATGCAAAGATCAGATGTAATGTAGTCAACTTATTGAATCACACGTGTTGTTTTATTGATGTTACTTGGGCAACATGATGTGTCATGAAGAATCTTAAGGGTGGACTTACCCAAAAAATCTATCCTCATGAGATTAAGTTGTCAAGGCTTGTAACTAAGGAGCGTATCTCTACAAGAAGGTTTGAGTAGCTCAAATGTTGCGTTGCAACACTGTGGTCAAAAGGTTGATGAATTGATATACGTTAACTATATTGCAATTAATCGTTAATATAATTTCAAACAATTAAGACATTGAGATGTAGTTGAAGTCGGAGTCGGCAAACATTTGGTATCATGCCAAGGTAACCACCTCTCCCTAATTGTGACAAGGTGGCAAACCATATCCATATTGAAAGAAGTCTCAAATCCCTCTATAAGAGACAAAGTGTAAGAGACATGGTGTTGCTATTTAAGTTTCTTGAATTTTATAACCGTTAACTAATAAATGTAAAATTGGGTATTCAGGGAATTAAACCCTTGTAATTGTATGTTGGGTCCTTAAAACACAACCCTCATTCGACACCAAACCAATCTCATCGTAAATGATGATTAGTTTGGTTAGTAATGTGACAAAGCTAAAAGGTTGATGGGGTAATAGAGAAAATGTAATTATATGTTTCATAACACGAAACCCACTTTATAGCTAGCTTGTATAATACTTTTCTATCCAATATTATGAAATTATGATATTGGTTAGTAATATGACAAAGCTAAAAGGTTGACGGGATAATAGAAAAAATGTATTAGTAATTATATGTTTCATAAACTAATGCGATATTGGTTAATAATCTGACAAAGCTAAAAGGTTGATTTGGTAATAGAAAAAATATAATTATATCCCCACTTTATAGATAGCTTGTATAATACTTTTATATCCAATATTATGAAATTATGATTAATGTTTGATGCAAAGTTATCACATGATATAGATAATACAAGAGCTTGAAAGCATGGAAGCTAATTGACATGACGTAGACAATACAATATCTCATTCACATGATATTGACAAGACAATATGTAGCTAATTCACAAATTTTACAATGACTGTACCATAAACTAAGCCTAACAAGGGTAACATGGGAAGATGTAATTACCTGGTTCATAACATGAAAGCCCACAAATAACTTGTATAATGCCCAGGTATCCAAGCTCGTCTTCAATTAAATTGCTTGCATTTGATTGTTGCTTGAATACAAGAATCTTATACAATACATAGATCATTTGGATTATGTATATTTGGATGTTGGCCATATGTCCACATGCTACTATTAGTGCACATCTATAAGTAGAAATAAGGATTTTATTTAGTGCAAACTCAATTAGGGATTCTAATTAGTGTGTTAATACTTCAAGCAAGTCTTTATACATGTCTTGATAATTTTAATTCATACTTGGAGGTCCAATATTAATGAGTGAACCCCTTAAGCTCGTTGTACTTGTCTCAATCCTCCTAATCTATATATATGATATATTCTACTATTGTGAGAAGTAAAAACCTCTTAACTACAACTAAGGTATATTCACAAGTCAATAAAATAGAGCCAAAATTCCCTTTTAATATGTCTAATGATTAATCCTTCTAATAAATAACAAATTTGAGGACTTTGAGAATGTCTCAAATTACGGAAAAGGAGAACCTCGACTCAATCAATTCTAATGGGAATTTTAAAAACCAACTAGTTATAATTGTTGTCAAAAGGAAAATATGAGATATGAAACATGTAGATATAATAATCATAGTGTCATATTTAATTAACAATGCTAAAGAGTGGAAATGTAGTCACTGATTGCCTTGAAATGCTCAGGTTGGATTACGTTGGAACTTGCACGTGAGTTGTTGCTATGGGAAGATTTAAGGATGTTTAATCCATATAATTTAACTAATGAAATGACACTATTGGCTATATCATAGAGAGTTGTAACATTCATGAAAGTGCATACATTTAAAAATTTAGAAAGTTGTTAATTAACATGGGAAGTCGATATGTAGATTGGTTCACCATATTCAATCATATATTAGTGCTCATTTCCGATGGACTACCCATGGGACATTATAACGAAGGGTTGTTTGGTAGCTAGTAAAATAAAATCTAGCATTTAGAATAATGTGAATGTCAATATCTTGAAACATGAAGCTAAGGAAACTAATTACGCCATTTGAGAAGATTGTACCAAGTTCTGATGACAATGAGAAAGATGTCACAAATATCACAATAGGAAATTAATTTGCATTTTGAACATACTGCTATGTGTTTGGAAATATTGACATTAGTAATGTGTCACATTGTCATGTCAATACAACTTTGAGATGGGTTAAACCCTCTACTCTGATCAGGTCTTTGAACTATTACATAGGTTCGTCAAGGATCACTAGAAGGCTATTATCCATAACAACATTTACCGCTTACGGGTAAACCCCACATGTATGCTATGTGTTTGGAAATATTGCCATTAGTAACGTGTCACATTGTCATGTCAATACAACTTTGAGATGGGTTAAACCCTCTACTCTGATCAGGTCTTTGAACTATTACATAGGTTCGTCAAGGATCACTAGAAGGCTATTATCCATAACAACATTTACCGCTTACGGGTAAACCCCACATGCATGTCTATGAGCAAAAGATTAGATCAATTAGTTGTCAACGTTTGGTGAGAAGGCTCTTATCCAAAACAATTTTTAACAATCATATCTTATAATGATTTGAAGGCTCTCCTTGGAAAGAAAAACCAAGGCTTCTTCATTAGATCATTTCTTGAGGGTATGTCCATCATGCCCTTAATTCGGATATTTTAGAGCACAATCTCTTGGAAGGTTTTTATGTGAGAACTCAAATCAGTCAGTCATATAATCTGAAGAGACACACTTTGTTTGAGAGATGATGGTGTTTTTTATACAAAGTTGTAAAATTGGAAAAGAGGACTTATAATTCAAAGAGATTCAAAATTTGTTTGAGAAATCATGGAAAGTGTTTTTTATACAATGTAGTAAAATTGAAACAAAAAGAAAGATAAATCAAAATACATTGACACTCTTTGGTTTTTGATTATTTGTGCCTATCTATCATCACTTATATACTCTTACTTTTGGATTTGGCCTATCTATATCGATTGTGCTGGTAGTTATGATTCCTAGGTATTATTATTTCAAAAGTACTTCTTTTGCGGAAGCTTCTTCTTTACTTTTAAGGTGAGCAATTTTATGAGTTCTTGTTTCTTTGATAATCGATAGATAAACTCAAAAATAACTTTGTTGAGAATGAATCATGCTTTTAGTTAAAATAGCACTGCAATTGATGGATAGCTTCACAATGGGATTTAAGGGGAGTGCCAAGGACAGACCTGAATTGCCAATACAATGGTCACAATGTTTGCAAAAATTTGTGGCACAACATCTACTGACAAACAAAAACACCACTTCTTAACACAACATACACATGCTTTGCGAATTTTGAACAGATTGATATTATTATTATGATTATAACAAATTTCATTTCTTCATTTGACTAACTAATCATCAGTTTATATTGTTGAGACTAGCCATTGGGAGAAATATTATCACTGTAAGTATGCTTTACCCCCCTCAACATTTCAATCCTCAAAGTTGTAGAGGTAAAGTGTCAAATCTGACTGCATATATTATCTATCTATATATCCCTACACTGTAAAGAAGAAACAAGATGATGTAACTTATGTTGTAGACAATGAGATGGGTGACCACAATGTCTGACATTAATATGAAATGCTCAAAATAAGAGTAAGGACCTCTAGTGTGTGCCACCCTTATCGATCAATAAAGAATTCCTCAGAAAGTTCAGCCTAATGTGAAATACTCCTAATAAAAGATTTACCTTCAAAGAGAGGCTGAAGTTGGGTAGGGTAAATAAGGCAAACCAATTTGATTTTCGTGAAGAATCATTTCGTCGCTAAAATGTCCATAAAGATAATGAGACATGTATTCATTACTTCATCTCCATGCAAAAATTCTGGAATTACCTTCCATATTTGCATTCGTTGTTCTCCAGTGAGTAATCATTTTTTCAGCTTCTTTTTGCATCCCAACAGCTGCATATATATTTCCCATGCAGACATATGCTGAAGCTCGGTTTGGATCTAGCTCTAATGCTTGATGAAAGGCCCATATCCCAAGTTCGACATTCATCCATTTCTGGCAAGCACCCAGGAAAGCTAACCACAGTTGAATGCGATCTGGTGATGGTACCTTTTCAATTATGATTATAGCTTTATCGAGGCGTCCAGCCCTACTAAAAAGATCAACCATACACGCATAATGCTCTAAACTTGGGGTGAAACTATATATATTGTCCATCATATCAAGGACCTTTTGCCCCTCTTCTACTAGACCCACATGACTACACGTTGTTAGCAAAACAAGGAAAGAAATCCTGTTTGGCACAACATCACCTTCCATCATTTTGGCAAACAAGGTTAATACCCCTCTGGCATGACCCATGTGAGCATACCCAGCCATGAGTGTATTCCAAGTCACTACATCGTCTAGTGAAAGCTCTTCTAAAACTTCATGTGCTTTCTCAAGCATGCCACATTTAGCATACATGTCCAACAATGCACCCGAGAGTATAACATCTTTGCCCAATAACCCTTGCTTTCTAACCTCAGAATGTATCTCTTTTCCCATCTCAAGATATCCTATGCAACCACAAGCTCTCAAAATACAAGAAAAGGTGACTGAATTCGGTAAGAGAGCTTTCTCTTGCATCTGTGCAAAGCACTTCAAAACTTCATCGCCAAGCTCATACTGGGCATATCCAGACATCAATGCATTCCAACACACCACATCTCGTACAGGAATCTGTTCGAAAACTTCTTCTGCTTTTCCTAATAGACCACATTTTGCATACATATCCACCAATCCAGTGCCAAGAACAACATCTTTTTGAAGTAACCCTTGATTCCTAATCTCAGTATGTATCTCCTCTCCCACATCAATGCGCCCTTTCATTCCACACACTTTCATGATGCTAATAAAGGTGGTGATGTTCGGAGATATTTCCACATCCCGCATCTTGGTGTAGCATTTTAGGGCTTCATCAGGAAGTCCATGCTCAGTATACCCAGAAATTAATGCATTCCAAGAGATAACATCGCCTACAGGAAGCTCGTCGAACACTTGTTGGGCTTTTTCAAGTGCACCACATTTAGCATACATGTCCACCAATGCAGTCCCCAGCACAATGTCTTTTCCCAATAATCTTTTTATGCTTACTTCTGCATGTATTTCTTCTCCTAATTCTAAATTTCCTACACTTCCACAAACATTCAAAATGCAAGCAAAAGTTACACCATCGGGGGAGAGACCCTCATCCTTCATCTGTGTGAAACAATTCAGAGCTTCCTCACAAAGCCCATGATGGACATATCCAAATATAAGTGCATTCCAAGCTACAACATCACGTACTAGAAGCTCATCAAATACTTCCCGAGCTTTTTCTAGCACGCCACATTTAGCATACATGTCTAACAATGCAGTGCCAATCACTATATCTTTGTTTAGAAGCCCTTGCTTGCATACCTCATCATGTATCTCTTTTCCAAGCTCCAGAGAGCCCATGTTACTACAAATCTTCAAGATGCAAATAAAGGTAACTGAATTCGGAGAGATTCCTTCATCTTTCATCTTGCAGAAGCAATTTACTGCTTCATCACCACGGCCTTGTTGGGCATATCCACACATCAATGCATTCCAAGATACAACATTTCTAACTGGAAGCCCATCAAAGACTTCTTGTGCTTTTCCAAGTACACCACATCTAGCATACATATCCACCAATGCTGTGCCAAGCACAATCTCTTTTCCGAGCAACAAACCTTTCCTTCTAACTTCAACATGTATCTCTTCTCCCACCTCAAGAGCTCTAATGCTACTACAAGCATTCAAAACACAAATATATGTAACAACACTCGGGGAGATACCCTCTTCTCGCATTTTCCTAAAGCAGGAGAGAGCTTCATTCCCAAGACCTTGTTGAGCATAACCAGAGATCAATGCATTCCATGATACTGCATCCTTAGCCGGAAGCTCATCGAAAACTTCTTTTGCTTTCTCAAGGAGACCACATTTTGCATACATATCAACTACTGCAGTACCGAGCATGATGTTCTTTTCTAATAATCCTCTTTTCTTGATCTCGGCATGTATTTCTTCTCCTTTATGAACCCATCCTATGGTTCTGCACGCCTTTAAAGAGGCAAGAAAGGTGACTACATTTGGAGAGGTGCCCTCATCTTGCATTTGCTTAAAGCATTGTAAAGCTTCATTACCATATCCGTGATTAGCATACCCACTAATCAGAGCATTCCATGATATGGCATCTCGTGTTGGAAGTTGATTGAAAACATCTTGTGCTTTTTCGAGCACACCACATTTAGCATACATACTAATAAGAGAAGTTCCAAGAACTATATGTTTAGGCAATAAACCCATCCTCTTAGCCTCATCATGTATGGATTTCCCTATATCAAGAGATCCTGAGGAATTGCATGCTTTTAATACACTGATGAATGTTATAGCATTGGGTGAAAAACCTTCATTTTTCATCCGATTGAAATATTCTAATGCTTCATTACCATATCCATGTTGTGCATAACCACTGATAAGAGATGTCCAAGATACAACATCTCGATCGGCAATGCAATCAAACACTTCTCGGGCCTTCACCAAATCACCACATTTCACATACATAGTGATAAGAGCTTTGTTAACATATGCATCTTGAAGGAAACGTTTATTCAAAACTATGTCATTGTGGATCTTTCTCGCTTTGGAAAGTTCTTTAGGGCTCACACATGATCTTATCAAATCGAGTAGAGAATTTCTCTCCTTCTGGATTTCTATTGTGATACCTCTTCTTTCCTTATTCGAGGCTATGGCATCTCCTTCTGATGCAAAACAATTGGGTTGGAGGATAATACCCATCTTCATGAAAGTCTGAATGAAAGCAACAGAGAGCTAATCTTTTGATGTTCTGTTTGCCTAATACTATCAGAAGACAACAGGATTGCTCTTCTCTCACATCCTCTGTCTCTATGTCTCTGTCTGTCAGTCTGTTTCTCTCTGGATATCTTAACTAAATTTGTAAGATATCATTTGTCAACAAGAGATCGAATGTTTTCTTTCGATTTAAAACATCAGAAAATTGAACCCCTAGTCGCAACCAGGGAGATTAGATCATGAACCTTCCATTTGGAGGTGGAAGTTTGATCAAATTGTTTTTAATAAGAAAATAACATTTTCCAATGGATAGAAGAATGTTTTGATCCTAATAACACATCTTCACCGCCCTACTCAAAACTCCCAATGTTTTTATAACGAATTCACAATGAAGTCTTGTTGATGGAAATATTTGAAGCCAAACACTATCATTACCATTGCACCATCATGTTTATACACTTAAAATCTTGGAACACTTGTTAGTCTCTACACACTTATTTGTTAAAGTTGATGTGAGGGCAATGTTTCAGATTGTAGTGGGATTAATAAGGTGTCATCATCAAAGGAAGAAGAAGATCAATAAACATGTGAGGCATTACAAAATATAAATGTGATTAAATTTCTTTTCTACAAAATAGATGACCAATGTATAACAAGATTTGGTTGATTGAAGAATTCAATGTATTCCAATCAACATCATCACCTTGTCTATGAGTTGCACTCATGCGTTCAAATGTTAAGGTGTCCACCTCATTCCTCTAATAACCAACCATTGGCACCATCTATGCTTATGATGCGTTTGAATACCCAATTGCAACGTCCATTTGATTATCACGGTCAAACATTTAACATTTTCTTTGCACTTTGATTATCACCACACTTCCAACCAATCTTGTACACTTTGTGTGCAACCATCCAATCTAATGTACAAGGATAAAGCAAACATAAGACACTTTGGTCGTATCGTTGCTTTCTGCATATTATTGGTGGCTCTTTGATACTTTGTAATTTATATTGACTTGAGTTATATATGTGATGCAAAATAAACATTTGAATTTTAAACCACACAAAATCCTCAAAGTTTTAGCCCCATTGGCTAATGGATTACTTGTTTGTCAAGCATAATATTTAACTTCAATCTACCTTGTATACCACAATTTTCTCCATCACAATATTGACACATGGAGAACAACTCAATAATCAAGAAACATTAACTTCATATGGTAGCAACTACATAAAGCACATAAACTAGCTACTTGAATCCACAAAGTTAAGTTACAGCAATTTTCAATATCTAAATATGCATGTTTTACAAACCCAATTAAATATGAGAAATAGTCTCTAAGTAGTCCATCTTCAATTAGTTTATTGTTGTGTTATTCATATAAGAAAGGTGGGTTTTGAAATATGTGATCCACTATTGACTAGACCATGCAGAAGCAAACAACGATTGTTTATATTGTTTGATTAATCTTCCATGATAAGACTTGATCAAATTTGATACAGATATAATGTTTCATCACTCAAAAATATAGATTTTTAATGTCAATGGAGCCAATAACCCTATTTAACTATCAAGTTAAAATCAAATTTCATATTCATGAATATTTAGCATGTAACCATCAAATAAGCTACCACTGGTACATAAAAATTTTGATTGCATTCTATTCAGCATTCTTTCAAATAATTTCTTTGTATTCTGTATACCAGTGGCATCTATTTCTCCAGCATATTACATACTTGTACATTTGGTCATCAATAATAACTTTCCCTTTCAGTGTAAAGACTACTGGAACAAAGCTTAAATTGAATCCAAGACCATGGGCTTGACTTGGGAAAGCCGATTATGCATTGAAAGCCTCAATGTTGAGTCTATGACTGAAGGTTCCGCCATGGCACCATTACCATAATCTCCACATGCCAATTTCTTTGTAATCGGAGATATGATTAAAAACCCTAAATCTTTGACTTGATCAAGGTGCTTTTGAGTGAAAGGATTGTCCCACATGAACGTATTCATTGCTGGAGCAACAAATACTGGTTTTGAGTAATCCCAAGCCCGAATGATGCATGTCAGAAGGTTGTCACATAAGCCACTCCCAACCTGCATAAACAGTTAGACAATCCAGAATGAGAGATTTTGAAGGAAACAAGGTTCTATACAGGTGTAGAAAGGTCGAGGAATTAAAAAACAAATACATGATGGAAATTTTAAAGCCTTCTTGTATATGATCTTTAAATGTCCTAAAAAATCACAGTGAACAGAAAAAACTCTTGATTTTTTCTTCCTCTCTTCTGATTGTTAGGAAATACTGAAATTTCCAGATAATCCTAGAGAACCTTGCAGATTATCAGCTCAGATTCCACAAAACTTTACAAAATCTACACCCCACAGACTCTCTCTCTCTCTCTCTCTCTCAAAAGCTCAAAACCATAAATAGCTTTTCGTGACATCCATTTGAGAACATAGCCATTGAGGCTGTCAAGAGAAGTGTTATGTTGTCTGTAGATAACCATTGTTAGAGGCCAAATGCAACTAGATATGATGAGGTGGATATGCACTCAAAAGAACAGAACAAAAAAGCAGTAATCTAGATACACATGCATATGAAATAAAGAAACCAAGCTTACATCAAGCAAGAAATTAACAGGATATACAGAAAAATAAGCCATTTATTGCCTATAAACATGAACGTTTCACCTTAGCAAGGTATTTTGCAGGGAAGTCACAAGAAGCGTGCACCAAAAAATAATGAAACAAGATCGCAGGGAATAAGCAACAAAGTAATATCAGTAGTATATTTCCATTAGCTATTATCGATATAACACAAAAATGAAATGTTTAAAATTGAGACAAGATTACAGCAGGTATGCAATGATCTAAGATAAGAATGCTTTCCAGATTAACCAAAACAAGATATAGCAAGAAAATTAAGGTATTTGCGGTCTAAAACATTCACATTTAAAACAATGACAAAGATTTAGGGAAAGGTATATAGGGAATCATGGTATTTACATACCATGTTCACTTTATTCTTATAAAATAAATACTTCTATATTCAACATAAACAAAATTACAGTAAAGAAGAAACAATCTAGATAAGCAATAAAACAAGGAATTTATTACCATCTCAAAAGGTCGAGAGCAAGAAAAACGATGAACTCAGAACAATGAATCAAGATTACCGCAGAAAAGCAATAAGCAGAATGACAGCCTAAAGAGGTTGAGATTCGTAACCTTAGCAATCATTCAAGGATGAAACAAGATGCCAAAAGTATGAAAAAGGGATCTATATAAGAATTAAAGAAAAGGCACGAGATAAATGTATTCTTAAAGAAAATCGAAAAATAGGTTCAAATCTAGAAATAAGTGGATGAGCACGAGAGAAATGTATTCTTACAGTCTAAAATAGCTCCAAGCCTGGTTGATAAGCACTAAAGAAAATTTCTTTCTCAACATTCTAATCAAGAAACGTTCTTCATATGCAAGAATAAGAAAGGAATATCTCAGTATTAATATAATAAACGACTTAGAGGAGCGGTAAAACATACGCATTTCGTATAGTCTAGATAAGCATGTTTTAGATAAGATTAAATAGAAACTATTTCTTATATTCTACACAACCAACGACCTAGAGATAAGCGGTAAAGAGAAGGCATTTCTTACAGTCTAAAATGATAAAGAGATATCTGACCTTAGCAAGCGTGTTGGCAGACAGAGGCGCGACGACCATGGCGTCGGCCCATTTCCGAAGCTCGATATGCAGAACATCGTCTCCTATCTTGCTCCAGCTCGACCATTCATCTTCGTCTGTGTATAGCTTCACAGAAGGTGGGAGAGAGACGCGATCGATGAAGTGAAGAGCCGATTTGGTGGCAACTGCCCTAACTTCTGCCCAATCTGAGAGGCTGTCTGCCAGGATCCCGAACTTAATCGCCGCAACGCTACCGCTTGCGGCCAAGATGATTCGAGGCTTGGTGTGAGGGGAAATCTCCGCGGTTGGAGGTTTCATCGCCATAGCCAGATGAAGAAGAAGAAAGACAGAGAATTCGTCTGCACTTTTCAATCTATGAAACAATAAGACTTCAAAAAAATTGGGAGGAAAAAGAAGATGAAGAGGAGGGAATGTGTTTTTTAACTTTCGAAAATTTCACACGTCCTTAAGTTTTCAACAATTACTAGAGTACCCCCCACCCTAAATATGCACAAAAGGGTATTGTCTGAATAATATGTTAACGAGTTATTCTGCTACACAAGAGAGTATTCTCTCATAATATTTACTGGCAAATTGCAATATTCTCTTGCATTTACTAGCAGCCCATTTATGCAAATCCAACAACATTAGCACCATGAAGAGTAGTTGTGAGTCGTGACTAAATCAACCAACCGCACCTTGCTTTTTTACCTCAAAAGTCTATTTATTGTGCCAATGGATAAATTGCCCCTTCCTTCATGCACGGTTCACCTCGTCGACCACCGACCAATTTTGCAACAATTGACTACAATGAGAATATATGCTTCAAATAGGTTAACACACATGGTCATACTGAATAGGGATTGTTCCCTGGGATTGAAACTTTTGCTAAAAGTTCATAATTAATTAGAATCTTGTCCAATTTGGTGGTGGCACAAACCATCATTTTTAAGTGCAAATTGTTCAACGAAAACATCTTTGAAAGTAGAGAGCAGTGATTCAAGTCAAAGAAGATTATGAGCACTCTCCTTTATGAGATAAGCGAGAAAGGTGAGAGCCCATGATGATTCATTACGTTTTGTGCATGGGCCACAAGCAAAATTACCTCAATATCACCAAAAGTGTCAACATCTCCAACAAACAAATCTTAGGTTAGAACATGTATGTGAATTCAACAACTATCGTATGGTTTGAAAGTAAACACAATGTAGGTGGAATACGACATGAGGGTAGTATGAATTAACTTTAAGAGTTCATGGGGTTGGTCCAAGAGGCCTATGAAAGAGCAATTGTTGTAACAATGAGAGCGAGAAGTCACAACCAAAACAAAGTTTCTCTCTGTCTCTCTCTCATCCACTTAGCAACAACAATGGGATGGTTGGGAAAATCATGATATAGTGATTAATGAATGGATGAAATTTGGTCAAGGAAAAAAGTGGATTTCAAGTATTGTTCCCATTAAGCCGAGCATAGGAAAGAGATTCGAAGAAGCACAAGACTTCTAAAACCAGCCAAGGATCCTAAAGAAATTGGGAGAACCATGGTTAGAGAGAGAGAGAGAGAGAGAGAGAGAGAGAGAGAGAGAGAGAAGGAAGAAACCATAATAGTGGCAAGCACAAGACTTCTAAAACCAACCAAGGATCCAAAAGAAATTGGGAGAACCGTGGTTAGAGAGAGAGAGAGGGATGAAACCATAATAGTGGTTACTACAAAGGCAGAAAATCTTGTGGTTGCAATGCAATGGAATATGAGGGTCATAGGACAATTAGAAGCAAGAGAACCGCTACTTATAATTTATACTTTCATATAGCCATACCCTACTCTATCTTTCCAAGGTTACGGATATGGACTAGCCTCTATCTACATACACTTCCATATAGCAACCTATTAATGGCTACTCTTACAGTTGAAAATCTTGTGGTGGTTATGCAATAGAAAGTGAGGTTCACACCTCAAGTGGAAGCTAGAGAGCCTCTACCTATATATACTTTCATATAGCCACAGCCTACTCTATCTTCCCAAGGTTATGGATATGAACTAGTCTATATCTACATACACTTTCATATAGTCAATTCTACCTTCTTCATCACACCCTTCTGTTACTGGCAAATTATGATAATACTATTAAGTGTTAGTACAAATCATATTAATAATAGTTAGTGTTAATATAACGAGTTGGATAAGAAAATTATTTAGTTGGAGAAAGATGGACAGTTGTAAGCAGCAAAATTCCAACCTAATTGCTGTTCATTTTTTATAGATACACTACCAGGGATTGCCAAATGAGCTGTGTTAGGATATTAAAATACCCAATATTTCGTGGATTCACTTGATCAAAAGATGTCTGAATGGATTATGACGAAGTACTGTTCATAATCTACATCATAAAAGAATGAATGTATATCGAATTAACATCATCAACTACACAACACTACTAAGATGGTACTGAAGAACAAGAGAAACCGTGTAAGAAAAAATGACAAACTACTCCCATATAGGTTGGTACTGAAGAACAAGGGAGATATTTATTGCTTATCACTTCAAAACTTGTCTATGAAGAAAGCAAATCACTACATAATAACTCACAAGTTTCCCACTGTAGAAAAGCTAGAACTTGGAACAGTTTGAAGAAAGTGAGAATGGCAAGGTATATTCTTTGATCAAAAGAATTGAAAATTACAAACAAGCCAGAAATCCTGAATACCATCAGACACTGACTCCAATCTTTTAAATATTTCCTGAGTGTCAACTATAAGCTAAATAAAAACTGCTACATTATCAAAATTGCAACTCATAAAGCTTCATCTGCTTTCACTCTACAAAAGCCAGTAGATCTGCAGCTTTAACAAAGCATAATTTCTCAACCGTCCCAAGATTTATCTACAAAGTGAAACCAAGTACTCAAATGAAAAACCAAGATAAGAAGCAAGGATACATGTTTAAGACCACCACACATGCTATACTTACCTCATAGGCATTCATATCAGAGAAAAGCACCTAGGGTAAACAAGAATAAATCATGAGTTAGATTTAATTCAGCTTGATTAAAGTAGCTCCAGGCAGGTGTCATATTATGGCATACCTTTTGACCTGCGCTTACTGATACAGCTTCTTTACCGACAGATACAACCTGATGGTTAATCCAAAATATCTTAGTGAAAATATTTTAAACATAATGCTCTCAATTATCAATAATCTTCAACATGCATTGATCCATCAAGTCATCTACCCAATTTACACATGAACATATGAAGATCAAAGTCTCAGTACATCACCACAATAACTGTGCACCTAGAAAGTCTTACCTCTCCACAAAGATAGTGCTCAAACTTGACAGCTGACTTGGGTAGCAATACTCCACCAACAGACTTCTGCGAACATAATTCAAATGCATAAATTCATATCCACTAGCAGAGAATAAACCTCACTTTAAGGAAAGATGTTGAAAATTTTGCAATGACCTTGGCTAGTTTCTTTTCTCCCATATTTAATGAGACTTCTATGTCAAGGAGAGATGGTTATCACATATATACAATTTAGCCTTGTAAATATGAAGCTTCCATTTTTCATCATTAATCTTGTTTTCCCATCGCAAACAAACATCTCATTAAACTGAAACGCATATCCTTTCTTGTGATAGGGGGAACAAAATATACAGTGCCAAACATACAGATAAAAATCCCTTCTTGAGCTAATTATTAAGAGTGATCAAGCAAACACATCATTAGAAGCGAACATAATATTATAAGAACACAAATTTATTACTAGGACAGTAATGTCCCAATGTGAATAGCACGAACATTAATATAGTGAGCTACATTTGTGATGGAGAAAATCAAGTAAACACATCATTGGAAGCGACAATAATATTATCAGAACACAAATTTATCACTAGGACACTAATGTCCAAAAGTGAATAGCACGAACATTTATATAGTGAGCTACATTTCTCTAGACATATGGTTTTTGGTTAAGGATTAAAAATAAAGGAATGGCGTCCTTAGAAACAAAAATACCAGTTTCTGGTTGGATTTACTACTATTAAGGGAAGCAAAATACGGTAAAAAAAAGAAAAAAAAGAATATTATGTGCAAGATTTCTCTGCATGTGTTTTGGAAGAGCTTTAAAAACTTTAAACAAATAGTGACAGTATCCAGGAAAACAGTGCTTCAATTCACTAAAATGTCATTGCAGTTTCAGCTTGCTGGTTATTTGGTGGTACTTATATATAGGGAGTAAAATACAAAACTCTACTATATTCAAACAAAATTTATTGTACAAAATCATATCCTCACGAATGGCAAAGAAATTGATTTTTGGAGGAAAATTACTAAATACTGATCTTATTATTGATATATATGAAAGTGGCATTTTCCCAGTTCAGCTGCAAGACCACAAACAGTATTTCACACAATTCTCTAAACTGCATGTGCTCAATTTACGGTTATGCATAAAAATCTAGTAAAGTGTTGTTACCTCGGGAAGCTCCTCCAGTTTTACAAGGACTCTATCTGCCTGTGGCACAACCTGAGGACAAAACAGGAGAATTAATCTTCTTAATACTATATATGTTAATATGCTTTTTCGTTCACAAAAATGAGAAGTAACTCGGATCTAATTAAATATCTTTGAGACATTACTTTCTTTCTTTCTTACTACAATTACATTCACCAGGAAAAATGAGATGAGACATCAGTACTCTTACTAGAAGAAATCTCAACAGGAAAAAATGGATGGATAGATGAGTGGATGAAATGTTGAGCTAAATACCTTAGAAATGTCAACATCCTTTACTACGGCAGAAACAGAAAGAATCCCATTCAATCGATAAGAAGAAGCCTTTGAAGAAGACAATGTTAGAGACCTCTCCAGAACTGCAAGAAAGGAAATGCCTCAGAAACAATCGAAAAATATTTTCTTGAAGGGAACAACATGTATCTGGAAAAAAATACCATTAAAGAAAAAAGAATATTTGCAAATGGAAAAAAAAAAGATGAACCTGAAGAAGGTTACACAAGAAGGAAGAAGAAAACGTGCATAGTAAGAGGTGAAGAATGCGGGGGCTCTGAGGGGAAGAAAAAAATCTTACAATTCCTCTCTAAGAAAAAAAGTCTACCAAGAGAAAAATGATATCTACATGATTATGCTTTATACACACCTAGTGAAAGACAAAATATACTAAATGAAAAATAGAGAAGAAAGACATTCATGTGAAGAATATTGTAATTTGTTACCAAGGAGAGAAAGGAAGCAGGCATCTGAAGAACGTTCTTACCATAAGAAGGAATTACGTTAAGAATCTTACCTCGAGCTGACGAGAATCGTGTGGCAGAGACAGACAGGGAAGTAGGAGGTAAGAAAGTCGAGGAGAGAGTGTTAGAAGTAAAAATTGACGCAGCAGATAGGGCAGCCATGGCGTTGCTTCCTTGTCTGCTCTGTGTAAGTGAATAATGTATGTGCGGGCGTGAACGGATGTGTGTGTGTCTAGAACTTTCTACGATTTTATCATCGATAAATATAAATATAAATATGCATGTTATATGTGTACATATGTACATATTGCGAGGGTATATTCGAGATTATATTAAGTCAAATTAGAAAACTTATTCCAACGATATCCCCCCGTAGCGTTCTTCTATACATTTATTTACATGAGCCATTGACATGTGTATGTATTGTGTCATTACTTACTCATTCTCCAAATGCAGCATTGCTCTTCGATTTTAGAAAGAACCCCGACGTTTTGGCATGTGTTCTCTGTTGGTTACTATTGATGCGGGCTCATTATCTTGTCGAGAAAATGGATTGATTTTTCACTACATGTTATTTTATTGAGCTCACCTTGAAAAACAGAGAGTATTCGAGGATATAACATGGTCTCGTTTGTCCCATTTTCCTCGATTATGCATTCTATTGGAGCATATATAGTCATGTATTCCCCCTTAGCCCTCTCTTAGGAAGCCAATCCTGAGTGATCGAGGAAATAACAAAAGCTTCATAACATTTGACGAAAATAAAGGCATTAATGGAGAATACTCTTGTGAATATATTGCACATCATAGAGAGACCATGTTTACAAAGGAAAATTTCATCATCATCATCATTGTTGTTTTTAGGGTGCACTTGTACTATGGGGTTAATATTAACGGAAATAGTCAACAATACTCTTCATATTAGCGTAACGGTTTCCCTCCGAGTGTCTTGAGCATTCATGCAATCCCTTGTGCTAGGAGTCAGGACCAATATATCACATCGAATGAGTAGGTTTTTATCAATCCCCAACATTTGTGATGCTCCTCATCTCAAGGAAATTATTAAATCTCCTCCATCCATGTTACTCTAGTGTAGCTTCATATCAATGTATCATTCAATATCTATTTTATTTCATTGCATCAAGATTGTTGCCACATGAGATCACATAACATTGTACATTACTTAGTGGTTTAAATTGCAACCAAGGAATGTCCTCATTGCATTATTCAACGTTATTTAAACTAAGGCATTGACCATTCTACATAAGCCAATGCAAAAATCATGTATTTTAGGTTGCACCATAGCTTGCACTACATGCCTATTTGATAAATATAAAGAGGAGAGGACCAATTGGTCATAAAGAGAAAGCATAAGCGTGCCATGATTTTGGTTATAAAAACAAATAATACCAAACTCATCAAACTCATAATTGGGGCCATGTTGCTTGATTGTGCCATTAGAGGGATCCTCTAAACAAGACTTCAAATGCTTATGGTATTGAATGACAACAGTTTTTGTTGTAAATACTAAAAGGATGCTTATTTTTTTGAGAAATTATATACCAATCAAGATTTTCCAAGTCTCAAACATGCCAAGATCCACATATGACATATAAAGAATTAAGGCAACAATCAAACACAACTCATTGGTTTACAAATTCCATTGCCATTGTCAAATGAGCAATACAATGCACAAACAAAATAGAAATTTAGACAACAACCCCATGAGGTTTGATAGAAGGTTTAGCAAATTGTAGCAACACAAGTAACTACCAATCTTTCTCTATGTTTTTGTTGAGTGTGTATTTGGATGTCTCAACAACTGTAAAATTGTACATGTACGTGTATATGTGTGTATCATCCGTTGTACATGTATGTGTATGTAATACCCGGATTGATTCTTCCGGAAGACGAGGATTGAGAGTAAAAATGTCTTCTTATTCTCCTTGACTACTGACTCTTTCATAGTAAAAGTGCTCCTCGAGGATTGACTCTTCTTGACATGTTTTGAAGATGAACCCCCCTCATCTTCCTTGAAATATGACTCTTTCACAATAAAGTATCTTCTTCCCTTGAAGTACCGAAGTGGCATCTTGACCATCCCGAATGTTTGACAACCAAATGCCATTTTGACCAGCTTGACTCTTCGAGAGTAAATTGCTATATTGACCCTCTTGACTCATTCACAATATAGAGTGTCAACTAACTTTCTTGAGGATTTATTAGTGTCTATTACCTTCCTTGGGGATTGATTCTTTGGGAGAACACAGCACTTGTGGAAGTATCATCTGAATCATCTTCTTTTTCTTCTTCGTCGCTCATCAGATTCTGAGTTCTTCTAGTGATACTACCACGACTCTGATCGGAGCTGTTTTTGTCCTTGACTTCTTCGGAACTGTCGTCGAAATCGCTCATTTGTATGTGAAGCGATATTTCCATAACTTGAGGATTGCTCTCATCAAGAGCTTTCTCCATCGAATACTCATGGAGTTGTAAAGCATATTCCAAGTTCCAAAGCACATCCCCCATAGTGGGTCTCTCATGACCCACATCCTTGAGACACTTTTCAGCCGTTTCAGCAAATTTCTTCAATGATTCTCGATTGATTTTCTCCTTGAGATATGGATCAATAATCTCGTATAAACACCCTAACCTTTGCCACTTCATAGCCCATTCAGCAAGGTTGATATTTTCTCTAGGTAAGCTAGGATTGATCACTGGCCTAGCACACAAAACCTCCATCAATAGCACTCCAAATGAGTATACATCAGACTTCTCGGTTAGGAGCTGCCTTCGGAAATACTCTGGATCTAGATACCCAAAGCTTCCTTTCACAGCTGTGCTCACATGGCTTCGATCGAGCGTAGGCCCAATTTTAGATAACCCGAAATCCGATACTTTGGCAACAAGCTTCTCATCGAGAAGTATATTTGTACTCTTCACATCCCTATGTATGATGCTTTGTGTTGCCCCAGTGTGCAAATAGTGAATGCCACGGGCTGCTCCAATGCATATATCAAGCCTTTGTTTCCAGGACAGAGGGGGTCGATTCGTACCATAAAGATGGCCTCTCAGAGGCCCATTGGCCATGCAATCATAGACAAGAATCATTTCCCCATTCTCTTCGCAGTAGCCGACCAGCGAAACAAGATGCTTATGCCGAAGCTTCGATAACATCTCTATCTCCGTTTGGAACTCGGTAACACCTTGTTCAGAGGTCGGGTTTGCGCGCTTCACGGCGACTTTTGTCCCATCATCAAGCTTTCCTTCATAGACTTTACCAAATCCTCCTACCCCTAAGACTCTCTTATCATCAAAGTTGTTTGTTATACCCAAAATCTCAACGAAAGTGAAGTATCGGCTTAAGTTGGAGGGTGTCGAGGATGCATAGCTTCCAGCTCCACTCTTGGGATCGGAGCTCTTGCTAATCAAGGAAGCAGAATTACCTCCGGTTGGAGGAGGTAGAGTAAGCCATATTGGTGATGAGTTCAAGCTCTTCTTTTTCCGAGCATAGATACACACAATACACAATGCTACAAATAACACAGCTCCTATTCCAACTCCTCCGATAAGCATTGCATTTTTAAAGCCTCCTCGTACATGTGAGGTATAAGAAGAATGTGACCGAACCATGGGCCTACTTGCCTCGAGGGGAGGAAGTGGAGGAGGTCCTTGCAAGTTACCAGTAGAATCATTCATCTTGAATATTTCCAAACCATTCAATATTGCATCAAGCCTATATGGCTTGGTGCTATTATTCGGATGAAGTGCGAGGGTAATCTCGCTACCATCCCATGCTTCAGATCTTGGAATGTTGGTGGCATAGTCCACCACGAGAGCATAGTATTCAGATGCTTTAGTATTGTATTCCACCATTGCCTTTGCAATCACATCAAAGGTTGTTTCAGCAACTTGTGCATTGATAAAGACGTCAAAAACTCTCTCATTTATCAATGCCTTTTCAAATTCGCAGAAATGGAGCCGAACATAATAGGTGAATCCAGGTACTACTCGAAACCTCCATGTCAGATTGAAGTTCATATTCACATTATTATCATTCGTCATAGTTCGGGCTGTCCGGTAAACTTCTTGAGGAGCAATATAACCATTCAAATCTTCATAAACAATAGAGTGTGTTGTGGAGTCTGTAACCCCTGTTGCTGCCGTAGGAATATAGCGCATATCATTGACCCAGTTCCTAGACAAATCATCATCGATCGCTTTTATAGATTGGCCACCCATGTTCACCCTATGCATAGTTTCCAATATAGAGCTACTCATGGGGAAAGATGTGATAAGTTGTAAATCAACATCTTTCATTGTATCATGAAATAGATCATCTGGCATCGACATTAATTCTATCCCATTCACCATAGCAAATGCATCCTTAGCTTTACCTGGAATGAAGTTCACCGTGAATTGGGACGAGGTCACATTGATAGAATATTCCTTCATGATGAAGTAGTAATTAAGGGCTTGCATTTCTCGCACAATGCTCATGTTATTGATGAGAGAGTAAGATTTGAACTGGACACTCACGATCGCATTGTTCGGATCATAGTCCATATAGGAAAAAGGGTAGAAATAGAGGCGAAGCCAATGCCTCCCTGGTGTCACTGGGAAGGTATATGATGCTTGGGATGTGAAGATTCTAGCACTGAGAAAGGGAACTACGCTAGGAAGATTAGGGTTTTGCATAGTAGTAGATGCTCCCACTGATGTATTACTTTTGGTTAGGTAGTGTAGAGCGGAAGGTGATGCATCACCCACCCACTTTCGGCCATCGGAGTCGATAGCTTCACTTGTGCTCCCACATGCAATAAGGTGGTTATCCCGAGTTATGTAGCTTGAGCTTTGTGCAGAGGAAAAGGAAGTCGATAATAAAGCCAACACAATGTTAAGAGTGAAGAAAGATGATGAACCAGCAGCCATGGGAGATTTGTTTTGAGTAAGGAGGGATAAGTGATCTAAAAAGTGTACAAGAAAAGCCAGAAGATTGTAGAAACATAATTTGCCATACTGTGTTATATGGATCATAGCATCATGTAATTAGGGTTTAGGGTTTGATAGATCCTATTGTTGATCTTCACAAGTAAAGGGCATTATAAAGAGATAATGGATAACATCAGGCTTGTTTTTGCTCCGTTTGTGAGGACATAAAATCAGAGGAATGTATGAGTTGGGAAAGGGTGGACTATACTTACTTGGGACATCTTCATGATTCAGAGAGCACTGGAGAGCTCATGCTTTCACTAGGATTGAAGAAGAAGAAGAAGAAGAAGAAGAAGAAGAAGAAGGCGCAATGAGTAAAAATGAGTTGACAAGAAACAGGGTATTTGAAGTCATGTTTATACAGGAATAACAAGAAAAAAGCAAGTCCAGAGAGAAAAGTGAGTAATGGTATGCTTTTTTACAAACAGTAACAAGAAAGAAAGAAAGGAAAAAAAAAAAGCATCATGCTTTCCTTACTACAATGTTCACAAAAGAAAAAGAAGCGCATGCTTTTCTCATTCTTGGCTTTCGTGGTTAGTATATCAATTATATGAGGATAACTGAATACTTCGACAATGTGATGTGTTTGTGTGAGGGGCACTGTCAACCCTCCCCCAATCCCCCGGGTCTCTATAACAAATAACATGTTGTTAATCGAAAATACCCGAAAACCATTCATCCTTTCCATCTAAAGAGCTCAAGCCAAAGGGTGTTGCCCCATGGACTCGGCTCCCATTGTAACTCACATCCATAAACACAAGGAATTTCTCACCTAAGCAGTTGGTCTGACTAGTTCACATTTCTACCTTGCGATAAGAGCTATGAGGAGGACATTATTACCTTTGTATGTGTATATGTGTGAGAAACTAAAAAATTGTGTGTTTGCTCATTTGTAAAGCTACCTTTCATATTGGTCAAAGTTGAGGCAACCAACAACATGACAAAGTAAGGTTAACCATATAATATTAGAAATGAGATTCATAAATTGAAGTTCTTTAATTACTAATCCATGTCCATATAGAAATCGACAATGACTTGATTATCAATATAAGACTTAAATTGTGATTGGTGTTTTGAATTAAAATGGGCATGCTAACTAGAAAATACCACCACCTTAGATTCAATCGATCAGAAACAACCATTAGTATCTATCAACCTTAACTAGAAGTGAATTGGATTAAATGTTAAATCAATCCAATTTGGCATGTTAAGTTGTTGCTCCCTCACACACACACAGTCTCTCTTTGTCTTTGTCTTGCTTTCTCTGTCTCTCTCTAAACTAGTGTATTGCTTTTGAAAATCTATAAACTCATGCTTAATCTCCACTTTCAATTGATTAAGAGCCTCAAGTTTGGACTTGCATGTATAGTGATTTTGCAAATAAGTAAGCGTATCTATTTCAATATCTCTGAGTTCCTTTAAAGGTTGTCTCGCTAGGAGAAGGTCGACGCATCAAGCAATAAACATAGGTAATTTAAAAACAACAAACACTTATGAGGCCACACACAACCAAATGCAAAGTGTCAATTCGTTTTTTCTAGACCCCATGTGTGTGTACTTTGTTGTTCATTTGGACCTTTTGAACGTTAAACCCTATTTGATTGGTTCTTGGCATTTTTAGTTGTTGTGCAAATGCCATAGCTTGAAAGGATCCAATATCTCATTTGCACATGAAGTGTGATTTCACAATAAAAATATCTATGGTCCCAATACATATAGTAAGGGATTTTGTTTATTTGTATGAAACTAAATCCCAATAAAAACAAATGATAACATTGACAATATAACGAGACACATACTCACATCAATACACTATTATGTTCAAGTTTTCAACAATTTGATTTTACATTGGACCTACTACTACATTTAAGTTAGACGTTGGTTGTACATCCTAGCCAATAGAGTTTGTTAAGTTGAACCATATGCATCTGTAATTGGTGCATGGATGTAAAGCTTGAGAAGCAGGGAATCATATGTCCTATTTACCTTTGCCACACGAATAATGATTGGAACTAGAAGTATGTTTATGAAATCATGAAAATATGACAATGAATAACTTGGAAACTAAAACTTCTAATGATTACTTCTTTCCCATGATTATCCTATTTGATGTTTTTTTGTTGAATGTATCAATCCTTCAAGATTGAGAAAAAATAGATAATTACTCATACAACACATAATGCCCAAGAGAGAGATAGATGGATTCTATTATCGTCTTCAGAGGTCAAATATGACCTATGAGACCCAAAATATAACATTTCACGTGATACATGTGAAAGTGAGTAGTGACACTCGATGTTCAAGAACTTTACCAATGAATGTTGCAATTGAGAGTGCACATTGTGGTTGTGAGAGAAATTCGTGCAAAGATTGGGCTTGGTTGAAGATGCGTGGAAAGCATGGTCGAATATGATCAAAGACACAACATTGTATCAAAGTGTGATACGGTCTCATACTTGGTTAGGGCAAAGTGTGCATAGTCAACCACTCTCATCACTTGTCCCCCAACGTATTGTCTCACATTGCAATGCATGTGAGTTAAGTCGCATGGAAGTAATGGTTCGAATGGAAGCCAACGGAATGGGCTCTAACATGTATCGATGTGTACAGTTTCCCCGTTATGGGAAGAATATGGTTTTGTAGTTAGGTGCAACATGTGTAGTATAATGTGTGAAGCGTGAGCCTCCACATTTTCCCCATGTCATGATACATTGGCGTTGCAAAAAGGCCTCATTTACAGAGGAATCTAGTGATGCGTCATGAAGCAAATGTGTTGCATCCCATCTACCAAACCACTTTTTCATATATTGCATCTAACTGGAACACAAAAAATTGCTTTTATGTGTCTTTTGGATCTTTTAGCTTGTTTCCCATGAATATAGAGAGAGATAGAGAGGGAGAGTTGGTTAATGGCATTTGATGAGAGAAAGATAATGAAAATATAGGGTCACTTTATGATATAATAAAGCAAAGAAAAGGGACATGAATAGATATTATAATAGCTGAAGTTACACATTTAGCATCTGAAGAGAGCATTGAGCAAGTTGACCAAGAGTATTCGGGGAGGTAATGAAAACATAAGGGCATTTTCTAGAATAAAGCAAAGACAATGAAAAAAGATGAATCAACCATACAAATTATAACATCCAAGGAGACAAAGAAAACATATTGGTTGAAATATAGAAAACTAAGAAAATGAGGATGATTTGTCCATATATGTGTGTAAAAATAGCACATTAAATTCCTCAAGAGAGTAGGTTGACTAAGGGTATCTTAGGGGATCACACAAACAAAGGTGATAACAAAAACATAACGACTTTTGTGAAAACAGAGAAAAGAGAAAAAAGAAGAAGAATTGACTACATAATTTACACAAATAACACATTTGATTCCTTCAAAGAGTGGGGCCATGAAGGGCATGGAGGGAGATAATGAGAAGAAAAAGGGCATTTCTTGAAATAAAAAGAAAACAAAAAGGATGAACCAACCATACAATGTCTCAAAACTAGCATAATCTAATTCCTTGAGAGAGTGCACAAACTAAACAAGGGCAATCGAGGAGATGGAGCAAACACAGAGCACGGGCATTGGGGAACATAAACAAAAACACCAGGGTATTTGCCTCTTTAAAATCACATCACATTGAGTTCTTGAGGGAGAGAGAGAAAGAGCCGACAATTGAGTTCACATCATGAGGGGGGGTAAATAAAAACATAGGAGGGCATGTGCTGAAATAAAAGAAAGCCTACGAGGAGGAGGATGGGGGGGGGGCATTCAATCAAATAAAGAAAATTCGGGTTTCCTTTTTATTATTTATTTTTTCGAGTGGATAATAAAAGAAGATGGCAACAAACGAGAGAGAGAGAGAGAGAGACGACGACGACGACGACGACGAACCAGAGCAGAGAGAAAGAAGAATCAGAGTGGCGGGAAGACGAGAGAGGTCGCCATGATTTCAGAGCGTCTCTCTTCTCATCAGTGCACGCACTTTTTTTCCTCTCTTCCTGTGAAATATCACAAAGAGCCTTTCTCGCGCTGCTGGTTCAAAGCAAGAACAAACTATAGTGTCTCTCTGCGGAACAGATCAACAAGGTTAGGGTTTTCCCAAGATACATTTAGCTCCTGCGCGAAAAGACAAGACACGTTATTCTCTAATAACAAATATAGTGAAAACAGTGCTTCTCAGGAAGGACCCTCTTCTATAGGAAATGAGCTTGAGAAACTCTTGGCACTTCTTCCTTCTCATATTAGAAGGAGAATAGAAGAACATCCAGAATTCTCGCACTTGGTTGAGATCGTGCTAGATTTGGGACGCAGGCCTGTGGCTCGATTCCCATCTGGAGATTTTGTTTTGTCAGAGGAGATTATCACATCTGGAGACCTACAACAAGCCATCTCTCTGGTACGGAATAATTCTCAAATTGGGTTTTTTTTTTTATATTGAATTTTGGAAGGTAGAATTCTTATGTTTTAATGATTTCTGTATAGGATTTACTAATGTGGAGTTTTTCATGTTAAATGCTAGTGTATTAGCCAGAAGAAGTGTGTGTTTAAATGGTCAATGATTTTATATGACTTGGAAGAATTGTGTGTTGAGAACAAGCTATCTCTATGTAAAGGAGGAAATCTTGATTTGTTTAATGAATGGCGTGTCCTACTTGGTCCTCGTGATCAATGACTTTTTGGTAATGCCAACCTCTCGCCATTTAATGGTTTTTGTATGTGATATGGTGTGGTATTCTGATGTTAAATGACTATAAATTGTTTGGTAAGGAGGAGCTATGCGCTCAGTTATTGTTATGTTATTTGGAAGAAAGGAGTACTTTTTAATGAAGAATGTTCAGACTTCAGGATTTTTGTGTGTTATATTCTGCTTATGAAGAGTTCACAAGTTTCAATGGTTGTTGTATATGATTCTATTAATCAAGAATTCTTGTACTCTATGGTTGCATATGATTTGGAAGTGTGTCTGAGAACTTGAGTTTTGATGATTAAGTTGTATTGTGTGTGAGAACTTGAGTTTTCATCGTCAAGTTTTATATTTGGAAGTGTGTGTAAGAGCTTGAGTGATTGGTTAACATGTATGTTTAAAAGTGTACGTGAGACCTTGAATTTTCTCAATTAACTTGTATAGTTCAAAATGTGCTTAAGAGATTGGGTTTTCATGACTATATAATTGGTAGTATGTCTAAGAGGTCGAGCTTGAAACTGTCTACTGTGATTCATATTTCAGCTGTAGACCATCTCTGTGGCCTGCAAAGAGAACATAATATTGTGGGTGTGTAGTGCATGCATCCCATGGAGGTCTATGTTTAATAATAATGTGTCAGAAATTGATTATGTTGTCCTCCAGAGAGGAGAACATATTATTATGATTGGTTAGTGTACGCATCCAATGGAAGTATCGCTTTATGGGAAAAACTCTGAAATACCTCAGAGTTTTTCTTTGTTTAACCAAAGTCAACTAATGTTTTCATTGTCTACCCAAATGTCCTTGGTCAACCCCCTATCGAACAATTATACACCCGATATTTGTCACTGTTATATGGACAATTGTTCCCTTTTTTCTGTTTTTTGGGGGTTGACTGAGGGTGTTTCGGGAAATAAAGAAAAATTCAGGGGTATTTCAGAGTTTGTCCTAGTTTTGATGATTATGTGCAACAATAAACTTTCATAATAGTTTACTATAAATAAAATTTAATGATAATGTATGCACCCAATGAACATCAAGCTTTCTCCATGTGATTTGTGTTTATGTAAGTCTTTATAACCAAGGGAAGCCCCCCATTCATTAGAAGGTGATCTATGTAGTTATTCATACAAAAAAGTGTTAAATAGGTCTATATATTCCTTTAGATGTAAGTACAAGTCTAGAGATAGTGTGTGACAAGCAAAGAAGAACTGAAATTTGTCTATGTGATTTGAAAAGGAAAAGTTTTTCATAGAGATTTATAATAATCGAAAGTTATCCCTCACCATCTGGTTGGGGTTATGGCTGGAAATAAAAGTCTCGTGTGTCACAAACAAAAATGACATAGGACTTCTTTGTATCATTTGAAAGAGAAAACGTTTTGTAGTAGTTTTGGTCAAGATAAAGCTGCCAATTTTTTGATAAAAGTTGCAAATGAAAGTCCAATTGTAACTTGTTGAAAACAAGGAAAGACATGGGGTGCTTTTTCAGTGTGATTTGAAAATGAAGAGATTTTTGTAAGTATTTATAATCAAGGTAAAGTTACCCATTTGTTCAAAGTTATGAGTGGAAGTCAAACTTTAGTATGTCACAAACAAAGAGGACATTGACCCCCTCATTGTGATTCGAAAAAGAAAAGTTTTGTATGAGTTTTACCCATTCAATTGATGTTCTGAATGGAAATACTGTGTGATTAGAAGAATTTATGGCCTGGTTGTTTGTCATCCATTTGATTCATGGTAGCAATGGAAGTACAAAGAAGACACTGAGATTTCTAAGCATGACTTGAGTTTTTGTTTTTTGGTAAGAAGAGATTGCAAGAAAGTTAAAGTCATCTGATGTATGACTGAAGTTAAAAAGTTTTAACTAGAAATTCATGGAAGGAAGTAGAGAATACATCTAATTCTGCATTTACAACAGGTAGGTGACTTTGGTGATGACAATCGTGCAGGGATTGATCGCACTTTGCATCGAATCAGTGCTATAAGGAACAGAGCAGGGAGAATAGTTGGCCTTACATGCAGAGTTGGTCGAGCTATTTCTGGCAGTGCGGAGATGGCAAGGGATCTTGTACAAAGTGGGGGCTCACTTTTGCTTATGGGGCCTCCTGGTGTTGGGAAAACTACAGCAATCAGGTTTGCTTCTTGACTTCAACATATGTATTTTTCTTCTATTGCAAATTTTCTATGGCATATTCTTCTTATGTATTTGGTCTCTTTTCTATCCAGTCATGTTGCTTTATTAGTCCAAGTTTCTAATATATGAGATAATACTCTGATGTGGCAAATGGTTAGTCTCATGGCATTAGAGATGTGTGTCCATGTATCCACCCGTCCACTCTAGTATGCTACATCTTTTCATTCTGTTGCAAATAATGATGGTGATGTGGAATTTTGGATGAGTCCTCTGTATCTTCACCACCACTGTTTGAATTCTGTCTTTATTGCTTAGAAATATGGCAAAACGGTATACAAAATTATATATTTTTGAAGATTACAATCCATGATAGGGGTGGAATCCTTTTAGAAATAATTAGTTTTGTTATGTTGTCAACCCTTGTGGAAATAGTTACCAATATGTGCAGGAGTTCAAATTGATTAACTCTACCAATTTCCGAGTAAAGATAACCTTCTCTGCATTCAACTGAAAAATCTTGGTTCATGCAGAGAGATAGCACGGCTTCTTGCAGATGAATATAACAAGAGGGTAGTGATCGTTGACACATCGAATGAAATTGCGGGTGATGGAGAGATTCCCCATGCTGGAATTGGTCGTGCTAGGAGAATGCAAGTTCCCTACGTTGACATGCAACATAAAGTGAGTGTTCTCAGCTTCAATAATTCTGAAAGAATTTGCAAAAATTTGAGGGTCTAGATAAGTTATTAGGAAGGTTTTTGATATTATTAAACAAAACATAAGCTCCACAATGTTTGCACATAATTAGTATAGTGGTGAAAGGAAACCTTGCTTGTGGTAGGTCCTTGATTTCTAGATTTATATTGTACATTTTGTACAATTTCATGGATACTTGTTATAGTTTTCTTGCATTCCTCTTTATACAAAGTAAAAAATATGTCTCAGAGATGCTAGAAGGGAAAAACACTGAAAACACCTACCATTTTGGAGATTTTCTTAAAAACCCCTGATTGTTAAAAAATTAATGAATATCCTCATGTAGCACAGAAATTTACTCCTGCATAGATAATCCTGATAAATACAAAAAAGGTAGGAGTGTTTTTTTATGCACAATTGAATTAAGACATTCATGCATTGACTCCTTTATCATACTTATTTTTAGAAAAGGTATTTTAATATTGTTTGATTTTACAGATAATGATTGAAGCTGTGGAGAATCACATGCCTGAAACTATTGTTATTGATGAGATTGGTACAGAGTTGGAAGCACATGCTGCTGGCACAATTGCACAACGTGGAGTGCAACTTGTTGCAACTGCTCATGGAATGTCAGTCGAGAATCTGATCAAGAACCCTTCATTACAAATGCTGGGTGGTGGTATCCAGGTAGGGATTCTATCCATTTTCTTGTCAAGTATTCATCTGAATGTGAGGTTCATGATTCCCCATTTCAAACTCTTTTTGTAATAATAAAGATAAAAATTCATTATTTTTATCGCGTATCTGTTGAATCTTATTCTAATAGAGGTAATGTTCTCGTTCTAGTAGTCTTATTCAGTTCAATGACACCTTTTTATTTGGTTGCTGGATTATTTTGTAGTGACTGTTTCAGCCAACTGATGTTCTCTTTTTTTATGTATGTCATTCTTTGATCTCATAAACTACTTTGCCATCTTATGTATAAGATGTAATGTAGAGATTCAATAGTTGCACTTCTATCAGACATAGAGTATACCCTACTGTTATATGAACATTCTATTGTTTTTTTGCTGATGCCTTATCTAAAAGCTATTGGGCTTGTGGTTTGTTTATGGGACACAGAGTGTAACACTCGGTGATGACGAAGCAAGGAGGAGAGGAGTACAAAAGAGTGTTTTGGAGAGGAAAGGGCCACCAACCTTCACTGCCGCTGCAGAGATGCTGTCTCGAACTGAGTGGAGGATTCATTATAGCCTTGCTGCTACTATAGATGCTCTACTGGCTGGTATATTTTGAGTTTTCTATAATGTTTTCTCTTCTTCTCTATTGTTTGTTCAAATGTCTATGTGGTTACATATTTATTTTAATTCTAGATAGGTCGGAGTCCATTATATGAAGAACGATACATGAATGAGGATGGGACATTTACCTCAGATCGCAGATTGCCTGATTCTATTGAGGCAAAAGTTCGTTCTGATTCTAAGAGTGGATTTGAATCAAGTACAGATGATGATGAAGATGACGATGACATTGATGACGAGGTACTAGCGAATGATGGAAAGTCAGGAAAGTTATGGCAACCTGGAGATGCTCCCCTCCTTCTCTATCCATTTCAGGTTCTCTCTTATGCTTGAAAATTGATATTTGTTTCCAACTACAAGCGTCATTAGGAGTTGCAATGATATAACTCCATTACTTTTGAGTGATAAGAATACACTCAATGCTGGTTTGGTTGGGTTTGCTTAGCTTTATTATATTTTTGCAAAGTGCAATCTTGTGCCATCCATGGCTGTATGAAAGCTATTATTTAGATGTTTGTTGGAAATTCTGAAAGAAAAATCTTTGCTAATATCTCATGTGCTGGATATTATAAAATAAGCATTTGAGTCTGGCGTTTCTTTACTTTGCTAGACTGCATATTTATTTATTCTAGCATTGAGTTGCAACAAACTTTACATTTGTTGATCAATATATGTTTAAATGGTTTCTGATTTTGAAAATTTACAGATTTCAGAATCAAGTCTGGAGCAAGTTGTTGAGGTGATGGGTTTAAAAGATGCAATTCTGCCAACTGATGATATTGGAGCTGCTGATGCTGTCATTGCATTACGATCAAAGCTGAAACAAAGCTCTTGGGTTCGAGGGATAGCACGATATCGTCAACTTCCCATATTTGCTATAAAGGTGAGAAAAACGATTTTCGAATGATCAAACTCGACGATTAAAAATTATGTGTATGATTTATTGTTCAATGATTAAACCTGGCCTTGTTAAAACTATACATATGTAAGGTCCATTTAGTGAATATCATATTCTATTTCTATGTTCTCATATATAACATAGAATAGCATTCAAATCTCAAGGTGGATATTTGACTAGAATGCTATCTAATATGATTTCATGATGATGGATCACAATAGCATTGGCAAAACAAGTGACTGGCTGAGAGCCTGTAGAGAAACTAAGAGTGAACAACCCTAAAGCTTTTTCAAAACAGGGTTCACATCCACACATTCATTATTTATGTGATTTATGCTTTCATGCGAGTATCTATCTTGACACTTGGGATGATATGTAGTCTAAGATCTAACATATTGGGCATCTGACAGGATCATGAGACTGATTCCACACTATTCTCATGCAAATTATGCAGAGAAAATCCTAGAAATAAAACAGATCTTATAATTGCCAATTTCGTTTTTTGTTTCAGGCTAACACGATGCCTCAGATGGTGAGGGCGTTACGAACAATTCTGGGGATGGAAACACTGGGGACAATGAATACATTGTCACCCACCAAACACAAAGAGGATAGCAAGGTGAAACCGCAAGGGAATCCAAAACCTTCAGGCTCAACCAGAAAACCCACAGTGGAGGATGAAGTTGATGCACTTGAGGTAAACCTTCAAAAAAGCTATGCCATCACCAGGACCTTTACGACAGACCTAAACACTTAATGCACTTCACTGACTAAACAGAATTCTTAAAGACACATAAATGCACTTCACTGACTAAACAGAATTCTTAAAGACACATAAATGCACTTCACTGACTAAACAGAATTCTTAAAGACACATAAATGCACTTCACTGACTAAACAGAATTCTTAAAGACACATAAATGCACTGGCAAGAATCCTGCTTTCATAAGCTTAATCCAGCTGATTACATCGTTACATTGCTTAATCCAGTTCATATAGCCTATGTTGAGAGAATCCTTGAAACATATCTGATGAACTATGTCCGCCCCTATGCTGACGTCTGTCACGTGATGCTTTTCATATCTGGCAGGTTCATATGACTAGATAGATAATGATTTCATGGAGACATAAAAAAATCGTTACCTACTGCCAGATAAAATTATTCCTATTCCATGGCTAAAAGTGGATAGAATTATTACATTTTATGTCGATTGTCATTTAAAGGGTGATGTTGCTATTGTTTTATGCTCACGTTTTGAAGCAAATGTGAATGCCCATGTTATGAAGCTGTCTTTAGGAGCAAATTGTAAGTGCATAATCTCAAACTAGAATTATGGAAGAATGAACACAACATCAACCCCATTGCTCGAGACTTGAACCCTTAACGTTAAAGTTCTGCCACTATGTTGTCAAGTTTATATATATATTCTAATTTTAGAATTTGGTAATCTTGTGATTCTATAATCAACAATTTGTGAGGAAATCTAGAGTTTCTTGAGTTACTATTTTTACAACATGCTTCAGCACACAAAATGGTGCTCAATCAGTAGGTGCTCCTTTTGGTATACATGTACCTTAAATTAATAACCTTGTTGCCTGTTTTAGGAAGCACGGCTGGCAATAGAGCAAATAGTAATACCTAAAAGTCAACCTGTGGAGCTACATCCGAGGTCGTCGGTGATTGTTGGCCTCCAGATGAAGCTGATTGAGAGCTACCAACTAGCTACAGAAATGGTTGGTTCAGAGAACAGTTTACGAATCAGAATTCTTCCTCAGATAAATTTGAATTCTCATGAAAATGGGGTTAATGCAAGTGATGACAAAGTCCGTGATGGAGATGTAGCCAACATCGGAGAAGATCAAGAAAGCTTGGGGGTAAATGGTGGCACAAGTGTCAATAGATTGCCTCTTCTTCCAGAGTAATTAATGTATAAGTGTAGCCTTAATGTCATAATGCATGGTTAACTATATAGATAGGTTGTAATATCTATATGTTTTATTAACACCAGCAAGGTAAATAGGCTCCATTTATGTCAATACTGGTGTTGTTTGGAAGGTCACATTGATTCCATACCCATCCATGGTTTTGCTGCAGAGTGCAGTGGAATTGTAAACATCATGTAAATATGAACATAAGTGACGATCACTCTTGCTCATAATTGAGTCATTCTTTCATTGTTGGATTCATGCAAAGGATGTAAGGTGCACCTTGGACTTGGTTCAGCAACCAGTACACTGTTATAGATTGAATCAATCTTAAAACATCATGTAAAATGGACACCAAAGTGTGTATTTCATACAATGCCACTTTGTGTATTATTTTAAATGACAAAAAATCACTCTTTTCTTTGTGGGCTGAACCTTATAAGTGATGTTATGATGTGTATTTTGTTAAGCATGCCAATACAAGGCTGTAGGACAAAATGAAAATATGAATATAATTAAAAGAGGACTCATTCAGTTTTTTTGCTCATAATAGGAATCAAAAGTTTCATTCTTTTCTTATAATGTACACTAGAATAAGACCCAACTGTGAAACTATGGTGTTTGGCATGGAAAGCTAGATAAGGCCCATCCTAATGTTACACATGTATGTACTTTTTATCTTTCGCTTTTTCTTCTTATGCAACAACAAAATTAAATTGTGCTTGCATATGCTAAGGATAACCTTCTTTTGTTTTGAATGTGGTATAAGTTTGCTTTTTGGTCATGGGTGAAGGTGTCTTTGTATGTTACCTTTTATTATAGTTGAATGCCAACCTTTGATCAATTATATAGTTTCAACAAACGTACTCATGTAAAATCATTGAGCTCTATCAAGATCACCATTCTTCACCTGAGTTGGGCTGGTTAATATCATTGTGTTGCCTCTCGTTAATCTATGGCTTTTGAAAGTCTGTTTGAAAAGAAGCAACGCAATATATTTTAATAGATTATGTTCATAGTTTTTGTTATAATCTACTAATAATTGCTAAACAAAGCTCTCTCACAATAGTAAAGTTGGTCTAATGAGTATGGTGATAGCAATGTTTGCAAATAAGAGAGAATGCATTGCACATAATGTTTTTTAGTTTTCTAGGTGAAACAAAAGACACAAGGCCTCCATCAACATCTTTCGGTTGGATATACCCTCCAAATGTATTCACCATAATTTGTCATATGCTATCTAGGGCTATTCTAGAAAAATGTACAATCAATTAACATTTATGTATATGATATTGCCACAATACCAAGAGTGTAAACAATAACGATAACCTTTAAAAGGGAATGCTCACAAACAACTATCACCTTTAAAAGGGAATGCTCACAAACAACTATCAGTTAACTTCAAGCCCTAGAGTTTGCTATTTATATTACATTTTGTCATATCCCTATGGAACGTGCCATTCTGAAAATGCATTTTCAAATTGGTATAACCGTAAAAAAACCAAGTAACATTTCAATGAGCTCAAGCTTCTTCCTCTTCCTCTTCCATTCCTCCTTGGACGAACACAATCGCATAAAGAAACATGTTTCCTTTATGTCTTCTCTTCTGCCATAGCCAACGAAGCACATGTGTAAAACCTCACGGGGTACATGCACCTTACCATATTTGCCGAAAGGAGCATATTTCTCCGCCACTTCTTCTTCGTCTTCTTCATGTTCTCAACCATAACTATAGATAGCCATGGTTCTTGTCCAAATGACGAGCACTTGCAAAGCCTTCCTCACAGGCTACAACACCTCAACAATGTAGTAATATGTGTAGTCATGCCCAGCTTGGCTATACCCTCGGGACATGAGAAACACCACCTCGTCGTGTTTAGAGATAGATCTGACCTATGGGCAGGGGCAGGTATTGAGAATTCAGAAAAACCAAGCCATGCTCATGAGGACTCAGAGCAGCAATTTTTTTCTCACACTCTTGTGTTTCAGGCCTAAATTAATAACTTCTTTTGTCAATTCCTAAAGTCCTTCTCCTACAACAAACAAACAAACTACATACATACATACTCACAGTCACTCCCCTCTGTAGACTTGTGACACACCATAGCCATGGCAGCTTTCCTCGCCAGAAAGCTCTTTCTCTCTCTCTCTCTCTCTCTCTCTCTCTCTCTCTCTCTCTCTCTCTCTCCTCGCTCCGAATATACACAAAATCCTCGCCTTCATCTCCACCTCTCTCCACAACGTTCATCCGCCATTTCTTCCATCTTTCGTCGTCTCTACCTCAACAACCTTCGGCTCCTCATGTTCGAATGCGTCTTCACCCAGAATGGAAACAGATGGACAGCTGAAATCGGCGCATAGAATCGAGATTGGCAGACAGCCTTTCGCATTCTCTGCAATGATGTGAACTTACATAAGAATAGGTTAGAATCTGGTGATTCCACCATCCCCTATTTCTCGTCTCGAATCAATGTAGGTGTTGAAAGAGAGATCTGTGATCATTTCAGATCTTCAGAACATGACTGCGAAGTTTGTTGAAGGTGCGAATCGAGAGTATGTTACTTTAAGGAAATTCTTCTTGCTTTATCTTCATCATACCATAAGAAAAGCTTTTGATACTCCGTCGGATGTGGAAGTTGACAAAATGCTTAAAGAAAGCCCTGAAGGTGTGAGCTTTGAGGTTGCGAATGAAGGAGTCGTGAAATTTCCTCTTCATTTAAGCAAGAAAATAGCTATGGCGGGGAAGGTTCTTTTTGTTAACACTTTTGGAGTAGGGACCTCCACGATAGCCATTGCTCCTGCCATTGTGCAAGCTCTTCAGTTGAAGGATTGTTCGTATCCAAATTGTAAAAGGGAGGATTGTATAGCTGTGAAATCGGATTATGAAGATCTTTTTGAATTAATTTTGAAAGAGAATGCGAGGACTCTGGGATTCCACAAGGCTAGAGGAGAAATGTCTGGCGCTCATGATGTGGTGCTTGCATTTCAAGTTTGAGTTTTGAAATATCTCTATTCTGAGGGAAAATTTCTATAGATTATTCGCTATTTACCACACCTCTAATCTAGTTTTCAAGTTTACCCAAAATACCATTTTGCAATACTTAATTCTACCTGGAGATAGCGTGGTAAATTTTGAAAGCAGAGGTGTATTTTGGTAAATAGCAATTACCTAGGTAGTACACAACTTACCGCAATACACCTAAGGCAGTACAAAAGTTGCTGTTGCAAACGCGTATTCAAGTAATTTTTGAAAATGCAGGGCTATTTTAGTAAGTGTGGAATTTTGGTTTTGTGCTCTTTTTAAGTATTGTTTACAGGTGTCACTATGTGAAATGTTTTTCGCATGTGTTTCTCAACTACACAAAATGTTTTAGGGTTTCGAATAAAAACCTTTACATATGCCCACACATTCAGGGTATTTGATAATTTAGATAAGGATGTGAAATTTCTAAAACTCTTATGTTTCTGGTCTTGTTGCAGATCAAACAGCAGGCGAGCCTACGTATTGACTAATGTGAGAACTGTAAGAATCTTGTCCTCTTAATTATTTTAATTGTTTCTCTTTACTTCTATATTCTTCTGTGAGAACATGTAGGGCAGTTAATAATTTTGATGAGGATGTGAAATTTCTAAAACTCTTATATTTCTGGTCTTGTTGCAGATCAAACAGCAGGCGAGCCTATGTATTAAGTAATGTGAGAACTGTAAGAATCTTGTCTTCTTAATTGTTTTAATTGTTCGTCTTTACTTCTATATTCTTCTTGTACCATGTTGCATATATCCTTGCAATATATACGGTTCTAGGTCGTAGTCATGAATATTATAGGAGATGGGAATTAAAGGAAACCACATTTGATGTTTCTGCTGACCAGGAAATGTAAGGTAATCGAAAGTCTTTTCTTCATACTGATGACACACATTATCAACTCTGAAGCTGACATCACAATGCACAGGTAGAGGATAGTTGTACTATGAAAACTGACAGTCTTTTCTTCATGCTGATGACGCACATTATCAACCAATGACATCACAATGCGTAGGTAGAGGATAGTTATACTATGAAAAATGACAGTCTTTTCTGTATGCTGATGACACACATTTTCAACTCAATGAGATCACAATGCATAGGTGGAGGGTAGCTGTATGTAGACAAAAGACAATCATGCAAGATTATTAGTTCCCAGAGAGAGAGAGAGAGAGAATTAAAAGATACCATTTCAAGAATTAGAAGCAAAACATCGAACCAGTTTACTAACCGGTTAAGAGCTTGGTTCAGGTTTGAACTCCTCTAAACCAGTTAAAACTTAACCGGTTTGGTTTGGACAAGCCTTAAGCTGAAACTGAACTGTTGCTGATTCAATGTCTATCGTGAGATTATGGTGTTGCCACATTCCGGCATGTAAACAATTTGTGTTGTGTGCGCAACGAGAAGAACAAATTTTGCGGTGATTTTTCTTCTGTGTTTTGATGCTAGCATCCCAAGCTTGGATTGGTTGGTGACATGCTTCCATATCCTCTGCATTAAACACATACTTGTGGAATTACATCATTGAGTATAATGTGGTTGCATCCCAAGCTTGGATTTGTTGGTGATGTGTTTCCATGTGCTCTGCATTTAACGCATACTTGTGGAATCACATCCTTGAGTATAGTGTGGTCACCTTGATCAGAAGATGACATTACAGAGATTTGCTCGTGCATTGAAATGTTGGATCTTTCTTGGCCATATTTGAAGGGTATTGAGATTGCATTCGAATTCAAAGATGTAGTAGCATCTGAAGTTTTATGCATTGTGCCCCAATTATGGTTGGTAGGAATTCATTGCCACGTATTTGAAAGAACTCAGACGAACTCAGACGCTCTATGCTTGGGGGAAATCAATGCCTATGTTTTGAAAGGGCTCACAGATTTGATAGGTTCACCCCTGTAGATGAGGCATGAGTGAACATCTTGCTGCTTGGTCTTGGCCAACATGTATTTGTCTCTACGTTCATCGATAAGCTTTTCTCTTTACAAAAATTCTCAACAATGTGAAGCAAATGTGGAAGACTTTAACATACTGCCAAAAGAGCATCACATCATCTGCATAGAGAAGTAACATGACCAAATGTTTGCTTAAGACTGGTCCTAGGAGTTGCTCATTGCACGATGAAACCATTTAAGTGGTTATACATAGGATAAATAGAATGTGCATGAGGGTGCACCATTTTTTGGCCCATGTTCCCATTCACTTGTATCAAAGCATTGTAATAGAGAAGGCTTGGAGGTGCAATTCACTCGTTTCAGGCTTCTGGTTCAAGACTTGGAGTGTGCAAGAGGATGCACCCTTTTTTAGCCCAGATATTGCTTCCAAACACATTGAAGGACTCACATAGCACTTTTTTCAAACATCTCTTCTCATAAAGCCATGATTCTGATAATTGGAACGGAAATTGCTGCCCTCTAAAACTATCCTTCATGAGTTGATCTAGTATGAAAAGGTACTTGGATGAGGAAGGAATCTCAGATGCTGTATGATATAAATGGCTTTGATATAATGAAGATATGCACATGAACGTCATAAGCGTGGGAACTCTAGTGCCTATGTATGATGAAAACCTCAATCAATTAGGCCTAGTCTTACATTATCATACTGTGTATCCTTCTCTTCGTCACTGTTAGGGTCTCTGTCATCTAAGCTGATGCTCTGAGCCCTGTGTAGGGCATCTACAAACATAGGGTCCCCTCACTCTTCACCTTTACTTGGCAGAGTTTGCATATTACATCCTCCACATAGTTTGATGTGGCATCCTAATATCTAAGCTGGCCAATCGTTACTCTAGTATGATGTGGCATGTAGACATCCATGTAGTGAGCTAAGTTGATCAAACCCTGGTGTATGTTGAGAAAAAGCGCTTTGTAGTACAGCATCTTATGTGGCAGTGGCTGTTGTGGATTAATCCACATAAAATGCTGCCTCTCTTGCCTGATCACCCTATTTCTACTATGTAATCATAGGTTGAATCGTTTCTAGTATAGGCGATCTAACTTCACATGCATGATACATTAATCAAGTCCAGGAACCTGCCTCTATTTCAAACATTGTACTCAAAATTTCTAACCCATGATGAATGCATGTGTGATCTGAGTTTGGGCACCTGCCTCCATTTCAAACACTGTGTGATCCATTCCAAACCATTGTGTGGCCAAAATGTAGACAATAGTGCTAGCACCTTTTCTTGCAGTGTGACAAATAATTAGTGGCATGACACTCACGTTAATCAAAGTATTGATAACTGAATCACGTGTACTATATTTACAATGTGGGTCTATGTTAAATTATGCATCCTTCAGATGGTTCCATGCTTCAAATTCTAGTATTTAGTGTCTCCCAACGATCTCAACCATAATATCAGCCGCCATAATCAGCACCTTTCTAGTTAGAGACCTGCTGATAAGGTTTTCATGTGCGTAACCCCTACATTCTGCAGCATCTACCAAATTGGAACTCTGATGTGCTGCTAAAAACATAGTTTACCTCTGGCATATAGCCCCAATATCAAGGAAAGTACTGGCATATAGCACCAATATCAAGGGTAATAAAGGAGAGAAATGACAGCAATGTATTATTGTCCTCAAAAAGGCTGTAACCAGATTTATGAACCAAGGGTATGGGAGTGAGAAATGACAGCAATGTATTATTGTCCTCAAAAAGGCTGTAACCAGATTTATGAACCAAGGGTATGGGAGTGAGAAATTCGAAAATTGAACAGCAGGGATAGGCTGAGTGAATATGAGAGAGAATGGGTATAATCAGTAGTACTTTAGCACTGTATTTTTTAGTGAGGCATATGTGCAGTGCTGATGTATGCAATTTTTAATTAATTTGTCCTGGAGTACAGAGGGAGTAATTTCTTTGAATAATTTCTTTTGTTGAGAGATTGTAGAGGGAGTAAAAGAAATTAAAAAAAAATTGCTGTAATTAGAGCTCCAGTTTTATGGGATCCTCTCATCTAATACTTCAAACAGCCCCAACGAAGCATACAAGTGGAATATAGATATAAGATTGGGTTCTAGTTGATTTAGTTGTGAGTGAATTGCAGGTTTCCTCTTGGATGGTGAGATTCATTTGTCAAAGTCTTGTACGTTTCAAAAGCTTCCAAACTTAAGATGCTGTTGATAGGATGAAGTTATGCTGTTAAAGAAGTCTGCATATTTGTACGCAATTGAACGGATTATGGTTCAATTCTGAAACTGTTACGATTTATGGGGAACTGTTATGAATTTGGCTTGAAATTTTCGATTCACTCCTAAAAATGGAATCTCAACTGTGCTTGAGTTGAGGTTGAATGTTAATAACAACAATTGGAATCATAACATTGCTTGTACCTTACACAACATGATAAAATGGAAAATAGATATGTAGCTATTCTTAAAGTATTTAGGTCTGAAACTCCTGAAATATTTCGTTTTTGTAAATATCGTGTGTTTGAAGCACTTACTCTAAAATATTAACACATTTTGAAGTGGAGCAATGGTTCTAATACCAAAGGCTCCTAGACATGTGACAGAATCTCAAATTCTAATTGGATTTTTATAGAATCTATATCTCAAAAACACCTTTCATGAAACAATGAAATGTTGACGTTGAAGAAACTAAGCTGAAGCAGCATTCGTTGAGAACTGCTTTACCTTTTTCTCAAGCTCTCCTTTATTTGCACCCACCAGCCTGTCTTTGATTTCAGAGTTGAAAATGAACACAAAGGTCGGCATTGCATGGACCTTATATTCTTCAGTTATATCCTGCATATAAAATTCTCTCTACAGCTCTCCTTATTAGAAAGAAGTACCAAATAGATCAAATTTGGCCTCATCATGGAAGACAAAACATTTATTCTATTTTATCCTCTCTCGATTGTATTTGGGTGAAAGTTCCAAACCCGAGTTTTTCTATAGTGACTTTTGTCAAATTTCCTGAAAGGAGAAAGGGGATGAGTGGACAATGCGATTGCTCAAGGTGGGGGTCGCACAACATTTAGGGAAACAATGAAAAATTAGGGTACTTGGTGAAATAAAGAAAAAAAACAGGGATTTTAGAGTTTTCCCTTATGTATATCTTCCTCTCCAAATCCTCAATATTCACTTTGCACTTACACTGTGCTTGTCAACATCCACTCTCAGGAAGACCAAGTTTGAATACTTGTCTGATAACTCAGCAAAGAAAGGACGTATGAAGTGGCAAGGTCCACACCAGGTTGCAGTAAAATCAACCACGACCTATATCCAATGCATATAAAGAGAACTTAAACAAACTTATCGTTTGACGATCTTTGTTGAGCTATTGAGACTTATCAAACATGTTGACTAATGAAGAAAATTTTCAAAAAATCTCAAGCACAATGGTGATAAAAATTCACAAAGGACAGCAAAAACCCAATAAGAAACAATATGAGATTGTTGGTGTTACTGAAACCTCAAGAGTATTGCATTTTGGGTTATTTCAATGATGGTTCCCTATGTTAACAAAAACCAAGCAGTCCATCATGCATCTAAGTCAGCTCACATTGATCACCAATGCTTTCTGACATTTATAAAGATTCACATTTTAGGCTAGATTTTTCATCAGTGTTTTTATGATGATTGTGATTTCTAGCTAAAAAAATAATTACTGCGTGAGTAGCATCATGACATACCACTTTCCCCTTGCTAGTGGCGTCCTGGAGCTTAGCATTCCAATCACTATTATCTTTGATTTCATGCACCTTTCCATTATTCTCATGGTTTTCATCATGAGAGACATTAAAGCTACTACATAAACAAAAACAAGAGAGGTCAATAGCTGATGCAACCCGAAAGAAGTGGAAGAAATATTGGAATGAATCATCTAGACATACGAATGAGAGAAACGGGCGCCCATAGCTTTATAAACCCCTTATATAATAGCAGATCTACCAGATCCTGTCGGAAAGTCAAAAAGATTTTTAAATACAATCTCTCTGTTTCTCTAAACGTCTGTAATTTGAAAACTCTTATATAGCATTTCATTTTATTTCATTTATTGCATCTCTCTCAAAACTTTAGGAGAGAATGCTTGCAAGAGTTGTACAATAACTTCTTGAGACTTCCAGTAAATTGTAGAGTGGTTTCATATAAAAGGATTCCTATCCAAAAAGTCTAGAGTGCAACAGTGGAGAAATGGTTCAGAAAGAGAAACGTCAACCACTGCTTTATATATAAACAGTAAGAAAGAACGATCAGAAATCATGGTAACGACATATGATTTTCTGATCATATGCGAAAATTGGAGGGAATTTAGCAACAAATATACATATTTAGCAAGAATTATGCTCTCATTCACATACAAATTAATAGCTTGAACTGCAAACTGCAGAAAATGAGAGAGAGCCACAAATCCAGAAGAGAAATTTACAAATTGTTATGGATTTCGTTCCCTGGGATATATAAAGTTTAGTGAAAGAGATAACAGGTATTTGTCCCGAACACTGGAACTGAGACCCTAGAAGGAAAGGAGTAGGATGAGTCTGAAAAGGTAAGAGAAGAAAGTGATACCTTGTTCTGTTCTTCTTCTTGGGTGAATCGGAGATGATCACAGCTGAGACAGAACGGATCCTTCACTTCTTTATTCTGCAACAACAGCAACAACAACAAACCTGGTTGAATCAGGTACAACACAGGAGAAATGGTAAAAAGAAAAGAAAGGATTTGGCGTCTTCCTTGAAACAGTCCTATTCTCTCTCTCTCTCTCTCTCTCTCTCTAAATGGATCAGCCTAGAAGAGCCACTCCCATCTAAAATGTTCTAAAATGTTGTACTATTAAGGAACACTTCCTACACTTCTCTAAGTTAGGTTTTATTACACGACCAAAAATATCTAGATACATTCTTATAAAATGCATTAAGGGTGGCCATTGGACAACTTAGTATATCATCTCACCAACTTGAGATTGAGAATGGACCATCTCCCACCCTCTCCAAACTATTAGATACCCCGGATATAAAGAGACTAGGTACGTATATCTTAGAGCTAAAACAACATAAGGAGAATAAACTACAAAGTGTTAACCATAACCATTTTAATATTCATCAACATGTAACTAATGTAATTTTTCAGGAACAAGGGGAGACGATGAATGTGGACACATGTACACCACTTAGCCTCTCTCTTGATGAAGCAGAAATGCAAAGAACAACCAAACGCCCTCGGATGTTGGGCTTCAAAGCAACTCGACGTGGAATAGAAACAATTAAGAAGATAAGGGAACGCAAGCTACATCGCCTAGAAGCTATGGTTGGGGTACCTTTTACATTAGGATCACGGGCCACATCCACATCGAAACCTTTTGACCTCCCACTTCTTTTCAAGAGACTTGAATGGAAATGAAACTAGGCCTAGTATAAAGCCATCAAACATGTTTGTTTACTAGAACTCTTTCGCTAAAGTTCTATTTTATTTCTATTTTTACTTTTACTTTCGATGAATGGGTAAATACTCCATTTTTGTTGTAAACCAATTGTCTCGTGGGCCAATTTTGGTCTTAGAAGACATTAATATATTTTTCTTTCTTTCTCTCTCCTCCGTATATATACAAAAATACATGTACATATGTGTACGTATGTCATTCATGTCGCTTCCACAAACTCTAAGAAATTGCACCCCCCCCTCCCCCCAAACTTATACAACACATAAAGCAATCTAGTAGGCGTTGAACCTAGGCTAGTGCTAATCTAGTAACCGTTGAACCCTAAGGCCGGCATGTAGTAACTTAGAATGTATAGCAATATTTGAACTCCGAGTATCATAAAGCAAAACAATGCATTTACTAAGATTTGAGGCTATGTTGTGACTTCCATACGTATATAATTTCCACAAGATTCTCCAACCCAAGATAAATATCAAAAAGAGAAGAAAGAACAAATTCTCCCATTATCCATATTTGTTACTTGTCTTTAAAGAATGATTGTATGAACTTGGTGAATTCTATTTTTTGGGAATTTTATTTGTCTATGTACCGGTCAAGTTTGCAATAAAATTTGAAAATGAGGACATATTTTTCCATGAAGAATGATTCTTCTAGGGCACAAAAGTTTCTAGATAAACAATGCCATGTATTTCAGCATTCATGCATAGTGGAGCCATATATTAATAACCTTATTAACAATATTTGTTGATCTCCTCCACCATCTAGCTTATATGTTAATTTGTAATTCTCTAAAACATAACAACACGTCTTCATCACATGCTGGGACCCAACTATGTTTTGCTTAGAATTGTTTAGGAATCAATTGGTGATGAACAAAGATGGATGCTCATGTTAAAAGTTGTTGGACTACGTGTTCCAAATATCTCTCTCTCTCTCTCTCTCTTGCAGGCCAAGAAAAATATTATTGGTAACCTAACGTGAATATATTGCCATAGGTTTATAATCATTAGATTCTAAATATATTCAACTTTGAAATATAGCCCTACACATCCCATCACGAAGTCATGATTTCATTGACACCACCATCACATGGATTGGCCCAAGCCTCTAAGACTTGTCATCCCATACTTCCACATTCCATTATCAATTACCATGTATCCTCGTTAATAAGGTATCTAGGTTACATTTTGAAAGTCTACATTTTCTTCGTCACACATATTGTACAAGCAATTGTGATAAGTGGAATTCACAGCATATATTCTCCAAGCAATAATGCTAAAGTGGAACTATGGGGTTAACTTCCTCACTCCACCCTATAATACTTTGGAAAGATAATTACAATAATTAACTTCTTTGAATTGTAAATTCAGTCATAGTTCAATGTTTCGGAATGGTCACAATTCAAACTAGTAGAAGCTCCTCGCTCCTTTGACATAAATAGGTCATTGTTGACTATCTCTATAAGTTCATTATGACTAGTAAACTAATTCTTATGTCTAGGTCCTTGCTTGTAAGCTTTTCAAATTCATAACAATTTAGAGCTGATTCTTAACTGCCCACTCTCTATCTTATCCTTTTGATTCATTACATTTATTGAACTATCATATTAAGGCGTACACATAGTTCCATATATAATGGCAATTGTTCTCCTTTGTAACGGCTTTAGGGGTAAACAAAATCACCAACTTACAAATAGTTATGTGTTAATCAACATGAATTGCCTTTGTGATATTGCTCACAATGCAAAAGCACAATTCCGACTAGAGTGTTGCATAGAACAAAGCCCAACTTTTAGAAAACTCAAGATGTAAGTATTGCATAGATTAATCATATTGAATATCATGTGATGAAAGCAAATAATATGTGTATGGAAGGAAATACACACAACGGATGAGAAACATTACTCGAGGGGAAGAACGAATAAAAGCTTTTGATACAAGTTACCAAAAGACCCCTAACGTTTCCGAAACTTACTGTAAAACAGTACACGGATAAATTTGCAGCACGTAACGGTCAATGGATTTGGGTGGGTCTAGGAGGGCATTGCTGTAATTTTTCGCCAAAACTTGTTTACGGACAGTTTGGTAAAGAGTATCGAAAAGACAGGCTTAGGGGTTGTTTCATGGGAAAAATGTTTTAAAGAAACCGTGTAAGGCAAGAACATAGTGGAAGACGAGTGCAGATGTCTTTCGGCCTTCTACGCTTATCTCGCTCGTCCGCCAAACTTTCCAATGCCTGCATTTCGTTGGCCCTCGCAGTTGCCCTCAATACCTCAGCCCTCCTCTGAGCAGCTTCCAACTTGTTCACTATCTTTCGAGCTGCTTGCATTCTCTTTCTCTCCAACTTTATCTACACAATCCCACAACAAATCAACCAACAAGATCTAATTTAATTTTTACATATGTTTTCTGTGTTGGAACACATGCATATGTAATGCTGCCTTTGTGTGTGTGTACATAATATAGCCTAATACCCTACTGAAAAAGAAGTTTCTCACTTGCAGCTTCTTCAGTTCAGCTTCGGCTTTGACTGCTTGATGATCCTCCCAAGCTCGAATTTTTAGCTCCTCGCGCTCATACCTAACCCACAAAAACTCGTTTTCAACTAAAATTTGCTTGAACATGAAAGGAATCAAAATTGCTTGAACATGAAAAGAATCTAACTAGTTTCTGGAAATGGGAAGAAAACTGAAGGATTGGTGGGGATAAATAGGCAGAACATGAAATGGGTCAGTACAAAATCAAACAATCATATGTTACCTAGCCAGAACTTTCAATCTTGTAGCTTCTCTCCAAGCATTTGTTCGGGCCTCGAGGACATCATGTTTGCCATAGCACTCCTCAATGTCAAGCCCTCTTGAACCAACCACAATTTCATCCTCATCTTCATCTGCCCTCGGACTCCAGCGAGGATCGAAGCTCCTTATACCAAGTAACTGTTGTTCTTGCATCTGATCCCCATCTGCCCTCTCACATGATCCTTGAAACGAGTTCATAACAGCTATACTATCCATGCTAGATCTCTTTACTGGCGTGTTGTGCCGTGGTGGGGATTTATGTCCACCTCTCTTGGGTGGACTCAGCCTACGACTCGAATTCGCTGAACCCCCAGAGGGTGTCATTTGTGTCCCCATGTCTCTTCTACATAAGATTGATGGAGATATCTCTGTGCATGCATCCCTCATATAGTTGGATGACGGATGATGATGTTGATCTGCATTCTTCACATGCATTTTCTCAGGAAATCGCACCCCTATTTCATTCCTACTAGTTGCATCTACAACAAACACCACACCAAATTAAAACCTAAATATATGCGACCACGAGAGTAAAATGGATCAATGGATTGATCGATTGATATATGGCATGAACAACACACTATAAATCCAATATATGTTGATATGATTTTTAACACTTTCAAATAATGAACACATCTTTCAAAAACCTGTTGGTGCCAATGGTCTTCTTTGCTGAGTTGGAACGTCATCTCTCTTCCGAACATTGTGTCGATTGAATTCTTTTCCTTTAGCCTTAACATCGTAATTCTCAAACGAAGGGTGCAAATTAATTATTATTGGATGTTGAAGGTCCAATATATATCCATCGTTACCATTTCCTGTTACAACTTTATCGATGAGTGCGTCCCTATGCACCTTGTTCTGTGCAACAACTGGTGCTGCTGTAGTATTTACAATGGTTCTTGATGCACATATCGGTTGCATCATTTCTGAGCTAACCTGCGAACAATGCATTCAATAAAACATAGAGTTGTAGAGAACTTTTATTTTCTTTCTAGATGGCTTCCTTGGATGGATATCAAATGCTGCATCTAGAGTTGTTGAAACACTCAACCCTTCTAACACAAGGTGCATGTAATAGGTTATTTCCCTTGAAGAATGCAGATTTCAGGGAAATGTTCATGACCCTTGGGATTTACTTTTAAAAAGTTCAGGATGTGCGGTACAGGACCCTGACCTTGTTAAAAGCAGTGTGCAAAGATGTCCTTTCTTGCTCGATGCTCATCACTGAATCTCGACGAGTCGGTTTGGAGCCATTTCTTGCAATTGGAGGAGAATCAGCATTCTTATTCGCCCACTTTTCAGTTTCATTCCATTTGGATGTGACTAAGGTACCCTGATTAAACAAGCCTTGATCATTGATATCAATCCGTCAACACTAGGTTGATAATGACACATCAAAGTGCTTATCAAGGAGTTCAGAGAAGCTGTATTAGGATAATCACCACCTGAAGGATTATGAGACATATCAAGCAAGGTAGTCTGAAGTCCTAGAAATGAAAACAAGATTATAATACATTAGGAGATATGTAACATACTGAAATTACAATGCCTCAGAATAGTCAAGACGAGATAAGAGATTGTTTTTAGTACCATTCTTACTATTCTGCCTCTGTAATGTATTGTTCAAGTTTGTCTCTTTATTCACACTTGTTGATTTCACCCTCTGAATGGCAGGGGTTTCCTGTAGAAAGGAATTCAGCTATTCAGCCTTCTAGGTCTACAGATCAACTGTCCATGGATATGGTGAACAATCAGAACAAATGGGTACATATATGTAGGTGTATCCCATTGATTGAACATCAAACCCTATGCCTAATAAAATCCCCAATATATATCATCACCAACTAGAGTAATGTGAATCCCCAATAGAGATCAGCCCAATGACATTACATATCGAGACATCACAACATCATGTTGAGGCAGGTACATACGTACATTCCACTGGTTCCATACCAAACCATGGTGTGTTAATCACATAGCATTCACCACCTAGAGTAAGTTGGTTAATCCCAACAGATCCATTTAAATGAAGCCACATATTGATCTTAATATGTCCATTACAGCCTTTCAGCTAGATAGGTATATGTGAACGATTGCCTACCAACCATGGTGGGTTAGGTTAGTGTATCATAATCACCAACGATCAGCTCAATCATTCTACATATAGTTCATATTAGTGTGAATATGCACATAAATACATAAACCATGATAATTCCACGCATTCATAGAATCCCAACGATGGTACATGGAACGATGATGGTTTAATGCCAGATCTTTATGCCGATATAGCAGTATGCCTACTAATATAAAAGCTCATATATATATATATATATATATATATATATATATATATATATATATATATATATATATATATATATATATATATATGTCAAGATTAAGATTCAGATTAGTTTTCGATGGACTTACAGAGAGATCATCTGCTTTTGCATAGCGAGATGATGTTGATGATGATGTCGATGTAGATATAGATGTCGATCGCGAGTATTCTGATGTATTGTGGGAATAGTGCATAAATCCCTCTGGTGAGGAATTATGGCTTCTTATTAGAGACTTAGGACTATAGATTTGATCACATTGCTCTGCGTCTTCACTCTGATGAAGATGCATTTTCTTTATTAGAGATCCGCCCCACGAATTTGTCTCTGAGCAAGGAGGTCTAATGAAGGGTGCCATCCAGATAGTAATAAAAACTAAAAATAAAAAAGTGCACTAGTTTTTCTGGATTGGTATGCTAGATTGATCAGGTCGCAACAATATGTGTATGTATGTAGGTACTTACAATCCTTTTCTATGATAAATTAATAATCTTTTGTATCAATAATATATGTATCTATATACTTCCTATGAGAAGGAAGAAGGAGAAAACTTTCAGATTCGAGAGAAAATCTACCTGTTAACTGATCTGATCTCAGCAATATATGCGTATATATATTTAGCTTTTTTTATAAAGAAAATGCAAAAACAAACTCTGTTATCTAGCTTTCTCTGTGAAGACAGAATGCCCAAAATCAAAATAACAAAAAGAAAAAGGCTCTCTTATGTAGTTTTCTCTGTGACCAAAAAGGTCTAAAAGCAAAAGGATTCTGATAAGCGACTTTCTCTGAAGAAAAATGCTCACAAGTAAAATAAAATGCTCTATAAATGATGGAACTGATTAGATCAAAGCAATGTGATCAGATGCAAACGCATATAATTTCTATAAAGAAGAAGAAGATGATGAGGAAGAAATCCTTCACAAAAACTTCTGTTAACTAATTTGTTGAGCTAATCAATATGTATATGTAGTATGTATATATATACTCTTTCTATGAGATGAATGCAGAAAAAATCTCTGTGAAATCTTATTGCAAGCATTAAGCTTATCTGATTACCATATTATTATATTATATGTATGTATATGTATATATATATAATAACAAATACATTTATTGTGTGCGAGGAATCCTCGCTGCTTCTGCTCATATAACACACATGAAAATCTCAACGTCTCCATTCGTCTTTTTCACATTGAAATACCAAGTGAAAATTGAAAGAGCAAATTCCAAGGTCTTTCTCGGAGGAATTTGACTTGAATGCCAACACCTAAAATGTCAGTTTTAATCACTTGACCAAACTTATCTATAGATATAACCCTTCATCCTCACCTATACACTGAAAATGTGTCCTTCAATACGCGTGTCTCTGAAACTACTCGTTTAAGTGTGTTTCCCATCAAGAATATGATTGAGGGAGGAGTTCAATTTCTGGAGTATGAAAAGTATTAGTAAGTGAGATGTACTAGAGTCCTTCTACGAAGCTCCTTCTACTTTGGTCATCCGAGGAAAAAGCACTCTCAATTTCGGGGAGGACCCTGTAAGACAAGGAGACTTGTTGGTGTTGAGGATCGTGTAAGCCAAGGGGTTCAGTTTCTAGTACGTGAAAAGTATTCTAAATGAGATGCACTAGAGTTGGTCTACGAACCTCCTTCTTGGTTTGGTCATCCTAGGAAAAAACACACTCGATTTGTCGAGGGCCTTGTAAGCCAAGGAGACTAGGTGGTATTGCGGATCGAGTAAGACAAGGGAACTTGTTAGCATTGTCAGTGTTGGTCGAGTAAGATGAGGGGACTTGTTAGCTCATACTCCAATGTATTATTGTTAATATGCTAATAGATATCGAACTACCAATGATGATGTAGACCTCATTCAAGAATGCATACTCTAATGATCTGGTAATTGTTGGTTGAGATCTTTATGCATTCAATAATGGGAATCGAAAGATTAACACATTCCAGATGGTCCAATCATGCCAATAGCCCCATAATCGTAGAGAGCAAAATAAAACCATCACACTTGGTTGCACATAGCATATTAGTTTTGGTATGAGAAACCTTGATCACACGGAGGCATGATTCCCCCAAGAAGAAAGTCCCACAACTTGGATAGTAGAGACCATATGAAACCTAATCCAAGATGAAGCACTAATTTCCGAGAACAAACTAATTGAGTCAACAATGTGGATGGTTTAATCCTTATATCATGCAATGGAAACCCAAATATGGTCACCGACGAAGGAGTCTTTAAATAAGAGATATCCAAATGCTATCGTGTGAATCATTATGTCCAAAAATGCATCTCATCCCAAGAGATATCATGATTGTCTTGTTATATGTCCATGAGTTATCACTTGCCCTTCCACCCCAAAGCAAGCAAAGGGTGTTCTGTACATATCATGAGTGTTCATTTGGTGGCATTAATATGTATTTTGGCCATCCAATGAAGGACATACAATATCTCAGAAGAGGATATTATTAAAAATAAATACAATAGTACTTAAACATTTTACTTTCCTAGGGGAAATCAACGGTTGCATATCGTCCTAAATGGTGAGAGCCTTGGATAAACATGTGTGTCATGCCTGAACGATGAAAATATAATGGAATGTGGTATAACATATGTCCCTCCACTTTGATTAACTGTGGATTATGTGTTTGTGTTGTTGAGCCAAGGAAAAGAATTCAATCGACACGGTTGAAAGAGCTTGAAAGGAAGGAATATTTTCTAGAGTAAGTCCCCCATCAAGCATTACTCTAGAAATTACCACTCATCGATAATATGTATCAAGTGACAAACATGAGGACCAAATCCCATTTTTTGTATGAATTGATCCGACATGACCAAAACTTGCACTAAATCAAGTTGAATCGTAATGATGTCCTTATACATATATTTAGCTCTTAGTTCACTACACAATACACACAAATGGTTTTAAGAGATGAAATGTGTCAACAATACTTGAGCCACCAATTATATGCTTAGGGTGAGCATCAAATCATTTCATTTAGCTGCACTACAACCATATGGAACTAGATGTTAAGAATATCATAAACTCCACATTTTGGTACACATTTAAGTAAGAGATAGAATGCACCACACCTTTGTACATGAGATGGCCAACCTCCCTCCATATTCATAGTCATGATTCTGAAATCAAGAATGGAGATTTCAGAGGACTAACTAGATCATGAGATTAAGGATGATGAGTATATCACAAGATGTGAAGCACAATCAACTACAACTCACCATGCCACCCCAGCCTCTACACAACATGAATGTTCTCTCCTTACGAAAATGCATGCATCACATTTGGGTACACCAGCACCACCAATAGGGAAACCCTCTAGTGGTATAGTTTTGGATTCTAGGGAACATGTTTCTTGCCTCCCTAGGACATTCAAATAACATCATCATTATTTCTTAAAATGTAATTGACTTTGTAATGAGCCTAGTATGGACATTCAAATAACATCTCAAGCTAAATGTATGAACATTATGGTATGGAAAATGCTCGTCTGATTCTAACTTTTGCCTTCAATGTCTCACATTAAAACAGTGGTCAGTCACATAGCAAACACATGAACCCTCAGAAAATTGCAATCTTAAATTGAATGCATGTTTATTCATATCATACAAAATCAATAGTGAGTCAGTGTGGTATGAGTGACAAAATGTGCACAGTTAAAATTCAGTTCAATGATTCTAAGAATCAAATCCAAGATTAAAAGATGGTAGAAACTCCAAATTTACATCCTTTAATTGCAGCTCATCATTGTTTTGAGCATTGGCATGTATATTGTTACTCTGCATTTGTCCTTGTTGTACATGAGAACGTGACATCTGCACCGCCTCAACTTCCAATGCATCTAAATCAATGCCAGAAAATGGGTCATCGTCATCAAATTGTGTGCCTATAGTTGATATGTCTCTGGAATCCCACCTGTCTTCTTGTTGAAAACTTAACTTACGCTTTCTTTCTTGCATCTTAGTGGTAGTTGGCTCATGTATGCTGGCAGTATTTTTGTAGATACTTGTAGAGCTTTCCAGATGTGGATCCAAACAAGTCACAGTTTGTGGTAGACTTTTATCTATGGCTGATTCAACCGAAACACTGGCTGGTGTAGCCGATTGTAAGACTCCTTCACTAGCTGAACTGCTTAAAAACCTACTCTCAGAATGATTTGAACTCAAAACCTTGAGGCTAGCATCAGACCCGGGTGTTGCAGTATGTTCCAATCTTCTCATCAAAGGAACCATTTCTCCAGCCAATGGGGATGGTGTTAGCAAAGACTTCCTACATGATTAACCAGAATAGTAAATGAGTTGTGTTTTTGAGAAATACAATCTATTTCTGGGCACTTTAAGGAACCAAGCGTGTGCTAAATTAAATCAATTTCACGGTCCTTACTGACGGTTTATTTTTCATTCACTATTGAAACTATATATCTCTTCTCAGAAATCTAAATGCCTTTCAGATTTTTCTTTGTGACTTAATATATAGTCTGATCCATTCACCTATTAAGTGGTGCTGTACCGTTATCTATCTACATATGTTTACACGACTTCTTACACAGAAAACCTTTCCACACAAAGAATCGTGAGAGACCTGTAAATAGCCATCATGTCAATAGGTTCACAACCTCCTGAAGTGGATACTGTAGGTTCAACCTCATCATCTATAAAATCTTGTAAAGACCCTAGCTCATCTTCAGCATCATCTTCATCTGCAGAGACATCACCATCGGAGGAGACCCTAGATTATCGCATAAGGTGAAGTTAGATTCTATTCAAATTACGAAAAATATACATGAATGTCTAAAAGAACTAGAAAAAGTTATATATAAAGGATTTACTCGGCTTCTTCATCAATCAATATTGCAGCCTCGAACTTCAACCTTTGCTTCCCTGACCGTTTACATGGTTGTTCAGACCTGTGTGGGAACTTTTTCTCTCCATCTTTTGCCTTTCGAAGGCGTCTAAATTTCTTAGGTTTCTGAGCGGAGGAAGATGCATCAAGAGGTTTCATCCAAGAGGATGATTCCAAGTTCAAACTACCATTATCGATAGCTAGATGAACTGTAGGAGTTCGAAGTATAGTTGATTTTGAACCACTTGGTTCATCGGCCAATACCTTACTTGAGATGTCCCCACCAGCACTAGTAATGTTTACAGCTGACATTCTCCTGCTCATATCTATGTTGTCATTTCTATCTTGCAATCGCTTTAAAAAGATGTCACTGCTTCCATCAATCTTTACAACGGGCTTAATCACACTCTGCATATTTTTATCATGTTGCATAAAACATGCATCGTTGACAATAGACGAAGAAATTGGAGCCAGTTCCAGACCAGGCGATAATGGAACAATACCCTGATCTGCCAAACTGCATAACCGTGGGCTGTAATAATTCATATCTTCAAAATTTATGTCTTGTATGGTTCTGTAACCTCTCATCAGAATCTTTTCTTCTGGTGTAGATGTCACGACACATCCTGGTGAGACTGAAATAAAATCCTCTGTTTTCTGTTGCAATATGTTAGGTCTTGGTTGGTCAATTATTCCAGTTACAATAATACCATTAAAGTTCAATTCACTGGATGACATTAGTGTAGCAGGACCTGGACATTCATTACAAGCCTGACAATCATTTCTGTTGTAGCATTTCAAAACTCCCTGAAGTGGAAGCCTAGGGGGTGACGCAATTTGAACAAAGCCTCCAGCACCAACTGATACAATCTCTTCAAAGAAGATGCATTGTTTAGATCTCGGAGATTGCTCAACCTTGGGCAGTTGAGATTCACATCTGGTTGCAAAAGGCAGGTTTGGAATGTTCGCATTGTGATTAGAAGATATATTTTCTTCTGGTGTGCTGATTATATTTTCCTTGACTGGATCAAGTTGATCTTCAACAGCTGGGGGTTTATCCTCCATGTCAATATGGAAGGTTGAATCCAGAGCCACAGATGCAGAATCCTGCTCATTTTCTGGCTCCAAATCGTCGGAGGAACCTTCTGCAAATTGAAATGCAGGGGCTCGTTCAATAGACACAAAGTGTTTCACATCCATATCTGGGGTACAGTATGCCTTTGAACGGGGACTAACCTGTACTGTTTTCCGTCACAATCTTCCATCAGAAACCTAGCAAATAGCTTGCACAGCATATACTATTTAAGAATTTTAACTATGTTATATGAACTCACAGAATAATTGAGCAACGGTCCTAATGTCACACATTCAAACAGGAAAATAATAATAATATTATTATTATTAAGAGATTACCTTCTTCTATGGTAGGATCCTCTGAATAATCATTCCCAAGCAAGTTAGGAAACTGCAAACAAAAGCCAATTTCATTGAAGAATTTTTAACAGCCCTAAGAAACATCATTCAAATAACAGATGCAATACCTGTGAATCATGATGTCTTCTCTCTTTGTATTCGTGAAGTGACTGCAAAGTATCAATAAGCATGGAGATTGTCCTTCCTGAATGTTTTACATTGTGCACCTTGGTGGGAACAAGCTGGCAATGTGGAAATGCAATCAATGATGGCTTCCACATACAACTGGCAGACAGGTGTGGTTCAATGTACCTTCTCAAAGAAAGGGTCTCCTCAACTGTCAGTTCTACAGAACCAGGATCCAATATCGGTGGCTCTATTTTTGGTCTATTCTTCACACGAGGTACAAATTTTATTATTGATAACTCAATCAGCTGAACTTCTGGCTTTATGGAATGTGGAACCTGCAAATATTTGCAATGTTTAGCAAAAAAAAGGAGGTCTGAAATCTATTGGAATTCTTGGCCTTTGTTTAAAGTAAACCTGTTACCAAGAGGACTGACGAGAGATGCAGAGCTAAAATATTGCAACCTAAACTGGTTTAGGACTCATTCAATTAGATGCTCAGCCATACTCAGCCAACTAAGTTTTTGTGCCTGACTTTGGCTGTTTTAAGCATCCATACATTGTTAAAATATTTAACAAGTGAATTCTGATAGACTTTACTCCAGTTATCCAATTAAAAATATAGTCTTTCAGGTGTATGCATAGAAGCCACTTAGGCCTCTTGCAAAGGATTAATGAGTTGGGGCTGAAAACCAATCGTTACCTGGATGCAGTGAATAGATTCAGATAGGTGCAAGAATATCACAGATCCTTGTATTGAATTGGGCTATTCACGGATGCTAACGTAGTTGCAGTGAATGAGCTTAGATAGGTGAAAAGTCTCATATATCCTTTACTGAATCTAGTGATAGAATGAATCATCTGCATTGATGGCAGAAGAAAAGCAGGACTTGTGGGTGGTACCAAACAAGACCGTCTCAATGGCATCAAAACAAATGTATGAATTGTACGACAGAAGTGTTATGATGAAGAGTACCATCAGTTGAAGGAACAAAGTCAATCAGATTGTTCTTCAACCAGAAGATGGGTTCTATAAGCGACATAGTGAATGATCTGCATAGATGGCAGGAGAAAAGCAGGACATGTGGATGGTTGCAAACGATACCGTCTCAATGGCATCAAAAGAGATCTGGCCACTCTGATGTATGAATTGTAAAACAGATGTGTTATAATGAAGGACACGAGACAAAACAAAACTTGGCAAACAAAATCTAATTTAAATTTCAGTAAAAAACAGGAGCAGAAGTTCTAAGAATCACAAAACAAATACGTGCATTTGTGGACAATAGTGAGATTCCCACTTTGCATGAGTAACCACATTTTTATCTAACATGATTCTCCAACATATTTGCCAGCCATACCATACGAGCACTTGGATGGAAGTTGAAACTATTTATGCCACCATTATGCATATGCTTTCCAAGAGCTTTGCTTTTCGCCTGCTTTTTCAAATAACCTTGAGCTTCTGCTCCTTCACTTGCCAAAACTAGTAGAAATTTGGTCAAAGTATTCCAAAAATGAAGGCATGAAATCTGAAAATAAATCTCAAATAGAGAAATGTCTTCCATAAAGGATATTGACTCTTCCATCACGTTTCCTTCCTGTTCTTCCCATTCTTTGTATCATCCTAAGAGGTGAGATATTGGCATCAAAACAGATGACAAGGTCCACCTCCATTATGTCCAACCCTTCTTCTGCAATTGAGGTTGCAACAATAGTATTAAAACCACCCGTGCGGAATTTCTGTAAGATTGTAGAAGGAGACAATTAATATTGGTCGAATAACTTCCAGTGAATCAGAAGATTAATTGCATGGACATTTTATTACCTGCAACACTGCTTGTTGCACTTTTTGGCTTTGACCCTTCGAACTTTTACCTGTTAATTTCTAGCAAACATTAAACATGATTCTTGTTACATAACATGGACAATTTATGATATGTCGAGTTTAACTGCATTAGCAGATAACATAAAGTCTTTGAAAACAATGTAGAAGCAGACAGTGAGTATGAAACCATGGAAGTGAAATAAAGAATCAGATGCCCATTAAGTTTGAATAGAAACCGTCGTGATTCTTGAGAAGTTCCATTGTTATCATAATTCAAAAAGAGAATATGCATGTAGCCAAACATATGGACATACATAAGTATATGATTTGTAACTTGTAAGATAGACGTTATAAGGTATAAAATGCAAATACCTGAGCTTTGACCAATGAAATCCATTGCCTTCACTGTATCTCCAAGAATCTTTAGTGTCTCCAAAATGTCCCTGCAAAAATATGAAAAAAAACATCACAATCAAAATGGTAAAATTAGATATATCAAACACTGGGGAACACTGTGATATGTTTGAAAGAATGTTGATGTAATTACTTTACACTTTCTCGAAAATTTGTGAAGATAATTACCCTCGATTTCATGGGATCATTCACCGCTGCATTCATATTCAAGAATAGACAGATTAAAGAAAATTAAGCATATCTAACTTTTTCTAAACGTGAAGAAGTGGGTTTTTCTGTTCAATAAAACAATTCTGACAACATGATGAAGAGCACAAAATTGCTTACTAAGCAACTCAATATGTGTGTGTATGTGTGCATATATATATATATATATATATATATATATGCATATCTGAAGAGTGAACAAAGGCTGGTTTTGTCCAAATCTTAAAAACGTTGCTTACACCATGTCTGGATGAGGCTTGCTTAAATTAAAAGGGAAATTCATGAATACTTAGTATATTGTAGATAGCATAATCCTTTAGTAAATTTGTGAACTCTTGGCTGTTGGTAAAGAAAGCAGCTGCTGAGAATTATGTCCATTTAGCAGCACTTACAACAAAAATAGATACGCACAATTTACTATGCACAATTGGCCTGCTATATGCCAGGTTGTGAACTCCTGCATGAATGATCTCAGAGACAAAAGAAGTTCTAAGGTTACATTTGACCCTCTTTAACTATTTTTCTTATTTACAAATATATGAGTAAATGAGAAAACATACTGAAATGCTCTGTCATTAAATCCCGCAATTTTATCAGTTTGGGACTTGAGGCTCCATTTCGAACATGTTTCTCCATGAGTAACTTAATTTGATGCAACACCTCATTTCTCCCCATTAGTCTTGCAAAAGGCCTGGAAATAAACTCATCAATTGCAAGCAATGCCTTAAGACCAGTTAAGCTTCCTATCATTCTCATAAAGCTGTTAAAGAATATACCCCGACTCCAGCTTCTGTTTCAGCATCTCATAAGCTGGCCGGATTCCATGGCTAAAAAGCAACTTAAATGTATGATACAGGGTAATTGTAGCTCCAAAACAAGCTTCAACCTCATTGAACTGTCTTGGGTCCAACCCTGTTGGAGGTGCTTGTCTAAATTTATCTCGTGCTGTTAAAAATTCATACGGGGCAAGCTAGTTTTCCCAAATATTAAAAAAGAGAAGCACTCAAGGTTTTCAGTATCCTTCCTTTTCTGCTGAAGACAACACAAAATTTAATGCTGCTATTATCAACTTATCGCTCACCCGCACAGCTTCTTTGCTATAAAATACACCGAAACCACAAAGCCTGTTTACAAGTGGTTGTAAAATTTCTAGAAAGAGATCCTTGATTTTCACTGATTCAGAGTCCATTGGAACCTGATTAACAAAATTAGAAGCAATCCGATATTAAAGAGACAGTATCAATATATTTATAACAGCTATTCATAGGGTGTGTGGCATAACCTCCTCCATTCCAAATGAGGAGTTACATCACAGAAAAGAATATCAATTGTGCTGGTACACCAGGATTATCTCTCAATAAAACCACTTTTAAGGATATCAATGTGAGGAACAATAGGTAATCAAAAGACATAAGACCAAACTAAAGTCTTAAAGTTGCAAATATAAACAGTACAGAATTCTTCGATGAAGATTGAAACACAAAAAACTAATGAGAACAAGAATTAGAATAGAAAATGAAAAGCCCAACACGAAGGCATGCATACAACAAAAAAGATTGTGAGGACAATCTTAGCTTTTGAACTTTTATCTCAATAACTACAAGACCATCCACTTCATTACACATCCACTTCACATTGTAGTGTTTCCAAAGCAAGAGACAAAAGAAATTGAGCATACCTGAAGAAGTTCTAGCTTTTTATTATGGATGTACTTTCTAACATCAGAATCATTTTCACTTCGATATTCCAAGCATGATATATGAAGGTTGTCCACTACTGCTTGAATAGTGTCCTGCTTTGCTGGATAAAACGATAATAAATCATGCCACATTCAAATTCAAAATACCAGTGAAAGATTCAAGTTAAATGCAAACAATAAACTTGATACATACAGCCTGGCGTTGCGGTCAATGCAAGCAAACGGAACCTTACACATGCTTCAATCAACTATAAAAAAAAAAGTAAAGTCATAATGAAAATCTGTTTACAGCCCAGTTGAGGATAGCATCTTAAGGGCATTGGTAATAATAGAATTGCTTCGCATATTCATCATTCAATGACAATGCATAAGAACATGCCATGAACAGGGTTGTAACACAAATATAACTGCAGGAGATATGCAGAAAGATACTGAAACTCGAAATATATCTTATGCACATAGATAAGATACTGCACCTTTCTAACAACAACACAATAGGAATAATTGCCCATTGCACGGTGGGCCTCATCTATAACCAAGCAGACAACATCTTTCAACGGACAAGACCCTGGATTTCCAAAAGTATCTACCATTAGTATCATTTACAAATACACAAAAGCATAAACGTATATGAACACGTGGAATGGCTATTGACACAAAATGATAATAATCATGATAATTGGAGCATAAAAAGAAAGTGGAAAACCTGACTCTATATCTTTCTCAAACACTTGAGGTGTCACAAAGAAAACACGCTTGGCATGCCAATTGGCTGATCTATGTGCAGGATTCATTTGACCAGTCATATCGATTGTCCACTCCTGTAAAGCAAATTTAGTAGAAATGTAGAGAACAGAATCATATAGGTGCAAACAGAACAGATATGTTGCTGTGATGGTGCTTGTCAAATTGGTGGGTTAACTTTCAGGTTGAGATGTAACTATCTGCTATATAGCTGGTATTTTGGTAGTAAGAAATATTTTTTCATCAGGTCATGGATCATGCAAGTCCATGGATTTCTATGACGGAGAGTGATCAAGCTTGCATGTTTCATGTTTTCTGTCTCCAAAAAGGATGCAATAAAGAAATATTGTTAGATAACACTTCATTTTGTTGACCGTTTGCTTCCAAGTCATTGTGTCTGAGGCCTTGTAATATGGGATTGAGCTTTAGAAATACATGTGAGTGATCCTTCAAAATTCACAAGTTTCATTGTAGTACCCTGATATTATTTAGTGTCTATTCCCACCTATACACTAACTTCAAGTATCAAAATTCTAGTGACTTTGCAATATTTTCAGGGCAAATGATTAAATTTGGAACAAAAGTTATGGCATTACATAAAGAAACATCCATTAGCTACATAATTTAATGCTCCATGCTTACCATGGACAATCCTTCTTATGCTTGCTGAGAGACAGCAGATTACCTTTAATAAAGATAAACAATGACTATGTGGGAATACCTGAGGGATACACACGCTATCATGGCATGCTTCTATTTGTTGAAGCACCAACGGACGTGAGGGCGCTGTAAACACTATCTTTCCTACACATCATGATGAAACCAAAATGACTCATTTAATATTTCATGTTTTATTGTAATTTCAAGAAAGAAAATATGACACTTATGCAAGACCTTTGCCAGATTCATCTCCAAGCAAGTGAAAGAAACAATAGTCATAATGACAAGCAAGAATATCAAATTGTAAACATAGTTGAACTGAAAGTACATTGGTTACTTCATGGAGAAGGTTTTTGAATAGACATGGGTCACTTTTAAGGCCACCATCTTCCCGTTCTCTGGAGCACCAGCCTTTATCTTTGTAAAACACAAGCACAACAATGTTGTACACAAAATATTCTCTTGTATCATCTTCACAACTTTATAGACTCAAATACATTCCTGCCTTCTTCATAACTTTAGAGAGCCATAGTACAGATGTACCAACTTCAGTAGAAGCAGGTAAAATTTTATATCGGTATAAAACAAGAGGTACAAGGGAAAAGGCTCATGGATATCTCCAATAATGATTCATGTATACAGCACATACAGAAACCTAAGAACACGTGCACAACTTCATGGCCTTTCTTTTCATGGCTTGTATTTAGAACCGCTTGCTTTATTTGGTTCTTGGTGACATTATCTATTTTGCATCCTAATTGATTTAAAACAGACCAAGCACTTTACAAATACTGATCTAGAACACAGAGAATTTCAAGTGATTGATGATGATAATAATGATGATGATGGACTGGGGCGAGGACAATCAACAGAAGTAATAAACAGGTTACCACAAACTCAATGATCTCACAGAACAGTGCACGCTGAAAGAGCCACCAGAAGCATTAAAAAAAGATCATCAAGATGTATATTGACCTATCTTGTGACTTTACAGCATTCACTGTTTAAAATTTGATAAATGCTACTTGTAAGTGGAAAAATCAGAAGACAGAAAAGCATGATCACAGATCACCTTTTGGAAACCACCGAAAGTAATTAAACATTACAACTGCTGCAATTAACGTCTTCCCGAGCCCTGTCGGTAATGAGACTAATGTATTCGAGAACAATGCAGTTTGCACGATAGAAAATTGGTAATCTCTCATCGGCACATTAACTGTGAGCTAGAAAGAAAAAATATCAAGAAAATATGTCAGGTTTACTTAAGTGGGAACAAAATACAACGAAGCCTTCAAATACGGTGTATATGCCAATTTATAGTTTCTAAGTTACAGTATCTGCAAATGCATGCCCAATCACAGTAATACATTTCGAAATTCTCAATAGAAAAGCAATCATGTGGGCTGAGATTTGTTATGGTGTGTAAGACAAGAATTTAAAATTTCCATGACGTTCTCAATTTAATCCCCTTGTGCATTCTAAAAGTCTCAATATAAACGCATTCATCATCTACATGAGTTTTTGAGCTTAACCTGGATAGATCCATGTTTTGGCTGCATCCAAATCAATGGAGAGTTCATTGTTATCAAGAATATCGTTGTCATGAAGCTTTGAATCACTGACAAACTGACGATTAAGTCGCTGCGCATGCAGCTTCAAGTCAAAATCCTGATTTGACCGTGCATCATGCAACATCAAATCATCCACAAAATGCTGATTGGATTGCAGCACATGTTGCTTCAAATCATTGACAGTATGTGTATGTGATTGAGGCACATGTGAATTATTTACAGAATGCGAATTCGGTCTCTGCACAAAATTTAATATAGACTTCTGCTGCAACTTAGCATGTGACAAGGGTGGCCTGACAACCGGATTTTCATATTTTTCCTTGTTAATTATAGAGATCTGTTTCTCCTGGACAGCGGAAGTGGTCTTTTGGAGATTCTTCTGTTCATCTCCCAGCAAGGAAATACTGTCTATTGCAGCCGCAGCAGCTTCCCAGTCGAAACACTAAATAATACAAAGAAGCATACACTGAAAAGACTTGTTTTTGCCCACTCACAAACTGATTGACTAAACTCAATCTGAACCGTGAAATAATGACTATTCGTATCCACTTACACATGATCAATTTAAAGCGTGAAAAAAACACCGACCTGACATAAACCGTAAACAACAGAAAAACAAAAAATGCATGTTTCTCTACCCTCCCGACCTGATCAAGAAAAACGAATGACATAAGAAGAAGAAAAAGCTATTTGATGTTTATGAACCTTGCAAACTGATCAATCTAAAGCAATCCCAAAAACACCACGGACATGAATAGGGGAAATTTTCAGCTATTCCAGGGAATGAAATGGGGCAGAAAGGATGAAGAGTTCGGAGAATTTACATCGTGATCGTCTGCGTCGCAATCCATAGGTGAGAGAAAATCGTTCTTTTGTCTCTCTGGTTTCCCGTGCGTGGTTTTTTATTTTTTTGTTGTTGACGTCAACAAGACAGAGACGATGAAGAGTTCAGAGACGTACAACCATGGTCGTAAGCGTCGCAATCCATAGCTGGAGCTTGGAAGAGAGAGCTTCCCCTGTTCGCTCTGTCTCTGTCTCTGTCTCTGTCTCTGTGAGAATGTTACGGCGCGAACGAAGCCTTTCAAAAAATGAAGAGGGATCCTTCTTTTTTCTTAATGAAGTTTCACATAATTCCACAAAATACCCTCCTCCCCGTCTGTATTCTTTTTCAGAATTTCCCAATAATACAACAAACACATTACCCCTCAAGTCATCCAATGCGTGCTCTTCACACGAAGACACTCTTTTATCTCCTCTCTCGCCAATTTCCACCAAAGGTATCGTGTATGTACATATGTACAGAGGTTTGGAGCTCATAGTAGAACCTTTGGTTTACCACTACAATACCCTTACATTCCAAGATTATCATAAACGAATTGACATGATGAGATTCAAACCCTATGAGCATGGGTGATGGTAACCACATTGGTTGGCACAAGGGTATAGCTGTAATACGAGAGAGAGAGAGAGAGAGAGAGAGAGAGAGACTCTGAGAAATACAAAGATGGCTAACGATTATGCACCCATAATGCAAGTCAGGGTAGGTCACTAATATTTACAAAACATGAGTGAAGGGACTAGGAGATTGGATAGAAGAACCTGATTCTCCCCAACACCCTCAAGTTATGATGAAGACATCACCAACCTATCATGAATGCATATTAGGATGACAGGGTACCTTGGAAGAGGTAACACAATCGCCACGATGAAAGCCTCACCCACACCATTGATGCCTCGAGACTTCAACCTTCTGAAATAATGTGCCGTGTGAGGGTAGTTAGGCTTCATGTTTATACTTCTTCCTAGGCCCCTTGAGCAGATGTGATTTTTCCAAAATACTCTCCATCTATTGGTTGTCAATATCATGATGCACGATGGTGCATGCACTTAGTCCATTTCTAACATTAGTGAACATACCCTTCACTTACGTTATGATTACATAACACTAACCAAGGCATCATGGCGTAGGGCACCACTGCAATGCAATGAATGGGTTCTTTTAATTGTATCCATAAAGTACAAACAACAAGTGTAAAGGAACTCGATTTGGACGTTTTCACGATTGTGCTTTACCAACATCTTATCCCCATAAGAGTTGTCTTAATTAGGTCACCTAATCATACAACACCTTAGAGGGTTTATGTTATCATGTGAAGCTCAAATTTTTCATCATTATGATGACCATACAAAATGCCATAGGTTTGAAGAAAGTTGAACCCATGACATGATTATTATAACATTTATATTGCATATCTTTTCATTATTGTGACACTTTATATTATTATTTAACCACCATTTATGATGGTTATGCATGATCATAATGGCAAGTTTGCATCACAAGTAAGTAATGGGCATGCTTAAGACCAGGAGTATGTGAACCCATCCTTTAAGAAGTTCATAAATTTACATTATTTCATTTATTATTTTTTTGAGGTATTGGAAGAGAACCCTTTTGTTTGTTCTATTTTTGCCATTTTCTTTGATGTTTCAAATGCCTTTTTTACAATTCTTCAGTGCAGCATTGTTTGAAACTAGTTGATCGGGTTCATTGTCTAGAATAATGCTCCTACCATCATGTGTGGCAATACAAATTCAAAGTTAAAACAAAATAAGTAATATTATATCAAAAGTAGAAAATAAGTAAAATGAATTTTATTGAATACATTGATAACAATAGCTACAACAATTATGGGCATTGAAGAAAAACACATTAAACATTAAAATCTTCCCTATATATGTATAATACTTCTAGTGTTCATCACGTCGTCACAGTGCATACTTGCCACTTGCCTATCATGCATAAGCATAACATAAAATGTTGCGATAACCATGATGTAAAATCCCATAATACTATGAAACGTACCATACTAAATATAAAGTGTCATCGATAATGATCATATCATGATACCATCGCCCCCCCTCTTCCCCTTCAATAATGGACTTGGTTAATATGGATATTAATGATAAAATTGTAGTACAACGACTAGAGTGTTAGCAAGATTCTCTACTGGTTCCCAAGCATGACCATTACTGAGAGGATAACCCAAATCAACAAACAAAACATTATAAACTATCATGCATGCGTTGAAAACACACATTGGCCCTGAAGTTTTCTAAATGAACAAGTTGAGAAAGTAGTGGGTGTGGAACCACCCAATAGAGAATGGAAAGAGGACCATCAAGGTTCAACAATGAAATGTTGATCATGAGGTGAATGCATATAAAAAAACCTAAATGAAATTACACATCACTAATTTTTGTAGATATTCCAGATGGCCCAAGACATCCATAATCTAACTTATCACATGGCATGGTGGTTTTCTAATTACGTCACAAAAGTAACACATCTCAACTAAATATTGAGGTGATGATAATCAACCAATAACTTACGTGTGGCCTTAACATTACGCAAATGGTGAGGAGAAATTCCTCTCGAATCTCATGGACAAATCTTCAATAACAGGATTCCTAGAAACTTATTGATGTTCAAGCATACTTTTAAAATGATGAAACCATGTGATTGAGAAGAATAGAATAAGTAGACGAATGGAGTGAATTATTATGGGCAAATCCTAAAAAATGTGATAAGCCAAGCCAAACACTTATCTATAGTTAATGAAGCAACAAAGATATCTCTAACGTCTAATTTGTGCACTCAAGTTGGTCGTCACTCAATGGATAATAGCTCGTATATAACTCCCAAGAGATTACCAACAATTTGAGCTCGAATATAACTCAACTTTTGAGATGAATTGTGATGTATAATCGCAACTAAAGTCATCAAGGTCAATTGTCTCTTTTGTATGTATCGACAATCATTGTGCAGAGAAGAAAAGATGTCAGCTTAAGAAACCAATTTACCATTGTGAGGATGGAATTGAAACCCTTGGAAGATGACAAATATGTAATGAAAACCAAATTTACATGGTCAATCACAATTGTTAATATATGAAGAACGCATATGTATTATGGACAAAGTTAGACCAATATTTATTCTACACAACCATTTATGAAGTAAATTGGAGTCCAAAACGCCTAGGATTATTAATGCGCCATGTAGAGTAGTCAACAACTTGAAACAATAGAAAGTTTCAAATAACATTGGGCTCAATGGAATGAATGTGTTGATTGCCACTTATAAGCAAGGACGAGGGCTTGTTATATATTGGATACCATGTAGAGTAGTCAACAACTTGAAACAATAGAAAGTTTCAAATAACATTGGGCTCAATGGAATGAATGTGTTGATTGCCACTTATAAGCAAGGACGAGGGCTTGTTATATATTGGATACCATATGCAATTGTGGTATTAATAAACATCATCAACTTACAAAAATACCCACAATGAGGTATATAAACAACTCATGTGCAAGGGTGCACATGTGTGAGTAGAATATATGTATAAGGATGTAAGTCCTATATTAAATGAACATGTGAGTGGAGGATCTAGAATGTATCCACTCAAGTACAAAATCCTATTTAAGGCTTTAAGATCAACACACTAACTAGATTCTATCTAGGTAACTACAAAGTTACGTGGTTAACTAAATGGTTAAACTAAGTTGAGCTTAATATCTCAACATATACCTTTCCAACAGTTGTTGTACTGCTGCAAGAGCACAACGCAGGTTGGAAATTTTTGAATTGCAATGATGAACGAATGTTAAAATTACTTTTGTGAATAGAGTCTTTGTATCGAGTATGGCACGAACCATATTGCTAAGCAAACAATCATATGAGAAATGTCGTTCGACCATATCTGAGTGATTAACATCCGATGACTATCATCAGATAGCAATAACGGAGGGATACACAACTACTTAGAAGATCGCCTCTTAGTAAATGTAACATGTAACTTTAGAGGGGCATGGTCAAAGATAGTTGAACTCGGAATAATTCCTAGAGATCCACCCGCCTACCAAAAAACACTACTAGCATAAAATCTGCCTAGTTGAGACAAGTTTGTAGCAACCACACTCCCATCTAATCGAGAGAACTGAATGGATCCTTGTATATGTGAAAATGAATGCATCTTCCATAAATCAAGCAAACCAAAGGCAAAACAAAAATAGTCCTAACACTTAGCCTCTCGTCTTGAAATTGTAGTACTTGTACCTCCCATTCTATTAGCAACATCCTCAATCATATTAAAGTCACCTCCCACCAACCAACAATCCGCCAAACCCGCATAATCGGAATGAGATAGCCATAAACTTGCCCTTTCTGACGCAGAATTAAGGGCATAGAGATTCATGAGGCCAACCTTCTGGGTTCTTATTTTTACTATAAGGAATTGTGCCCGTTTATTCATAATAGTAGTTGCTGACACGATGATAGATTGAAATTGTTATCTAATAGCAATGCATAATCCAACTTGGTGGCCATTAGGGCCAAAGGGAGGAACCCAGAAATGAGTCCACCATCCTAATAAAATGGAGCCATATTTTTGAATCCTCCATGCACAGGTGATGCTCTTGCAGAAACAGAATATCAATAATACCAATTGTTACATTAGAAGTACCTAAATCCAGCCTGACAGCCATACAATATGTTATTGATATAACCCATTACTTTTTTAAGTTTGTGTCGCGTCGGTTGTGATGATGATTGGGTTTCCTGAAGCGTAAGTGTATGAGAATCTGTCTTAGTTCGTACTCAGAAAGAAACACAGAAAGAGAATAAAAGATATACACAGATCGAAGCTTTAATGGAAGCTCTATTACGTTCTCTGTCTCTCTCCCTTAGAGAGTCAATATATCATCTATATTCAAGAAGAAGTCTTACAATGTTAGGTTATCGCTTATATACTAAGCCCTAACTATATGGACGAGTTCACACTAGGATACAAAGTGGAAGGAGTCGGCCTTTTATTCCAACAAACTCCCCCATAAAAGGGCTACTCTTTTCTACACGTACATGTATTTGGGATTATCTCCCCTGTAAACCTAGATTACAAAATTAATCTAAATTTATATTACAAGTCGGTCGTCATATGGCCGAATCGGCAGAGGTGTAGAATGTGTCGTCAAGGTTGATCCGATTAGCTCTCACCTTTTGCTCTTCGTTCGGCTTTTCTCCTGCTTGGTCGCTTGTCGTAGTCCCATCTCTGTCCTTAGTGCTCCGAAGTCTTGATCTGGGAGTGGTTTCATCAGGCAATCGGCGATGTTCACTCCGGTCAATCTTCCGGACTTTGAGCTTCTTCTTTGTTATGAGCTCCCGAATGTGATGATACCGCACCTCAATGTGCTTTGTCTTTGCATGATAGATAGGATTGTGGATGAGGTGTATTGCGCTCTACGAGTCGCAATAGATGGTTGGCATTGGTCGTTCGGTTCGGCTTGTAGCTGAGAGGTCGGTGCATCCATATCGCTTCCTTCGCTACCTCCGATGCTGCTATGTACTCGGCCTTTGTGGTCGACAGGGTCGTGCACTCTTGAATCTTCGACCTCCATGATATCACACTGCCACCATAGGTGGAAATATAGCTTGATGTTGACTTTCGATTGTCCGTATTTTCGGCATAGTCCGAGTCAGTGTAGCCTTCGACTTCAGCCGAGGTTGTCAAACCGAAAGTTAGTTGTGTATCTTTGGTCCCTCTCAGGTACCTGAAGATGTGCTTGACGGTGTCATGACGTTTCTAACACATAGTGTAAAACCACCCTCGAAAAGAAGCAAAATAGTAGTTTAAATAAACTAGTATTGTGAAGTCAACTTTATTGTAGCAAAAAATACTTTTTCATTTTGCGAAAGATAATTCCTTATAAATAAAAGGTCAAAGGATTGAACCTTACAATAAATAATGATGAATATTAAGTTAGAGGCGGTTTTCAAAAGTAGAGAAAAAGATGGGGAGAAAAAAAAAAACACGCATGGATATGAGGAGCACAATAGAGAAAAAAACTCATATACTTTTCTCGTTAGATCTCCAAATTAGAAAAGAAAAGATGCATAAGAAAGCTAACCCAAAGAGCTTTCTAAGAATATCTTGCATGTGAAATTTGGGGCTAGAAAACAGAAATAGTGAGGAAAAGAAAATTCAACTCATATAGACAAGCATTTTTTTAGGGGAAAAAGGCAAGCAATCCTAAACCTATCAATAAGAGCCTATTCTAGTGAAGAAGGGGGGGAGGGAGAAGGAACGCGGACGCTCTACTCAATTGGAAGGCAAAAGAAGAAGGATCAACAACATCGAGAGGCATCATCAACAAAGAATCACCTTCTTCTATATTCCACTCTCTTCTTTCCTTCACCTCTCTTCCCCCTTCCTTTATAAATTATCTCTCATATTCATATCAAACCCATTGTAAAATTGATTCTTATTTTATAAAAGAATCTATTATATTGTAATAAACTAATGTTTGGGTTCACCTACGTGTCTTATATGTTATTGTCATTTGTGCTTATTTGTTTGTATGTCTTGTGACAAGGGAGCATTTCGGGCTTACCCATGCACCTCTCCTTTCACAAAGGCATTCAAACTTACGTATCTTATATGTTATCATCATTTGGGGTTTTTTGTTTGTGTGTCTAGTGACAAGGGAGTGTTTCGGGCTTGCCCATGCACCTCTCCTTTCACAAAGGCATTCAAACTTACGTGTCTTATATGTTATTGTCATTTGTGCTTATCTGTTTGTGTGTCTTGTGACAAGGGAGCGTTTCGAGCTTGCCCATGCACCTCTCCTTTCACAAAGGCATTCAAACTTTCGTGTCTTTCGTGTTAGTGTAAATCTTGCTTGTGTGATCGTGTGACTTGTGGCAAGGGAGCGTTCGGGCTTGCCCATGCACCTCTCCTTTCACAAAGGCATTCAAAATTGTGTCTCCCATGTGTAAACCTTGCTTGTGTGTTCGCGTGTCTTGTAACAAGGGAGCGTTCGGGCTTGCCCATGCACCTCTCCTTTCACAAAGGCATTCAAAATTGTGTCTCCCATGTGTAAACCTTGCTTGTGTGTTCGCGTGTCTTGTAACAAGGGAGCGTTCGGGCTTGCCCATGCACCTCTCGTTTCACAAAGGCATTTGAAACTTTGTTTCTTGTGTGTGTAAGTAAGCCTTTTCCTTGTGTGTCCATGTGTAAGCCTTTCTCACATGAATTGTTCGCCTTGTGACTAGGGGTTGATTCGGGTTTGCCCATGCACCTCTCCTTTTCACAAATGCGTTCGAAACCTTGTCTCTCGTGTGTGTAAGTAAGCCTTTTCCTTGTGTGTTCGTGTGTAAGCCTTTCTCGCGTGCATTCGTTCGCCTTGTGACTAGCGGTTTATTTGGGCTTGCCCATGCACCTCTCCTTTTCACAAACGCGTTCAAATACTTGTGACTTGTTTGTGTAAAACTTCCTTGTGTTGTGCGTGTGAGCCCTATTTCCTTCCTGTCCATAACCCCGACAGTTCCACCTCACGATCCGCACATAGTGATGGATTTTCACGACAACGGCCTCCCAATGCTTCCGTCCTGGATTTGACATGTACCGGCTGACCACTCCTACGTCATAGGCTAGGTTGGGTCAGGTCGCCACCATTGCGTACATGATACTTCCTACGGCCGATGGGTAGGGCATCTTCCCATTAAGCTCTCTCTCCTTGTACGTTGAAGGAGAGTCTTTGTCCGATAGTCGGATTGACGTCGGAAGCGGTCTTGGTCTTGGCTTCACATTGTGCATGTTGAAGCGCCTCAACACCTTCCGGATATAGTCGTATTGGGAGAGTCAGAGAGTCTTGGTCGTCCGAGTTCGGTCGATCCTCATGCCCGCGAACTTGTCGTGAAGGCTCCGCTTCAACTTTCCAATCTCTACTTGATTGCTTCTTGCAATCAACATTTCGTCGACATATAGGATCAAATAAATCCTAGACTCATCGGCCAGTTGCCGAATATACATGTATGGGTCCGAGTTGGATCGGTGGTATCCAAGTTGCCTGATGTAGGAGTCAAACTTCTGATACCACATACTCGGCGCTTGTTTCAATCCATCAAGGCTTTTCTTCAGTCGACATACGAGGTGATTTTCCTCCCCCGTCATTGTGAAGCCTGCCGGTTGAGACATATAGATGTCTTCTTCCAGATCTCCATGTAGGAACGTCGTCTTTACATCCATTTGCTCGAGCTCCATGTGTTCTGTCGCTACAACTCCTAGTAGGAGTCAGAAGGTGGTCATCTTGACTACTGGTGAGAATATTCGTCGTAGTTGACCCCGTGTTCTTGTTTGAAACCTTTCGTGACAAGCCGAGCTTTGTACTTGGGTTTCTTTGAGTCAGATACATATTTGTATCGAAAAACCCATTTGCAAGGTAGTGGCTTCCTTCCAGCTAGTATTTCCCATGTCTGATTCTTGTGAATCGAGTCCATTTTGGATTTCATGGCTTGTAGCCATGTTTTGGCGTCCATTGCGGCCATAACTTCCTCATAAGTGTTTGGTTCGCTTGCATTAGTGTAGCTGACGTAGTCAACGCCTAGGGTAAAAAAAACTCGGTTGGCCTTCGAGCTCGTCCAGATCTCTTGGGTGCCGAGATAAGTGTTTTGGATTCTTCGATCGATTCGGTTGGTCGATCAGTATTTGTTGAACCATTTGTGTCAGGAGTCTTGTTAGGTGACCCTCCCCCAGGTCGGGATTTCGGTGGTGTCACGTTGTCCTCCCTTATGGAAGTTGTCGACTCGGTTCTGTTTCCTACTTGCATCTTGTTGACTTTGCCTGCTTTGACTCTTGTCGAATCGGCTCTGTTGTTGATGGCTTTGTCTTCGAGTTCGATTAGTGAACTTCCTACCGATTCAAAGTTGGCAGGTATGTTATCAGCTTGGTCAAGTTCGACTGTTTGTCAAATCTCTAAGTCGGCCCGATGGGTCGGTCCTTCTATGACGTCTTTGTCGTCATTGAAGGATACCTTTTTACCAACTATTTTCTGTTGGTTCCGCCAAGAGAAGATAGAGTTTTCATTGAAGACTATGTCACTGCTCCGGATCAGTCTCCGGTTCTTAGGGTCCCATAGCCTGTAGCCAAATTCCCCATCGGTTCCATAACCGAGAAATATGCATTTCGTTGCATGGGGTACCGACTTGGTCCTTTTCCCCTGGGGATGAACGCGTAGGTTGTTTGCCAGACCATAGTGCTTGGGGCACTTCGAGCCTGATTTCTCTTGACAGCGCCAGATTTATCAGGTATACTACCGTTTGCAATGCCTCGGCCCATAATTCCAGCTTTAGTCCGGCTTGCTGGGGCTTTGCCGTCACCCTCTCTTGGATCGTTCTGTTGATCTGTTGTCGTGAGGATATTCGGCCATGGTGGGAAAACCTGAGCGGAACGAATAATACGAGATGTGCAACGTAGCACATATACTTATTAAATTCGTAACCTAGGAGTAAATAAGCAAATGTAAAGTGTAAGGTGTTCTACGAAAATTCGTTGAGTGTAAATATGATGATGTGGACTTGTGTGCACATGGGCACGTAGAAAAGGGGAGTACGTGGGGGTACAAATATGATGGGCAGGGGCATTGAAAGCATGGAGGGAGAGAGTTAAAGGCCCACCGATTTAAGATCACGGGATATATGCCTCATTAAAGGAAAGGGGAATTGACTCCTCTTTATGTAATGTGCCTCACCCCTTACTACTATAAAGGGAGTGAGGGGTCACTTTTGACGGGCTTCCACTTTTTTTTGGTTTTCTTTGGGGAGTCACCATTTTGAGGGTTTCGGTTTAGGGTTTCGCGTAGGGTTTTATTATTCTTCTTCTTTACCTATCCGGTTAGGGTTTCTTCTAGGGTTTTGATTTGGCCTACACGACCATGGTTGTAATTTTTTAGTGGATTCTTAATATAGTTTGTTGATTTGTCTTGTCTCTATTTTCTCTACCATGCTAACCTCTTATTCTTTCTCCTTTCCTCTTGAGCTCAAAGGCCGTAAAGGTTAAGCTCCCATTCCCCCTCTACTCCGTAGTCCAAGACCCCCGCGGTCCCACCTAACATCCTACACATACCTGTAGAATTCCGCAACACCGTTCTGCCACTCCATTTTGCATGGGTGTGTAGGGAACATTCTTTTGGTGTCGGATCCCTTTGTCAGACAAGTACTGTTTGATGGCTCTGGAGGTGTACTCACCTCCGTTGTTGGATCCAAGTGTCTTCGCTCTGTATCCCGACCGGTTCTCCACTTCAGATGTCCATCGAGTGAAGACCTCGAGCGCTTCATCTTTGGACTTGATGGAGTCATCTACGAATGTGATGAAGTACCAGAAGCCTCCTAATGATAGCTCTGGCATGGGCCCACATATGTCTGTGTGCACGAGCTCTAGGGGTTGTTGTATTGTCTCGTAGTGGAGAGAATACGGACTTCGGGTCTGTTTCCCATATCGACAATGTTCACAGAAGTCTGACTTTGCTTGGGGTTTCGGGATGTAGCCAACCATCATAAGTCGATCGAATCTGGATTGAGACATATGGCCAAGTCGGTAATGCAATAGGTTTGGGTCAATCTTTTCGGCTACGTTCACGACCCTTCTGGATTGATCGTCATTAGCGGGTACAGGTTGTTGTACTTGTGCCCACCTCCTATCTTCAGGTTTCTTCTGTTGATCATCCATACTGACTCACTTAGAGTCGTTTTGTACCCGTCCTCAGCTAGCATGCCGATGGAGACCAAATTCTTGTTTAGATCAGGTACATGTTGAACTCGGTGTAGGGTTATTGTGTTGCCATTTGACAATCAAATGGGTACCTCTCCAGTCCTTGCGATTCGGCACTCCTGCCCATTGCCTAGTCGGACTATGCCACTTGCGTCGGCTGAATAGTTCGAAAACCATTCAATGTTGGGGGTCACGTGGAATGTAGCACCGAAATCCAGTAGCCACATGTGTGCAGCATCCTTTGCACTGTAGAGGACTTCTCTGATCACTGAATCCTCTAAGGAGAGAACTTCTCCTAATTGGGAGTTGATAACGTTGATTTGGTTGCCAACTGGAGAGTGGTCCAAGTCGGGTTGTCCTTGATTCCTCTTGGATTGCCGACCACTCTCTTTCCTCTTGATTGACCAGCAATCAGAAACATTGTGGCAAACTTTTCTGCAGTGTGTGCAAAATTCGCCTGATCTGCCCGTTCTTGACTTCAACCGTTGTCGGTCTCCCCTCGTATTTGATTGGTTGATATTCTGACTGGTTTTGTCAGCTTGTTCTCTCATACAACTATGTCGGTCGAACGACTCAGTCGAGTGATGGGCTTATGCCGATTCATCGATGGCAAGTCCCATCGATTTTCACCGAATGTCCTCGGTGAGGACTTGGCCAATCGTCTCATCCAAATTTAGGATCGGTCGACTATTGGCGTATGTCATGCAGAATACCTCCTAACTCGTTGGCAAGCTCGATAGGAGGGCAAGGACTTTCACTTCTTCTTCAAAGTTGATCCCTTGTGAGGAGAGTTCTAACAACATCCGACTAGAGGTGTTGTTGTGGGAGGTAGTCGGATCGGTCTCTCTCATCTTCATGTTGAACAATTGTTTGATCAAAATAAGTTTTGACAATGAGGACTTTTTCTCGTACATGGCTTGTAATTTCTCCCATAGTGAGAACATACATTGTCGTCTCTTTTGCCATGTTGAAGTAGACGTTTTCGGCTTGGTGCATTCGGATGATGGAGCGTGTGATTTCATCCATTGATCTCCACTCATCGGCTGACATTGAAGCAAGCTTTTCGGAGTGTCGAATGGCCTCGACCTGTCTTCGAATAATCAGTACGTCATGCATCATCTCCTTCCATAGGGCAAAGTTTTTGTTGTCGAATTTTCGGATCTCAACTCTTGTACCGGATGTTGATGCCATGATTCTTTCGGAGGTGAGATTTACTAACCTAGTCTTTTCTTTCAACCTTTTATGTTGTCTGTTGCCGTCAAGCAGCGGATCGCTCTGATACCAGTTGAAGCGTAAGTGTATGCGGAAATGTATGAGGATCTGTCTCAGTTCATACTCAAAAAGAAGCACAAAAAGATAAGCAAAGATATACACATATTGAAGCTTTAATGGAAGCTCTATTACGTTGCTAACATTGTTTACAATAATATTACCAGATGTTGTATGCATACATAATAATTATGGCCAGAATGACATATTGCTTTCTATTATGATAAAATATAATCGAATACTGAATGTAACAATCGATATTTTGTCTATCGACAAAAAGTGATGAGCAAATATGTCAAAGCAACATGTATATGATTGTGATGCCCCATCATGTATCTAATAATTCAAGTGGAAACTTGTGCATTAACTGGTATAAGCTCAAAATCTTAACACATATACATTGGTTTTTGTCCATACCCAAGATAAGATCTATACGTAGCCTTGATTAAGACTTCTGACTAGTTGTGTATCAGTAGCTAGGTACATCATACAATAAAAAATACCTCCACGTTTATGATGTAAAATCTTGGCATCAATGACCTTAGGCAAGAAATAAATGTAAACATTCGGGCATAAGAAATTATTTTGCTTTATTGGGACGTTTAAACAAACGAGTTGACAACTAGAAGTCTTTCTTTTTGGCCTTTACCTATTGACCTTGGCAAAAAGAAAGGGTCATTTGGAGAGCAACTTTATAGAGATTTAATCTTGTCATGTATGATGTGTGAGTTATTGGAGTCCTGGTTCAAACAACGACAAATAAAAAACATGCCTGGGAAATTATTTTTGCTAGTATTATCGCTAGTTGACATTGTGAGAGAACCTCTTGTAGCGTTCATCCATTGACTTTGTGTTTTGTCTACATGGCCGCATTTGTACATCAATGTTTGACATGAAAAACTGAAAAGATAGCATTGATGTAATTTGCATTTATCAATAAGATTCTTTCTTTGATCAATCAAGAAATCAAAAAATGTTTGGACCCACATGTATTGTATGTTTGGTTTAGCAAAAGGTTGTCCACATGCACTTGGTAGTTAACTCAATAACATTTCTCTTTATAGTTCTTCAAAAATGATTGTTTATTAAAGTGTTTTTTGCATTTATCTATGAGACTCTTTATTTCCTTAAACAAGAAATCAACATATGTCTGAACCCACGTGGTTCGTATGTTTGGATTACGGAAGGATTATCCACATGCACTTCTAAGTTAACAAGTTGCCTTTTTGTCTTTATTATTCTCCCACCTGTTAATTTATATAAAATGTTCCTATTACAAATCCTAAATTTCGTAAATAGTTTTTTTTTAGAAAATAGACTAAGACATGTACATATCTCATTATGCTTTAATGAGATCCAGACATCGAGGTACCGTAGCATACAAAAAAGAGGGGGGAGGGGTAACTATGATAGTGTCACTTTACTATAAACTTGTAGCCATGAATGTTGAGGCTACTAACCAACACATATAACCTTTGTCAAGTAAGTCAACTAATGTTTCGCCTAGATTATGTGAGTAGGGGCATATAATATGAAATACTCTATGATCAAACTTGTTATTCTTATTTAGAATAAGGATACAAATAATGTGGTAGAGGCTTTTGGCAATAGTAAATACGTAGCCATAATTATTCGAAAAATTTGTAAAACAAGATTATTTTGTTGACTTTAATGGTCTGATGTTACGCGTGGAATTGATTTGTTTTTTCTTCAATCAGGGGTTAGGAGGCATTAATATCACAATGCAAAGTTGTTTGACCTCATTTTTCAGCCCGTCGTGGTCGTGATTTCAGACGCTTAGTGTGCTCGAACTATCCAATTTGTTTTCATAACAAAACTCTAATAATATATTCATGGTGTTTTTCTTACCCTTGTTTGGGAGTAAATCTGGTCATGTGAATTATTGCCCTCACCTTTTCATACTTTTAGATTTTTCAAATGCCTCCTCCTTATCTTTCCTATTTTAATGGAATATTTGGATATGGAATCATGTCTATATTTCTCCAAACAAAACACATATAACTCTTCCCAGTTTGTTGTGCACTTTAGTAATAAGGTGTATTCCACCAAAAGTGGCCAAAAGGTACTACATTGCAAGTTCATGTTGTTGTTATGATAAGGCGTTTAAGTTGTGATAATGATAAGAAAGACCCCACCATTAGAACTTTTAGAGGAAAAGCGTAATCGTCCACTAGATATTGGGATCATGTCTACAATTATCAAAGATCCCAATATCATGATTATAGTCATCTCTAAAAGTATCTCTTGACAAAATCATACCTTGCAAGTTGTCCAGTTTCCTTATATTCATGTATCCGCACGTGCACATAAATCTTGAGCAATATCCATACATTGGCAAACCATTTATGAATGTCATGGGGACTTGTTTTGATGATCTTGGGCAACCTTTATATTGAATTTGTTTTTCAATTTGTCGACAAATTTTGAAGGGATGAACCACTTGAACAAGGGTCACAAATTACAATGATATTTTGGTTCGCTTTTCCAATAGTGTATTAATGCCAAACTCACTCACTATAAAATTCAGCAACACTTGGAAACCTCACCCACCTACATACATAAAGAACTATCCTACATACAACCTATAAGAACATAGTCATCATGAGACATGTAAAGACCCTCCCTAGTTCTCATGTGTAACATCGGATAAGAGGGACATAACCCTTTTTAACCTAATAATCATTAAATAGGGATATGTATATTATTAGATGAAATTGATTAAGAAGTAGATGAATGATTATTATTGATATTATTATGATAAAAATGTAGTACCTCGACTCTCGAGGGCTGAATCTTGCAACAAGGTCATGAATTTGTAGCTATAATACTTTCTCAACATCTATTAATTTAATCAAAATGGGCCTTTTCTAAATATTTCGCTTTAATTATTTAGAATGGTGACCCAAATGTTGTGCAAATGAAGCGCTTCCCACATTGTAGATGAGGATAATTACACATCATTTGAAGGAGATATGAACATTGATTCAACCTCAAACAAAAATGGGTCACCCTCACATTAAATTGGCCCTTGTTTTATGTTCTCACACCAATTGACTTGTAGTGTAGACTAACATGAGGCAAGCATGGGGTGATGAAAAGAACCCCCCCTAACAAATATATCCCACTGGATGACTACAAATGTCCATTTGACTCGATGATCTTGATCCAACTTAATTGACATGGAGGTTGATGGCTTAGTTAGCCCAAATGTAAATTCTTTTAAGTTAAATGAAGTGTCACAAATAAGCCATTGCACAAAATATATGCATGAAATTGTTAAGGATGTTGTCTTTGATTTATCTTGTGCTCAAGTTTATATTCTTTGATTTTAGAATATCTGCAAGTCTCCAAACCCTACAAACATTTTAAGCCATTTATTTAATATCTTAGTGTTGGAAGACAATATTTCAACCTACCTATGTATTTTGGAATGCACAACCTAAACTAAACCCATGGAACCAATATGCAATCTTATATGTTGGAGGAGCTTCATCTTCGAGATATGTTGGCTTGGTCAGCCCTTATTGCTGGCTATGCTCAACAAGGACAAGCACATGAAGCCCTAAAGTGTCTCAAACATGGGGAAAGTGGAGAGCATATCTCCTGACAACGTAATATTAGTATGTGTGATGAGTGCATGTGGTCACATTGGGCTCGTAAACGATGCCAAAATGCCTTTTCAGATTATGACCACAAAATATTGTACTTCTCCAAACTTAGAGCATCTTAATTGCTTGGTTGTAGTATTTGGATGTGGGGGGTAATATATGATAAGGCTATTTCAGTGATCAAGGTAATGCCATTTTTTTAGTATTTAGTCATATGGATTTCACTATTGGGTGCTTCTAGGAAATGGAGAAATGAGAAGCTTTGGAGATTATCTTTGCAATACAACTAGATAATAATGGTATGGTGTCATATGTTCTCATGGTTGATATATTTGGAAGTGCTAGTAACATGATTTGAATAAAACATTATTCTTGGCGAAAACAAGAATATGAATATGCCATGGATGTTTATGTTAATGAGCATACTATGGTTGCATATAATGATCATGGATGAATTGATGAATTTGGTGGGTTCTGACAACTCATAAACATGAACATACCATTGATATCTATATCAATGAACATGTCATGGATGCTTTTACTAATGAGATTAACAAGGATTTCTATATCGGTGGTGGTTGTATATAAGGGAACCTGAAATTGCAAACCTATGAACATGAATATATCATGGATGTTGATGAGCATACAAGGAAATTTTTGCCCATAATGCAAACATCTCGGGAAACTTGACTTCACAAATCAAGGGTCATGAACCCAAGCTCACGGATTGGAGAAAGCAAGGAATGTACAAAAAACTATGTGTGGTTATTGTATATACTCATCAATTTGGCCATGATGAGAGTACAAGCGAATCAATTGGTATATTTGTTTATCCAACACAACTTTTGTAGTTCTTATGATTTTATAATACCAAGGCGTATATTTTTGAAAATAAAATAAAATAAAATTGCAAGCTTAAATTGATTAATATTCATTCTATTAAATATGGTCACAATATTCACGATTCTCGATCAACTTATTGTAATTGCCAATCTTTGAAATCTCTGAGCCCATTGTTCCAACGTTTGGACCCATGGTGTAGGGATATATCAAGGTAGATACAATGATTTAATTGTAATTTTGGCTTCATATCAAATCAATCTCCCACAACTCGGCAATAGGCATAGTATCCAAGTGGCGTTGTATGTACCACACACATGTTGTGATGGATGAAATTGCAAGTGATTAAATATATGAGATAGCCCTTTTCAAACCAATCGGGGTCTTATAGTGTTTGAAGAACTACAATCTCATGATCTTCCCAATTATTCACTTGAAACCTTTGCGAACTCAATAACTCTATCTACATGGAAAGTACGATGAAGTAAGTCCAAAAACATCATCTTCACGTCATTGTATCTTGTTCCCTCACTCTAAAAGATACACATTTTGTGCATCGATTCTAAAAAACTGCTTTCTTCTTAATCCCATAACATAATATAATAGTGCAACAAGTTTATGCATGTTGTGCATATATGAAATATGGTTAGAATTCTCGAAATTTCAAAGCAAACATATAATATATATGTGTATTTATTACATGCACGTAGTTCATTTTAAGAAAATATGAATCGATTCTTGTTGTTGAAGTTTTAATAATGTTATAAGCTAAGTATATTTGTTTTGATCACACAAAAAATAATTCATCGAGTGTATTTTATAGTTGTAAAGTCGTTGTATGGGACCATATGATGATAAGTCCATTAAGACAACATTGCCTTCATTAACACATAGACACATGATCACACTTTTCAAAACACGTGCATTGTGGTTGAAAACTTATACATGCTATGGTTGAAACTTGAAATGTTAGCTAATAGCATGTGAAATGAAATAATGACATTGTTTTTGTTTTAAATTATTGATGTGGATAATGCATTATCCAATGTTGATAAACAAACATGTATTGGATATAGTATCTGACTAAATATAAGGTAATGTATTTTTATGGATCGTTATCATAGCACCCCTTGAGGGAATTCTCAAGAATTGTTACTCAGATCCATTTACATAATAAATTTGAATTAACGCGAAGGATAATTCACAAACAAAATTGTTGAAATGATATCATGTAACATTTAAAGCATAAGCTTTTCATGAGTCAGACATAATTCTCATGGTCCAATATGAAGATTTGTATAATATTTAGAGGTATTGATAAGCAATACAACTTTGACGCACACACACTAATACTAAATGCACCTCCAAGTGAGGAGTTATTCTCAAATGTAACAATGTTTTTATATTGAAGTTTGACATTATTTTGTGATGGTACTAGTAGATGGAAAATAATATCCAGTTGCATGGACCTTACGAATCGATTCTTGTAGTGTACATGTAAAACCTCGGAATATTGTATCTTAACAGTTTGAGGTATTTGTTAAGATTCAATACATAATGCATACACGATTCCGTGGCTTAAACATCTTATGATTATAATCCACCAAATAATATTGCATAGTATTTATCTAAATAATATTTGTATTGACTTTGTAGTAAAGGTGCTACTTTTATTAAAGTATAAGGATCTAAAAGCCTAGGTTATCAATCTTAAAAACCTTGTTTGAGTTTAGATTAGAAGGGCCATTTTTTTTTTCAATGTACATGTGGGACCATGCAAGTTCGTAACATGAAACAATTTATGAGTGGTTAAACCCTAGTGCAAAATATATTGGAGAAGTGGTTCAAGATTGTCACATTAAAAGAAGAGAACATCAACTAAGCTTAGATGTAAATCTCAAGTTAGAGCTTTGCCATATTTGTAGCATTTTCAAGGAACTTAACTGAAAATCACGGTGATAATGATGTATGAGTTTCAACAATCCATGTTAATTTTAGTTATGAATTGTGGTAGACAAGAATTGAGCAATACATATTTGTGCATCACCGAGTCAGAAAAAGTTGAGTTTATCATAAGGATCAATCACTTGCATTTTGGTAGAGAAATGTTTTTACTCCTCCAAGATGATTGGTCTATTTGTCTATTGGAAACATTAAAAAAACCTCTTAAACTACAAATAAAGCACATTGACATTGACGTCCCATGACTCAATACGTCTTAACAAGGTTAACAAATAATTGACCTATGACTTAGTAGACATAGTTAAAAAGGACACGATCCATATAATTAGCATATAACAAAAAGTCACGATAACTAAGAAGGTTTTTACTTAGATAGAATGGTTAGTTATTTATTAGAAACATAATCATGAAGGCATAGTTAGTCATGGCCTAAGGACATAAAACAATCCCACCATTGCGCACCTAGTATGGATTACATGGGCGCAAAACTTAGGACTAACTATGCTAAAACATATCACAATTTGGTGTAGTGTAGTTTGTGCTCCCACTTTCTTTCTATTTTCTTCCTAAAAAGATACACCTTGGTATTATGAAATCATAAGAAATACAAAATGTGTGTTGGATAAACAAATACCAACCGATTCCCTTGTACTCTCATCATGGCCGATTTGTTGAGCATAGCCAACTATAAGGGTTGATCAAGCAAACACATATCGAAGATGAAGGTATTCCAGTACTTTTCTTGCTTTCTCAAGCATACCATAGGTAACATACATATGGACCAAAGCAGTGGCAAGAAAACATTATTCTCCAACAAATTCCTTTTCATGACCTCATCATGAATCTAGAGCAAGACCTTCACTTCGCATTCGTTCATAGATTCTCAATGCTTTGTTATTTTGTTCATTTTGCACATATCCGTCGATCATAATATTCCAAGAAACTACATCTTGGACTGGAAGCTCTTCAAGTACATATTCCGCTTTAATAATCAAACCACATTTGGCATACATATCCACTAGTGCGATATCTTTTAATGGAAAACACTTAGAAACAATCTTTACATGAATTTTTATGCCCATTTCTACATCGCTTGCTATGCTACCTGCTTTGAAGATGCAAATAAAGTTGATGGTATGAGGAGAGATGCCCTCGTTTTGCATTGTTTCAAAGCTTGTAAAGCTTCATAAACTCGGCCTTCTTGTGCATAACCTGAAATTAATGCATTCCACGATATAACATTTCGGGTTGGCAACTTTCCGAGCACTTGCTCCCCATCCTAAAAAGTGACCTAAAATTATGAAGTACGTCAAAGCCTTACACCTTTCAAAGAACAACAAGAACAAATTTCATAGCAACCAAACATAAAGATCTAGAAAGAATTATAGATTACACCAAGATAAAAAAGCATATGAGAAATATTGTCCTATATGTTGGGATCTTGAAATCTAACGAGTTAAATAATGAGTGTGTGAAAGGGGGTCTATGCCAACTTACACAAACTATTTGTCTTCAATTTCATACGTTTTTTTAAAATTTTAAAATTTTTTAAAGAAACATGCACCTTAGTATACATATATTACTTGAAAACTATACATAGAGAAAACAAAAGGAAACATTTCATCTCGCTTCAATTTCATAAGTTGCGACCTATAAGTGCAAGTGGGTAAGGTAAAGACAAAAAGAAGTAAATAGTCAGCAAGAGTGAAATTGTTGCTCAATAAAACAACACATGCTGGAAATGTGCATTTTGCACATGCAAACAATGAATCGTTGTAATGAGCACAACTTTCATGTACGAATCAATCACCATTCCAATCTTCAACTTGTCCAAAAAGTAAAGTGACAATAATATTACATGAATGTGGAGACCTAAACACTTCTAAAACTACAAAAAAATTTGTAATGCACAAAATAGGAAAAATATAATATTCTAGTTACCCAAGTTGAACATGTGAACTTGCAAAGTGTCTCTTCCACTTTATAGCAAGAAAGAAATGCAAAAGTTAACAAGTCATTAAAACAAAAGGCCTCTTAAAGAACGAGAAAGATATAGGTCATAAAAACGTACCGCCCGAGTCTAAAATTATAATGCCATTCTATCTTAGACCACAACAACGAGATTTTGACTCTCCTTCCAAGCATCCAGCATGCACTCATCTACCCATGCCCTAACTTTATTATGAGGTTTTGTATATGGAGCTACACATTAATATTTCATGCACACATACGATTGTGATGTGGGACTATCGTTGTTTGAACATTACTTCCTCCTTGTTGAAATGTTATCTATGTTATCAGTTGGGAGAGTTTTTATGAGTTGACTCTTGTAATCTAAAGTAGTGGTTAACTTTATGGCACCTCGCTACTTTACAATGTGTTTCTTTTGCATGTGTCTAAAATGTCATTGCCGTCTAACTCATGCATTGACTTGCACCATACACTTCTTGAGAGTCAAGAAGTGTATGGAATTTCCCACAACATTAATATTTGAATAACAACAACAAGTAACACGATGAACCTTATTATGCAAAGGTACATCCAATTTATGCGCCACTTACCCAAATAACTTGAAATTGGCTAGAGGTCCATAATACCATGCTCACACCTCAACAACTATGGCTCTAATAAACCCCGAGGTACAAATTTCCACGCTTGAATGTTGTAGTCTTCTGCTTCTTGTAAGCATACATCTTATATGGATCTTGAGATGTTGTATAATATGAAGCACAACATCCAACTATGTTTATGATATAAATTGAATACGTTAACGCCAAGAGAATTTTCCTTGTATAATCCAATTGCTTATCACAAGAGTAAATGACCAAGTGTGGATCGTAATCATATACAACCAAGGCACCTTCCATGATGTTATATATTGCCTTCTTGAGTATGTAACATAAAAAGGAACTTGTGAATGATTTCTACCCATTGACCTTTTTGGCCTAAAGAATTGCATGGTCAAACAAAACTTCAAGCACAACAACATATAAACAAGGGCACCATTGTTTATGACTATGAATAATAGCAATTTGTTGATGCTCATACGTTGACATCTTGTCTCACGTCTCGTGGTAATATGCTCCTATCGTGAAGAAAAAAAATGCTCCTATTGTGAAATCATGTCATTTTTTCCAACAAAAAGGGGTTTGTGGGATCCATAATTAGTAACAAATAGTTGTATAGCCAACATTCTTAAGAATTTCAAAACTATAATTTGAAACACTATCCCATTATCCATTGGTTGAGTACACATTGGAACTATTATTTTAGCATACTCATAAATCAAATGGAATCAAATCTGTCGTAACTTCCTCTCTAGCAACTTCCGTCGTATTTTCATATGTTTTAATAAGTTAAATCGTTGGATGGAGTTATTATATAAGGACCTTTTGTTAAAAAATAGTGTTCCTATCATTTAGCCAATCCACGGAATTATGATATGTTCATATTACAAGGTTATTATATATCCCAACGACATCCTTTCAAACCACATTCAGCCCATGCCTGTGCTCCTTCACATACCACTAGGTGTGCATGTACATATATGTCTACATGGAATACCCAAGCTCTTGTCACATGTATTCTTCAGTTGAAATTTGTTTGTAATATGTGTCAAGACCATTGTAGGGCCACATGTACATATTGATGCTTATAAAAACAATCTTAGCAGCAAAAAACCTAGACACTACCCCTTTAACCTTACATGATATGCACAAAAATATCCATTTATAAGTTTTGTGGTACCAACTTCCATATATCGCCTTATCATACTCTTTATTGACCATCAAACCATAGTGATGTGGACGGGCACCATATATGGCTTATTAAAAATCATTGCTTTTATGTAATTATGTAATCAAATTGCGATCGTTGGTATTATTTCACTTGCGAGTTCTCCTCAAAATTAGATAGAAGGATTCATAATAAAAAATCACAAACTTAGAAATGATCCCTTTTGTCTATTCCCTGAGGTATATTCATGTAACACACTACACAAAAATATTTTAGCTTATGCACGTTTTTTTCGACAGCCTATCTTTTAAAGTGTTGAGTTTGCTATGAGGTCACCTACCTTCAAGATATATGTTTAATCACCAATAAAGAAGGCGTCATCTATCAATGTATTTAAAAATAAACTAGGATCAAGTCATTGTTCACTTAAATCTTATATTTAATTTGCATTATAAACTAGTTTTCACATGCAAATCAGAACATGATCATATTGGAATGTGTGATTCAAATAATAACCACATTGCTACTTAATGAATGTGATACCACATGGTTCCATATGATAACTTTACACCTATGTTGTGTGTTCAAGCAAAACATTCTTGTTTCAAGTTGTATAAAATCGAACATGAACACCATTATTAACACTATAATTCCAGTCATTATAATCACACAAGGTTTTCAAATCATTTTAGAATACATTCTTCATTGAAGGAGTAGAACAATGTAGCAAAATTTTTCGTTGACGGATGTTAAGAAGCATAGAATTGGATGAATTGGATGAGGAAAATCCAAAACTTCACTCACTTCTTAACACTTGCCTGACCAGAATATAGTTACCGGAAAAGATGGACTTGTTTGTCCTTCCACTTTTTTCTTGCAAGTTCTTCGCTTGTGTTGATCATGGGCTTAATTTAATGCACAATAGTTGGGTGGTTTTCATTTCTCGAGTCCTAATATTTCTCTGCAACATTAGAGACTCTTTATCATGCATAATCTGGGTGATGCAAGTTTGTCAATTGCAAGAAGATTTGGATTAAATGCATACAATACATTTGTTTAGAGGGAAAGAGGTATGAAGTTATGATCATGAATGTATGTTTGTGGAGCTGGTTTGTTGTGCTCTTCATGCGGATAGAACCAAAGATGTTACATTTTGAGGTAGAATAATTGGCGCGAGTGTGAGGAGTTTGTGATATTTCAAGTATTTCTTGGCTTGAATATATGAGGGGGTTATGTATGTAGCATTGGACCACTTGCAAGTTGGTGCATCTGGGAATGGATTGAAGTCAACATTGCAGTACATGTAGAGACCTTTAGTAGCAACTAATGCAATGCATATTGAAGGGTCAAGAAGATTGATATGTGATGTAACTAACACGCCTATTGACAAGGGTCAAATTTTGTTTCAAGAGTTTGGAGATTACATGATATTTAGGATCAAACAAAGTGAAGAAGTCAAACAACGACGTGGACCCGTTGTTTTGTGGTTGGTGGATTGTCGAGGTGCAAAGAAAGTAGCCGAATAATGAAGAGGGAGACTATTTGGTAGGAGGTGGCCTTCGTTTAGCACCCATGTTGTAGGTGCCACATAATATTAATGTGTTGTTCGTAGCGGTCAACTACCTCACCTTTAATATAATGTCCTTTAGGTCGATTTCGACATCGTAGTTTTCCACAATCATTTAGGTGTTGTTCCAGGGTTAAAGATGAGCCTCCAAAATTCAACTTTGTAACATATTCTTTTTTGACCATCATCCACAATGTAATATGTGGGTATTGTCCCATGGGTAGAAGAGTGTCTCAACTTCGACTTTGTAATGAGTTTCTAGCATATGGAATCTAGGACCCATAATCATCAAACAATAATGTCAACCTGAAAGTGTGGGATAAAGTGCTTAAATTGCAAATATGTTTTTTATTTCTTTCATGGGGCCATTTATGTTTGCTCTTATGACTTTTATGAGTTGTTCCTCATTAAGCTGCATTGTAACTCTCTCTACTTCTTTGTCAAAATGTAACTCTCTCTACTTCTTTGTCAATGTCTGTTGAGAGTCAAGACAAAATTTATTACAATAAAAGTTGGCCTACAAATGGATGATAAGCTCAACGAGTAAATATTTGAGAGATTGTTGAATTCCCTAGGATTCGTGTACAAGCCTAGTGATTCCAAGTAGATTTAAGTGAGTAAAGCAAGACATATTGTGAATAAAGTGTAATGGTGAAAATTTTACTTTAGAGAAGGATGCTGCAAATGGTATGTGTGTGTACGTCAAAAGCACCTTCTAGTGGTCCTTCAATTTGGATGAGTAAGTTGCATTGAATGAGTAAATAATGGAAAACAAATTGTTTACACATAATAAAAAGGAATCGGCACTAGTGATGTAATCAATGGACATAATATTAGATACAAGAAGGAAAAAGGGCATGCTTAGTGGTATTCTATGAATTGGTTCGTGAAGTGAGATAAAAGACAAGAAAACATGTTACGCGTATCTCCCGAACAACCCAAACACTCTCTTTTAGCCTTGCTACACTACAAACACACACTTTCCCCTCCAATAGTAATACCCCATACAATTGAGAAACCTCAAACATGAGGTATAAACACGGTGAACAACTTATTGGCACATTCAAGGATACTAAAAGTAATAAAACAAAGGGAGGGATGATGAATGTGCTCGTCACTACCCATGGGTGTGACATAAGTATGTAAACACGAGAGTGTGGTGAGGAGGACATTCACAAAAAGGCAATAAGGATAAGATGCAAGTTGACCAAATATCCTCTTGCAGACACAAGACAATGGTGTTAGTGATGCTACACACAAAGACGCCCGATGTTTTAGGAATGCTACACATACGCACATTGAAATCTCACAAGTTACAACCATGCTAAAAGACATGATGATGTATACAGTCCATCTATCCATAAGACACACGATGTTTTATGGCAATGCGATAACGTAGGTACGTGAGAGAGTATGAGAAGAGGAGCTAGCAATCGAAAGCAAAAGCAAAGTGCACAATCCTTTGTCATGTTGGGGAGTGGAATGGGCGGTGGATTGAAACCCGACGATATATACATAATACATAATACATAATACATAATACATAATACATAATACATAATACATATACATATACACATAGTTACATTCTTTTTCATACGAATGCATACAATGCGTATGTTATCAAACATTCTTATGTTTCTTATTATTATTACACTTTTTACCTTAACTTTCTTACCTTTAAAAAAAAACATTACCTTGTAATAAATCATGAATACAAAAGTATGGTATTTACCATACGTTCGAGGGTGTTTACCATACTCGAATGATTGAAACATTCCCGGATGCGAATGAACGTATGGTTCATTCTATACATATACTGTATACATATATGATATACATATACATATAACTTATAAGTGATATAACCCACGTTTGTACCAAGAGACTAGCGGACAAAAAAGTAAAGGTACAAAAAAAATACAAGTTGACACACACACACACACACACAATCCAAAAGAAACGGCCTAGTAGTGAGCATAGTGAGAATTGGGACTCCTACTCCTACAGTCTACTACTCAATAAATTGACGAATACATACACATATGTATATGTATTACAATACAATAAGAAAACATTGAAAATACACACACACACACACACACACACACACACACACACACATCACATTCATATGTATATGTATTGCATGCATACATACATACGTACATGCTCATAGATGCCCATGCCCATACCCATGCATGCATGCATGAATGTATGTACACGTAACATACATATATGTCTCCATGGGCCATGGGCCATGGCCATGGCCATGTATATAAGTGTGGACTTCAGACCTCTCTCTCTATCTTTTCCACACACACACACACACACACACACACACACAGTCTTTCCTTCTGTCCTGCTAGCTGCTAATTAAGCCTCTGTTTCTGCTCTCTGCTCTGCTCTGCTCCTTTGTCTCTGTCTCTGTCTCTGTCTCTGATCTCTCTCTCTTCTCCTTTTGGGGTTAGTTACAATGGCAGGCGCAGTGCCGTGCCACGACCAGAGGCTGCACAGCTTCCATGGAAAGCTTGGCTGCGCCGTGACGACGACCATGAAGCTGAAGAAAAGCAAAACATCAGGCAGACTCGGAGGAAGAAGATCACAGTCTGGAAGGTGCTTGCACAGCCACAAGAAGATGGATCCTCGAGACCTAATCACCAAGATGCCTGACATGTCTTCCTCGCCAATTGGCCATGGTTCCTCCCCTGATTCCCCTGCTTCATCTTCATCTTCATCTTCATCTTCATCTTCGTCTTCGTCTTCCTTCTCTGCTGATCCTGCTCCTGCTCCGCCTGAAGGCAGCAGATTCGGCCCCTGCCGCCCTGCAAAACCGCCCCGAATCATCCACACCTGCGAGCCTGAGATTCTGCAGGTCCCCCTCTCCGACTTCATGCGCACTGTCCAGCTCCTCACCGGCCGCACCCCCGCTCCGCCATCGCCTCACCTCAACATCCTTCACGGCCATGGAGATTTCACGGCGGCGGTTCATCAACATGCCTCCCATCATCACCATCACCATCACCATCACCATCACCATCACCATAATCAGATCGAGAAGCTGCCGCAGAATCAGATGAAAGCTTCCGCAGAATCAGATGAAATCGAGGATGGGCGCCTCATCATGAAAGCTGATCCTACCCCTCACCATGAAAGCTGCCGCCGCCGTACCGACCAGAATCCCCCGATCCATGGCCCCGATGTGAATCATGATGTAGGATTCGTCCTGCCCGTTCCTCCTTCTCCCCCCCCTCAGATTCATCCAATCCCCAATCCCACTCAGAACTCCGAATCTGCTCATTTTCAGATTGATACCCACACTCTGGCTCCGAAACAGGCCGGCCATCAGAATAATCTATTCCTTAATCAAGGATTTATCGCCCCGAATCATCCCCCCATTTCCCCTGTTCAGATTTCTGACGGGAATCCACTGACCAAATGGCAAGGACCAACGGCTTCTAATGACCACCGATTAATCACGGACCGTAATCAGTGGGGATTGGGTGACCAATTAATCCTGGAATTTTATGATTCCACCACGAGCGATCATGCCCTCGAATCTTCTTCCGCCTGTGATGATTCTGTTGGTTATTCGGGGGAATTCGAATGGACGGCAACTTCTGCGGCCAATTTCCAGTTCGATTCAGAGCCATTCTCGGTGGATTCGTACTACCACGATTCTGCACTGATTGAGGATAACCTCTATAACACTCATGATTACTATAATCATAACCTTGTCGATCTGATCCCTCTATATTAATCGCTAGCAGAACTGATTGTTAACTACCCATCGATCCACACATATTTCTCATGAGTATGCCATGGAAGTAATGACTGTCTTCTGAATAACTTTGGGATGGATAATTTCCTCGACCTTAATGGAGCTTCTTCCGTGAACATTCCCCATACCCAGAGCTATACATTGGAAGGGCGTAATATCTTCTTCAGAAAATTTCCAATAACTTTGCCATGGATAATCTCCTGGAGGCCTTGGAGCCTGTCAAATCTTCCTTAATTACATACATACCATGCCGGGGCCAGTTAGTATCTTCTGACATAATTCCCCACAGCTTTCCCATGGATAATTTTCTGCAGGCTTTCAGCAGTTAAGAGCTGGGTCTTCCTTAATTAATCTCAGAATTGCCCATCCCAGAATGAAATTAAGCCATGGCGATAATCAATTGTCTTGATCTGCCGAAATTCTTTACCATAGATTTCCCATGGACACTTAACTTCCAGCATCTAATCACATTATGATTAGCCAAATAGATCTTCTGAATGATTTCTCATGGATAGTTACCATCCTCCTAATCACCACTATGATTAAATCAATATCTTCTGACTGATTTCCCATTTAAAATAGCTTTCCCAAGGATCATAACTTCCTTCCAATACCATCACAATGCTACAATCTATAAATCACCCCATGGATCATAATCCCATTAGCTACATAGCATGGATGCAAATTGACCTTAAGGCCCTTGACCTGGAGCTTGACCTTCATTCTTGACCTCCAGCCTTGACCTTGACCTTGACCTCTCCCCACCTGAGCAATCAACTTGACCTTACATGGGACATTAGGCCAGAAGTCATCCATCCATCTGGATTAACCTCTCCTGATCAAGCCAATGGGATCTTAATCCACATCCATCATTCATTCATTAGTTCCTTAAATATTTTGTTTTTATCTTGTCATTGTTATCCATAACTTCCCATACATTTGTCCAATGTATTATAAATTGTTCTGTGTCACCATATTCTCATGACTATATACCTCAAGTTCTCTAGTGTCTTCTTTTTCACACTTCCATGCCCCGCGAATGAAAAAATGGAGCCTAAATACTAAGTAAGGATCGCGAGAGTAATGAATTTCCTTGTGTTTCTTCATCATGTGGTTGACATATGATGATCATTAGGGAAGTGAGCTCCAAATTTATGACATTCCATGAGTCCCACGATGTCTCAAGCTCTAATACGTTTGGAATTTGTAGTTTTGTATGTGTCAACTAATGGTTATGGCCCAATTTAATCCCCCGATTACGCGATGATGTTCCATAATTCTTCAGAATATGGTTGCCATTAAAATTTATTGTCTTGTTAAGAATCCGAAACACCATGACATACTATCTTCATATTGTTAATCTCACAACCTTGGATGTAACATAGACAGACACCTTTCAAGCATTATATCCTGCATTAACCAGCTTATTTTAATACCGAATTCACCAACGAGGTTGTTTAACTTATTGTAACGCATTAGAGGAGGCTCATGTAATGTTTAACCTTTACACATCCACCATGTGATGTGGGTGAAAGTGGCGCAAAAAAGGACTTCATATGATGGATACTGTCTAAGATACAAACTTGTTTTTAATTTAGTTTTATGAATTGATTTCAATGACTCGTTTTACAAACATTAGATTCTTGCAAAATGATCCTATTAAGTTTAGTTTTCTTTTTTGGGGTGTGATTGTGTGTGTTTGGATCCATTTCGAATTAACAAGATGAAATGTCATATGACCAATAGAAACATGTGCGGGTGTGCCTTTGTATAAGAAAATATAGTTAGTATTACTTTTGTTTCTACGTAGCTGCACATTAACAATCTAAATATCTACTTCTTTGCACTTTCTCGGAGCATGCTTCTGGTACTCATAACATTGTTTTCAAACATGGACAATGTTTTTTGTTAGTTCATCACTTATGTTAAGTGATCTCGTTTTTTCTTTTGTGTGTATGTGTGGAGGGGGAAGGGGAGGATATACAATAATCGTAGATATGTGTGTAAAGTGTATCGGTTCATAAGAGAGACAGTTCTTAAATCCACATTGTGCATGTGCTTCACACACGAAAGATAGGCATTCGGAGGGGATTGCCCAATTGAAAACATAAAAGTTGATGAAACCAAATAAGTATAGATAATGTTCATGACTTTTAAATAAGCCATAATACCATTCGTATACACTTCTTGAACTTGATAAATACATAAACATGTTAGCTAGGCGTACAGGTGTTTGAGTTTATATATACTTATATACCCTCGATATTGCATGTGTTCAAGGCTGACTAAAAAGTCATGGGATTTATCTATACTTCTTTGGCGTAAATAAAACATCCTAACTTTTTGTGTTTTACACATGATCCTGATATAAACAAGGAGTGGTTCCTTAAAATATATGGATATCTTCAATGAAAACTTGGGCACTTTCAAAATTTGTGGAGAAACTTCCAAAGCATCAAATAGCACATCCATTCCTGCATGCATAACTCGAATAAGAACATTCCTATAGGATCATAACTCAAATAAGACATTCCTATACGATCACATATATTTGATCAAACACACCATTTAATGCATAAATCTATAGTGTGCAATGCACAACATAGTGTTTATAAGTTTATCCAACATGTATGCATACAAAATAAATGTAAGTCATGTATTTGTATTCTCCTTACCTTGAGAGTACCAACTTAACATCTTGGTTCTAGGTGATAATGGAACTCAAAAACACATGTTCAAATGGCAATCCCTAAGTGAACTAGTAAAGTAAGATGATGATCGGAATTAGGAATGTGTGGGGAACATGATCGATTCTTCCATCTCAAGTAAAATACTCATTCTCTTCTTTTGTCCACAAGTTTGACATTACAACCACATCAAATGTACAAAAGTGTGAAATATCGATGTAAACGACCTTATGATGGGGTAGACATTCATGTCTCAGGTGTGTTGTTTGAGTTATGGGAGAACTTGTTGGCTGTAGTCCGTGGTCAATATGACAATATGTAGGGTTCCCCAGATACTATGATCAAGAAAAGGAAAAAGCTTCTTCACTTATGGAAAAAGGTGCCCCTGTTTACAATGGTAGCTCAAGAGCCTCAATGGCAATATCGACTTCCATGGACTCTTTGAATATCACAAATGTAAACATCCTCATATTTTATATCAGTGTATAAAGAAAGTTGTAACCTTCTTGGTTGCTAGGTTCAAGTTGTAGCCTTCGGGCGTTTTGTTCTTAATACTATTGAAGAAAATCTTATATAAAAAATAAATAAATATAAAAAATGTACAAAAGTGTGAAATGGTCATTCTTGGAATCCCTCTTGTGTTCGCTTTTATGTCCTATTCTTCACACATACCTTTTACTATGCGCTCATGTAATTCCATGTGATGTTTTGTTTGAGATCACAAATACTTAATACTATTTTCATCTATACATGTTCTACATGTATTTAGTCTAAGATTGTGCATACTAAATATTTATTCCTAAAACATGGTTTTAGAAATGGCCATTTATTCTATATTATGCATGTTAACACATTCCTCCTAAAATATGTTTGTACGTATTTTTCCCATGTTTATTTTGAGATATTGCACACTAAGAAGTTTTCTTTGAGATGATAGATATCTCTTATGACACAACTTGACCTTTTGTACAACCAAAGGGTGGAAATGATAGTGCAGCATGTACCATTCTATAATAAAAACTTAACATCAAGGAAGTAATCTTTCACTATATATTTTATCCACAAAACTCCTTCACATTCCCGAATCCCCCACATGGGAGCTAGTTTATTTCCCAAGCTTGGCAGAGTGATATGTTTGTGCGTAGTTTTTTAACCTTTTTTGTAAACAGCTCATTCCCTAGGGATTGCTTACATCTATTGAAAATATAAGTCAAACGATTTATGTACATAGCTTTGTCCCTATTGTTAGCTGACAATGTAACCTTATGGGTGGGTGGCTTGATTCTAATCAAAAGTAGCACTAGACCAAGGAGCATAAAGTGACACATGGTCGCCACCATGGAGCTTAATGAAGAGCATGTAATCATTAAGAATTGACCCTGTAGCATTTATAACCAAATCTAAACAATTGTTAAAACCTCCAGATATTTCTCCATTGCTCCTTCACTATTGAGCTAGTTTTCCATAACTTGTAAACAAATATTTTAATACTGGCCTTCCATAAAGTTGCATTGACTTTACAATATGCAGGCCAGAAACCATTTAAGTAATTATAATATCAAATTCCCACGTGAGCTCAAACTGGCTTAATGATTTTCATAAATGTTCTTAATTCCAACTTTAACAGCATTCACTTACTTGACGATTGAGACACTGCATAGACCTTGCTTTTGAAATCAGTACTGGATTCTAAGTTACCCAACACTTTTAAGCTAACTGCCTACATAAGACTATTGGCCCACAAATGAATGTTCAATGACTACACACTACATTGTAATCATTCAGAAGGCCTTATATCATTGTTGTGTTGACTTAAATACATTTATATATAAGGGACACATATCCTAATTCCAAATGATATAACTGATTATTCATAGCTTCCAATTATCACAAATGCATAAATGAGAATGTTTTAATTTAGCATTGACTTTACCATAAGTTGGTTATTACGACATTATAGCTCAATTTTGATAGAGCAGTAGTTAGTTAATGCCATCTTGTAAGCAGACTATCGAAGACTTTCATTTGAGACGCAATTACTGCTAAGTTTAATATTGCAACAAACAAAATGATATTGTTGCCCATCAGTGTACAAACGTAAACCTTGATTTTTACATTATTATCAACTCTAACTTTTAACAAATATAAATGGTAAATTCTAGGTCAGAAACAAAACCATTGTTCACTTAGTAAACTCTACTGTATCGAAGATAGAGGTAACTTTATATATGATAATGACGTATAAATTACCTCTTGCTCCCTAATGGGTTGCTTTCCTGTCATTCGGCTGTGTATCTAGCATTCATCTTGTCAAGAATAAATCAAATTACAACAATGCTGCAAAAATGAGAGGCTCTCAGATGATCCCCTTGAATTGAATGTGAAGGGCATTCAACGAATAGAACAAAGTGGGTGGGTTTTTAAATGTCAATGATTTCGGAAGCTATCTCCATTAAGGGGCCAACCACATTGGGCGCAAACTTGCGAGCAAATAGAAAACAAATAGCGCCAGGATGCCCATTGTGTATACATGTCCTCTGCTCTCGTATCCTCGTGATGAACTCCTTTGTTATATCATCTTTCCCAAACATTGCCGGGTGGGAGCCACCTCTGGACCAGTCAACCCAAGTAATACTTTGATTAGCAATTTCGGGCCCGAATTCTATGGTCAGCATAGTTGGAAGATAATGCTCATCCACATAGCATGCAGGCCTGCAAAAGTCCTTAAATTTCATATAGTATGATGTATCAGAAACCACATAGGTACCAAGTTTCCTATTCAGTTCAAACCATTGAGACCCTTTCCGCCATTGCTCTAAGTTTACCAATGGTGCCATGTTCCAATTGTACCTTCCTCTTCCATATGGTCCGGGATCATCAAATGAACCAATAAAGCTAGTTTTTGAGAAGATTAAATGGTTGTATACAGTAGGCAAAGGATGGATGGGAATACATGTTTCCGATAGGAGAATGAACCTCTCGTTTGCATAATCAAGTAGAGCATTTGCAAGGAGGCGCCGTTCTGCATCAATCATAGATATATCACCCCACTTTGCTGCCTGCAAATAATATAAAGCTGTTTAAGTTGACAAACTTCACTAAGAAAATATAATTCGTTTAATATTATCTCTAATTGTGACTTGGTAGACATGATACACATTGTTCACTTGATATTGTCTCCAAGTAATAAAGTCAGAACAAATTCTCATCTTAACTATATAGTAGTACTCTCAATAGACATGATCAATTGTCCATCTTTTCCCAGCTACTACCTGTGTCAATACAACTTTTTTATGGCTATTTAGTTTATATATTATCTCTAGATTTTCATAGCAACAAATTGTCACCTTTTATCATATATTAGCTGCCCTAATAAGCACGATTTAAGGCAATATTTTCTCATCTACTGGCTACCATGTCAATAAGATTAATCGAAGATGATTTAGTACAGAATGGTTCATTCAATATTATCTCTGGTAGTCGTTTTTTTTCTCATCTACTACCTACATCAATAAAGAAGATTTAGCACACAGTTCACCAAATAAGTCTTAAGAGCAGATCCATCTCCTCTAATCTTCTAGGTATTATGACACATACTTCAGTGCATAAGACATACCAATGAGAAAGTCAAACATAATTTAGCTAATTCAGTTTACTTTTGGAGTCCAATGAACAAATTCCCCTCGGATAAAAGGTGCCTTTCCTCACCCACTAGCTCCATTAAAAGTGCCTATCAATGGTGATTTAGCAATACAGTTCCCTTTGAATGGTCCAATGAACAAACGGCTCTGAAATAAAATGGCCATCATTTACATAGCTCTATGGATATTCAGTACATAATTCAGTTATGTAATCCTATAAATAAAATGTTCACCATTTCTTTACAAGCTAGGTGGGTACAATCAATCAAAGGCAGCTTAGTACACATATATGGTTCACTTAAGTATTCAAACAAATCGCCCATCTTTTCTTACCTACTAGCTCTGCTAAAAATATAGAACAAGTAATCCCGTGGAAAAATTACCAGCTACATCGATAAAAGAATGATCAAATGACATTTAGTACAAATTGTTCAGTAGAAGAAGTATGGGCAACTGCCTACTTTCCTCACCTACTGACTATGCTGACAAAAAAATCATATTTTCCATTAAATAACCATGTCTTTTAAGGAAATTTAGAAAAACCAAATACTCATATGGAAAATTACCGATCTACTAGCCATGCCATTAAGATTAACTAAGGCAATATAGCGATTACAGGGTTCTATGGACAACAAATCATCTTTTCCATCTGATAGCTGTGCCGTTTACAGCAATATGATTTAGCACACTAAGTTCACCTGAATATTAATTTGGAAAGTTAACCCCATTTAAAATGGCGATAAGACCAACCAATGACAATATATAGAACATTTCACCTCAGTAACCATAAGAACAAACTCCCATGTTTTAGAATATTTCACTGAAGCATCCATACAGTCTACTAGCTATGCCAAAATACCACTATGGAAGACAAATTAGTTCAGCACACTTCACTTAGATTACTACTACAAGTGACATACCTGGCTCGGGATTTGTCTTTGATAGAAGACTGAGGAGCGAGGCACATCAAGCTTGAAGCTAGGATCGGTATGGACATAAACTGAGAAAAGGCCTTCGTTCCCTTTAAAGAACCTCTCCCAAAAGGGAGCAAGAGGCAGAGGTCCCCTTGTGAGAAACATAAAAGCCACCTTCGGAACTCTTGTTATCGGCATCTCTTTGCGTTGGGGTACCATAGAAGCAAGCCATAAAAGCTCAGAATCAGATATATTGTGTGGTAAAGAAGGACCTGAAAGACCTCTGATATTATTTTCATCATCAGCCATTTGAGAGGCCGTTTTGTACAAGGTACCCATGGAATTGTAGGACGTTGGCGCCACATAGTGGGAGACGTGTAGTGTGAATACAACACCAAGAATGAGGCCAGCCCCAAGCAAGATGAATGCAAAAAGCAACTTGAAGAGCTTAACGGGCCAATCACGTGCAGTAATGTGATTGATATTTTGATTGTGATGAGTATTGAGGCCAAGAAGGATGCCATTCTCTTCAACAGACAAAGATGCAGATGGTGCCGTTGATGGTAGAAGGGTTGAGCTTGTCGAAGGAGATGGCCTGCTCTGCATCTTGTCCTCGAAAATCTTTCTGAATGCTTAACCTATCCTTGCAACTTAATTCCCTGATTCTACCTAACCCTAAATCCTTCCTACCCTGATCTTGCCCTTTTGAACCCCTAACCTTGTGCTTTTGAAATCTGATCTTGCTCTTTTGAAACCATGATACTGACCTTTTGGAAACCTTAATAATACCTCTGATATTTGTCAGGTTTTTTACACCCCGATTCATTATCCATTGAAACCTAATTCTTCAAATCCTCACTTTGTCTTCTTGCCTGCCTCGAAAAACTGTAAACTCGCCTCACAGCCAGCCTCCAACGCTAATCTTTAAGCCTTAATCTTGCTTTCTTGTCTGCCTCCAAAGATACCCAAATCTTTAAGGTTTAACCATCCCTTATGGTCTGCCTCCAAAAATATCTAATCTTGCCTCACAGCCGGCCTCCAAAACGCTCTAAATCTTCAAAACCTAAATTTGCCTTATTATCAGCCCTAATCTTGCCTTATTCCCTGCCTCCAGAAACCCTAATCTACCTAGCAGTACCGGCACAGGCTTCTTCCAAGATCCGTAGCCTGCAAAAAACCTTAATAATAAGCTTTTCTTTCCGAATTTTTACATAAAAAAATGTATATATCATATCTGACAAACAAGACATATTCCTCCTCTGATACTCCCTCTCGATCTTCCCCCTGATCTCTCTCCCCTGCTCCCAATACCCCGTCTCCATACCTTCATACTGTCTGTCTCGCTCTCTCCCTCGATGAACTGGGTTACTACTAGGATTAATGGAATCGATGAAAACAAAACAAAAGAGGGGAAGAAATGCGTACCACGGTAGAACAGAGAGAGACAGAGGAGAAAGTCGAAACAGAGTAATATATACATGTATGATGTAACATACATATGTATATAAAATAAATGTAAAGGCCTTGCTAAAAATGAAGCTCCATTTTTTATCTTCATGCTCTTCTCACCTCTTTTCTTTTAGAAGGTTCCAGGGGGCATTGGTCTTGGTCCTCCTAATATAAAGACTTGCTTGACCTTGTCATGCCCAGCTCTAGTGTCGTGTCCGGACACAACTGCGTGCATTCACGTGGCACCGTGCAGAGCCCCACCGAACAAGCCTCGAAGGCAGTCTCACATCATCTTCCTCTCCTTGCCTACATTTGAAACCCCTCACCTTGCTTCACCTCTCTTTTCTATCGCATCCATTTTGCCTGCCTACTTGCCTGTGTTGATTGATTGCTAGCCGAATCCTAGCATTAAAAAGATCTACTGACAAAAATATGTGTCCATCGGTAATAGACATTACATTGGTGGGAATGTAGGCCGAGACATCCCCCCCGCATGGGCCTCCACGATGGGTAAAGCCATCATACTACCTTCACCTAAATCAAGACTTAATTTAACTTGCTCTTTCCAAAAGATGGGTATGCTTCTCCCCCCCTAGTTGTCTTCTCAATTATCATTTGTAAAAAAGAAGGTGTGATGCTTTGAACCAGCCCTCAACCTGAGGTTGTCCGTCCCCAAGCTAGCTTGTCACGCTTGGAAGTTTGGTTTTGCACTTATGATGATTTGTGCTTACATTCTTCAAAGTCACGATGTCTCTTTTCTAGTGTGACTACATGTTGGATTTTATATGGTCTTCAAAGCCAACCAACCATATGAGAATGTTGCTCAAAGCACATTCAAATTTTTAACCTTCACATCCTTTTCTTTTCTCTTTCAAGATGTTTACCATAAATCAAAAGAGGACTTTATTAAGAAGCATGTTCTAGATGTTTTCCTTCTTGTATATAAGTTCAGTCTAGCCTTCTTCTTCTTTTCCAAACAAATCTCCTTCCATTAGTTATAAAATTTTACAAAGGAGAGTGTTATATACAAATCCTTGTAGGGATGCGATAGTTCCATCTTATGTGGATGCCCACTGAGAGGACGACCATATTTGGATGAAGGCTAGCCATTGTCATTCAACTACATCAGGTCTGCCTGTATTGGCTCTTTAGAGTGGGTACAACCTCATGCCATATCTCTTGCATTAACATTACTAGTCTAGCCTTCTTTTAATTAGACGTTAAAAAAGATTTACAATATTTTTAGAAGCTTGTGACAAAACATGTAAAAATGAGTGATTGAGTTTTTTACGAAACGAATGTTTTATATGACGACTTTCATTTATTACGCAATATGTATCTTATGTTAGCATTTTGAACATGATTGTTCATCTTAGACATGGCATGGAAAAAAATTTCTCCTTTGTGTGAGCAAATTATGGTGAAAATGAGAGGGTAAGTCGATGAAAACTACTAGATTGTGGGCCAACAAGATTGCATTTCTAACTAGATTTTGGGCCATCACTATGAAAATGAGAGGGTAAGTTGATGGAAGCTAAGTTGTGGGCCATGAAGGTTGCATTTCTTGCTAGATTTGTGGACCATCATTGTGAACATGAAAAGGTTGATCGATAAAAGCTAGATTGTGGGCCAATCACATGGCCTCTAGATACCTATCCTATAATTGTTTTTTGTTACACAAGGAAATAATTCGTCACAACCTCACACACATATGTGCGTGCTCATTTCACGCTTCTTGGTATTCCTCTATGTCTCTACTTGAATCTATTGTGCAACAATCACAACTTGCTGATATGTGATTGATATCTTGCTAACTTTGTCATGTCTCCTCCTCTCTATTGGATTTTTGCATGAGCTCATGAGTCTCTTAGCTTCATTGAACCATAAGATGGAGGTAGGCTAACTTTGTAATACAAATGTAGATGATTGTAGTGACGTGGAGGTGCTGCACAAGGTTGAATGGCATTGATAGCTATTTTGAGATTTGGAGAAAGCGAGTCCTTGCACTTTGTAGTAATATAAGGATCCAAAAAAATTAAGTAAGTGGGCCTACTAAGTAAAAATGGACCGATGAACCTACTTTCATATATTGCACTCGATCTTCGTTGTTCTCAACTAATGTTGATATTACCCTTTGATAGTTCAACAATAATGGCAGTTAGAACTTAGAACTACTTTTGCAATGGCAAAACCACTCTATACACAAAACCACGAATCATATTTGATGTTGCACTAAACAACCGACACAATCTTTGTGCTAATGGAAATAGAAAAACAAACGTGGTTTGCATGGGTGTCTCGTGGAACTAAGTGACGATGATGCTTGATGGGTTGTTATGTTACTTTTAAGATTTATAAAACCAAGTACAACTTACTCAAGCTCTTAAAATAAATGTTTCGTATATCTCTTTTTCTAAGACTTTACTAACCTTAGGAAATGGCACTTTTGGAGGGCATTCACCATATCATGATTTTCTATTTTTCATGAGCTTAAGTTTATCTTTTATAAAATTGAACTAAGCATGCCATTTATTTGTTAAAAACACCCTCGGTTTTCTTCCCCTAGCTTCTATGTTGATAATTTGGAATTGTTTATCATTATCACTTCACATATATAAATGTCTTCTATTTTAATTATATTTGATATGTGATTCGTATAACTCTAAAAGAAGAAATGACATCAACTATACACAAGCCACATTCTAATTCAAGATTGGCTATAATAAGGATTCCCAACTAGGAAGTTAATATTGGTGTGGTGTAAATGAACCGCACATTGGGTACTTATTTACTAAATAAATATCCATTGTCCACCAATCAATACGAGGATCAAGTTGGCCCAATCCAATTGTCCACATTGACAATTAAGTTTGCAATATTTAGCTCATGAGAGAGATGATCGAGGAATGTCAAAGGTTATGGGATCAATCAAGTTGTAGGAACATAACATGAGATTGTGCTTACCGAATGTTTCCGGCTACCTTGGGAAAATAGGCCAAGGTTCGACACAGAATTAGAAATTTGGGTTCCATGAGAAATAGGTTTTGCCATGGAAGATTCCCAACCCAATGAAAACAATTGGTATCCTTCTTGCGATAGCTACTACATACATATGAAAAGGGATCGATCCCCTATTTGCAAGCAATGTAGACTTCTTAGGTATGAGTTGGCATACTAAAAAACATTCGAAGGTATAATCATTTATTAAGAAGGTTATAATAGGCTTAAATGGCAAAATTGTAGCATGTGGCCACCATATAGATAGACATGGTCCCAAAGTAGAGTTATGGTTTGCAATTAGTCATGAAAGTTGCAAGTTCATACTAGTTCCATATCATAAGAAGTAAGTAGTATGAAAGAATGGATAAACGTATGACAAACTACTCGCTAGTAGAAGGCATAACCTTTCTAAGTTCAATATGTGATGGACCAATGGAAGTCTATTTGGCATCGAATGTCGTTAGTTCTAATTGCATATGTCCTCCCAAACTTGTAAATATACATTTATCTACGAATGGCCATGACATGGCATTGAGACTATTCTTGAATGTAGAGGTGTCCTTTATGTGCATGGAGGATTTTGACAAGGAAGTATCACAAATTGTTTCTTAAGTCATTTACTGAATAAAGAAACATGGTCTTTCCCACATTCTTCCCCATTCCAACATTCTTGAATATATTTAAGTTTGTCACTAAATTAGTGTCCATGCATCATATAATACTATTATATAATTTAGCACCCACCATGTGACACTCTGAGCATTATTTAGCACATATCACGTGAACCTCCCAACTCTATTTCTATAACATAGATATTGGGATAGTTGATTTTGGGAAAATATCATAAAAATATATTCTTTGTGCATGGTTGATATGGGTTATACACTCAACATTTCTCGTAATATCAAAACTAACCCCCATTAAACCATGAAAGAACTAAATAATACATTGCTTAAACTTGGATGTGAATCAACAAAATATAAAAATAATTGTGATGTTAACATTAATCATGTGCACGTACACACATGCACAATGGGATTGCTTCATAATTGGGATATGCACTTTTGCATTCGATGATAGACATGGTGTATGAGCATATCTATGAAAGTTTGAATTTTTTGTTTGTTGGAACTAGTTGGAAATTATTTCCTTGTTCGAGTGTGTCTTGCCTATTGGTGATTCGACAAGTCTCACTACCCATGTACCGGTAACACCAATTAATTGCAATATTTTTCATAAATATTTATTATTATATTTGTGTATTTTCACAAAAAAGAGAGAAATTTTACTATAATCCTTGGAAGTACAAAATGACCTATGGGATCTAATATGAAACATTTTACTTGCGTACTTGTGAAACTCAAAAGTGACTATGAGTGTTCAAGAATTTTACTAATTAGCATCACAACATTAACAACTATGTATTGTTTTCTTTGTGCGGATCAAAGATGGTGAGCAATAAGCTCCATGAGTTGGTAATGGTATGGCCCATGTGCCTCATATCCCGATACTTCGATCTACATTGTCATTGGCATTCATTGGCTCATTCTATGGTGACTCCTTCGAATGTTGTTTGTGCAATGTAGAAGCATGGAGCAATGGAAGAAAACAATAATGTGCATTGTGCATGCTAATATGGGGCTTGATGGATGTCTATGTTTTTTAAGCTCAAACAAGATTTAGCCAGAGTGTCGTGAGTTAGCCTTGTCATCATTTGTCAATGGTGGTGGAATTCACACTTACATTTGATATACATTTAAATTGGGCATCAACACACAAAATGTTCCTCTCTTTTTATCTCTCATTCAATGATTTGCAAAATCTTTTGGCTTCGTATACGTGAAGTGGTTGTCCGACATTGATCTATGCTTGGTCAGAGAAAACTTTGAGTTGGCATGTAATGTCTACTCAACTCAAGCTCTGAATGAACTCACCATCTAAGAAGCTCATAAAATGATATTGTAGTAAATCATCTTAGGGGGAAGTAGCTTCCTTGGTGATGTCCAAGTATTCAAGCTAAGGAGTTTCCATAAGTATTGCCACAAACCTTGTTCAATTCGTCATTTATAGAGGCTAAAACATTGACAAGGTGGTAGGTTCTCATTGAAAACATGGCCATTGTTCTTCAACTACTCGATGCCATGCAAGTACCATGATCTCTTCATATGTTTAATTGTCGTCAATTTTTTTATGCTTCGAATGCCTTGTAATTATTTGAGGTGTCATGGTTGAAATTTGGTTTCCTAGAATAATGCTTCTATGCACAATTAATTGCATGTGGGATGAATGCTTTGTTACACATCATCGAGGACGACATCATGACCCATAAATCCTCTATTTGTGTCCATGTGCATGTGGACAGGGGGGCTTGGGCTCCATATGCATACAACATATATGAGGCATAAGTGATCATGGTGTTGAGCAACCATACTTTGGATGGGGTTGTTTGAAGTGCACTTGGTGGCTTTGTCATCCTAACGTGACTAAAGCTACAACTGTATCATGGGTCGTAGAGTGACACCTAATCATGCTTATAAACATGACTCCTATGTATAGATAGGATCTAGTCTATTCGTGACTCCTAAGTACAGATGGGATCCATGGGGTGGCATATATAACCACCAAGATGATCAATACTCAATTTGAAGTAGTCTTCATAACCACATAGACCGAGCAAGAAATAGACATTGGTGAGGCAATTGTTTGGCGGAGATTGCAAATTCATGTGTTCCACCCTTGCAATCTACTACTAAGCAGTATGTATTGTTTGCAAAATTTGAAACCCAGTGTATAGGACTCTAAACACATGGCTTACCACTATAATACACTCGAGAGTCCTCAAGGGTCAAATATGACCTATAAGAGAAAAGTTAAATGCTATCACTTTTTTTCGTTTGGAGTCATTGAGAGAGAGTGATCCTTTATTTTTGTAATAGAAGGTCAAATACAATCCACCAAACCGAGAACAAAACATTTCCACACATGTAGATGTGGGGTTAATAGTTGTTCAAGAATTTTACCAACGAATGTCGCGATCGAGAATGCAAATTGTCGCTGTGAGAGAAACTTATGCAAGGATAGATTTGGAATTGGATATGGATCCAACAATGTATGGAAAGCAAGCTGCAATGTGGTTGAAGATGGAGCAATATCGTATCAAAGTGCGATCCTCTGTCGTGCTAGGGGCGACAAACATACATATGTGCATAATTGATGACTCTCCTCATGCGTGCCTCAATGCCGCAAGTGACATTGGAGAGAAAGAGAAAGAGTAAGGTAGAGGTAGTCGGCTCTATTGATAATGATGTTGTGGTAAGGAGAAGGTGACGGACAAGATTTGAACCTTGGTGGATCAATTATATTGAATCAAGAAGAAGACGAAGAAGAATGTAACCCCTCCATAAACCTTCCTGCTTACAAAATTTGTTTCTAAACCCTAAAACCCCAAATTGGCCCCTGAGCGTGTACACACACAGACACAGATGAACACACACACACAGAGATGAACTAAATAAAACCTTTGCTCCTCTGGGTTCTCTCTGTTCCCTGAGAAGATCTCATCAGAGAGAACCCATGTAATCCAATTTGTTCGTTTGCCTCTTCTATGGCCTGCTTATCTCCTTTTCTCTACAGAAAATTATCCTCTATCTTAACAATTGGCACTTATAGCAGATCACTCCCGTCATCGTCATCGTCATCGTCATCGTCATCGTCATCATCATCACCACCAGAGCTAAGTCCATTGAAACGCTCTTTTCAGTATCAATGGAGGTCTTCAGTTCGTATCCCAATCAGGTAATGTTCAGTGGTTTTCTAAGTAATTCAGGAGAACTTTGTCTTTAATCTCTGCCTTTATTTCTTTTCAATTTCACAGTTAATTTTAAAAAACACGACTTCTTTCCTAGCTGTTCTTTTTAAGAAATTGAAGCGTAATTCTTGTTTACAAGCTAATTTTATCAAAATCTCTTTTATATTTGGTCAATTTCAAAGTAACTGAAAATACGTGGTTTGTATATAAGCTAGTTTCTGGCAGGATCGTGTCTCTTTTTGCTTTATTTTGGACAAATTAAAGTAATTCAAAGGAGTACTTTATTTTGATCAAGATCTTTACTATTTTGCCCTTGTTTACAAGCTAGTTTGTTTTAAGGAATCAAAAGCATTGGTCTTTTATACAAACTAGATTTTTTCAATTTTGTTTTAATTTAAAATTTAAAACCTGGTCCATGTTTTCAACTCAGTATGTTTGCTTTGCCATTTCTTTGCTATTTTTGTTATTCAGCAACATTCTCTAATTATTTCAAAGCATGTGTCTTCTTCAGAAACTAGTTTCTTGTCAAGATATTTTCTTATTTTATTATCTTACAGAAATTTTTGAGTAATTTAAAACCTTGAGCTTGCTTACAAGCTAGTTTATTTAAAATCTCTGTGCATTTGTTATTCTGCAGATTGAAGACTGTTGGAGGACCTGGTGCCTTGACTGATATGATCTTCTTAGAAATCCAAAAGAGAGTTTTTGATTTGGGTATCATCAATAACATGCTATCCTCGAGAACATCAAATCAAAGATCAATTCATTCAGGCACGTTCTCTCGTTTCTCCTCCCTCTGTTTGTTAGTTATTCAGTTGAAGATGGGAAAAAAATTTGAGTTAAAGAATGTAGGCTAGCGAAATGATCCAAACTTTCTGAATAGAAAGGAGCTATGTTCAACTCCAAGAGGAAAGGCATGTTTGTACATTGAATAAAGATGGAAAATAAAGAGTTCTCAAAGCGTCCCTACGTGGATGTTCATGATAGGAATCTCAATTGGAACCAAGAATAACTATTTACAGAACATGTATTTACGGGATCTGTGGTAGTGATATAGGAATGATGCTTGCTGCATTCCAATTAGATAAACTAGACAAAAACTTTGGACAAGTTGTTTATAATAATAAGGGAATCCCCAGCTTTATGCTGCAATATGTCAGCACACAAATGACCAATTGAAGGAAACTTCTGGTCAAGGCAATGAATTTTGTGTTTGAATAGAAAAAAATCAAAGAAAGGGAGTTCTCTTCAGCTCCAATGCATCTAATTGTTCCATTGATGATTCCTGAGAAATAGAAGGCCATACCTTCAAGTCTAAAGTAATTAGGGCATTTGGGATGGAATGGTGATACATGGATAATCCTTTTACTTAAAAATTAATAAAGTTCTCCAAAAATAATTATTTGTACAATTATAAGAGCAAAGGTAGTAAATAGTCTCTTTACAATGTCACAGGGGTAAATCCATTGTCATGATCTAGAAATAACCTCGATTGAAAAAGCTATCTATGTTGAAGCCACCAATGAAACACTACCTATATTCTTTGACCCAGAGATTGTGATAGTGCGTCTTCTCTGCTTGCCCTTTTCTTCATCTTTCTATGAGCTTATGGTAATGATATCGGTCAATGCTTCTTTCGGCTATTCTAATTTTATAGCTAAATACTGAAGTAATGAGCCTCTCAGACGTTTGAAGAATAGTAATACATCACCCCCATTTTGTCACAGAATCTGATGGCTGAACAGGTAAGAGAATATATGAGAGTAGAGTTAATAGAGATTTGAGAAGAGAAGGGGTTGAATTATGGATGCAATAACGTAATGGTTACAAGAGGGAATTCGAGCATTAAGAGAATTATGGTCTCTGTATGGCGAAGTTGGGTGCCAGATGTCTGAATATTTTGCCTGAAGAGGTTGTGTTATTACTTTCAGACTAAAGTAATTGTTTGTGTAGCCATATGCTCGGCAGTTTTCATGTGTAAAGGAAGTTCACTTTTCTACTTCGATTTGATGACATCATATCAATCTCATCTTCACGATGATGTTTGTTGAGTCTAATCCATCATAGTAACCTCTCAAAGATGGTAGCAACAATACATGTATGATCATGTATGACTTGGAAGTTTAGTGTTTGCAAGAGGGGCAATGAACGAAAATGCCATAAAAGTCATAATAGATGCTATATGCAGATTTCATGCTATTCAAGCCTCCTTTGCCAAGTATATGTGAACATGGAGACAACGATAAGAATGAAAGGGGAATGGAACTAGAAAAATACGAAAAAATATGGTGAATGGATCAGTTGTTGGAAAATACTTACTAATTATAATAGCAACCAGGATATCTGAAATGAGCGATGTCCTGCACAATCAAGGTGGAGGAGTATTTGAGTACAATTACACATGTGGTTCAATTAAAGATAGATTTCCCTAAGGTAAGTTCATGCACTGCTGCCATTAGGGAAAGTGAGAGTTGTAAATAATCAGTTCGGATTGATTGTCAAGAATTCCCTCAATCAATGGGCAAAACATAGTCCTCTATAGACTTTTTCGAGCATTTGTTCTTTATTCCCTCCTTTCCCCAAATTTTTACCTATAAATACTTCACATCAAACATATAATTTTTTCATGTATATCACAATCATTATTATTATTATCAAGAACATCCACGTCATTTAATGTTGCATCATTTTCTAAGTAAGAAAGAGGGGTGAAAATAAAAACACTTGAATTAAAACAAATTCAAATTCTTTCCTTAAGTCACATTATTTTCCTTAATGTTGTCTACCCATTCTTACTTTCAACGTCTCACACTCCCTAATTTGTCAACCAGATCGATGCTAATTAATTGTCACTTTAACCAAAATTTTAATTAAACTATTTCTAATTGATTAATATGTTGTATGTTTTTCATTACATTGACCATAAGTTTAATGTTTTTTATGTATGTGATTTTACTTACATTTAATTAACATTTTCTATTATTTAGAGGTATTTCAGATATTGTTTCATGATTCTAACAAATTTTGAGCGAGTTCCTCATTTTATTACCTTAATTTTGACTGATAATCACTCATAATTTAACTTTAATTTCCATGAATGTTTTTTAGTCTTTCAATATTTGTTATGAATTATTTTGATTAGTAATTGATCATGGTTAAACTTCTTTATTGGGCTTTGCATCCACCAATTAGATTTATGTTTTTAAATATATTTTAATGAATTAAACTTAATATTTGATTGCTAATTCCTATATTGAATTAATATTGATCTATTCTTTACTTTTTACTTACCACTTTCATTAGGTTTATACCAAACAAATAAAATCATGTTCATGAGTTTTGACTTTATATTCAATTGTTGGTTCCTCGTGCTAATCATCATGATTTTCATTTTGTGACTAACATTATTGGTTCATTAGTCCATGTAACAATATTAGCCTTGTATTTACAATAATAATTGGTTAATGTCTTTTATGATTGTAAATTAATGTTTTAGTTTTGGGTTCCAAATCCAAGCCCAATATACTTGATAGATTATAGAAACATTGTAGTATTTATGAAACTCAACATTATTGGTGGAGACTTGGTGTAAGAATTTGATCAAATGGCTTTGTCATGGATCCCACTAAAATCAAGTTAATGGAAGTGTCCAATCTAATGTACAATTTACACAAAACACGACTGATTAGAAATTATTGCTTGTAAAGAAATTAGAGACGTAGGTGATGCTGTACAATGGAAGTAAACTGTGTGTTTGTGCAATTGTACGCAAGACAAGCAGAGAGAGAGAGAGAGAGAGAGAGAGAGAGAGAGAGAGAGAGCTTAGAACAAGAAGCTATATAAGTGAACATCTAAGAGTAACTAAGTTACAAAAGGTTGGTTTAAATACCAACTAGTCTAGGGCAACTACCCTTTCTGTTATTTACAAAACTAGCCTAGTGTGTCCATTGGCTAGTGTGAAAACCATTTTATTGTGGAAGTTGAGTTCAATTCTCAACACGCCCCTTCGAACACAACTCCCGGATGCCAAAAAATTGGTTCGGTTCGGTCTTCGAAATACTTTGATTCGGCTGAATCGGCTTTGACTTTTGAGTTATTCCGATTCAATTGTTTGGCTAAATTCGGCTTTCAACTCTGTTGTCAGGATGGTCAGTCAAAACGGTTTCGACTGTACGATTGCTTCATGCTCCTTGTTCGGCTCAACTTTCATCATCATGCTTCGACTTCCCTGGTCGACTTCGATCGATCGATCAGCTGCTATCATCATACTTCAACTTCTCTAGTCGGCTTTGATTGATTGATCGGCTGCTATTCGGTACTCCCCCTCAAGCTCGGCAAGACGTGTATCGTGAGTCCAAGGTCCGATGTAAATTGCCCGAGCTTGTCAACTCCTAAGGCCTTTGTGAAGATGTTGGCAACCTGAAGGTTTGTGCTGATGTGTTGTAGGTCGACATCTCTGGCCTGAATGCTTTCTCGATTGAAGTGATAGTGTACTTCAATGTGTTTAGTTCGCGCGTGGAACACCGGGTTCCGAGCCAGATGAATACTGCTCATGTTGTTGCAGTACAGGAGAATCAGATCCTTGATGGGAGCGCCCAGATCCTTTAGTATACGCTTCAGCCAAACGGCTTCGAATGTGGCGACGGTCGTGCCTCTGTATTCGGCCTCTGTGCTCGACAGTGCGATTGTCAACTGCTTTTTGCTAATCCAAGAGATGGCTCCGCTACTGAGTGAGAAGACGAATCCGGACATTGATCATCTATTGGCCTTATAGCCGGCCCAGTTTGCATCCGTGTACCCTTCGAGCCGAATGAGTATCCTGACTGGTGTCCGAATTACTTCGATACCGAGGAAGTAATGGAGCTCTTGCATATCTTTCATTTCGAATCTGTCGGATAGGAGCGATTTGACCTTATTAATGTCGGCTAGATTCTTTCCTCTGATGACCAAATCATCCACATACAGGATGATGATAATCAGGTTGTCTGACTCGTTTTTGATGTACAGGGAGTTGTCCGATTTTGATATTCGGAAGCCGATTTGGTGAAGATATTGGGTGATCTTCGAATGCCAAGCACGCGGTGCTTGCTTGAGTCCATATAACGGCTTCTTGAGTTGGCAGACTATTGTCGGGTGTTTTGGCGATTCGAAACCAGGTGGTTGATTCGTGAAAACCTCCTCTAGTTCGCCTTGGAGGAAGGCGTTCTTTACATCCATTTGGTGGAGGTGCCACCTTTTTGCAGCTGCGAGAGCATTGATTGTCCAAACAATCGTCATCTTTGCCACCGGGGCAAAGGTCTCCTCATAATCGACTCCGTGTGTTTGAGCATATCCCTTGGCTACGAGTTGTGCCTTGTAGCGATTGACCGAGCCGTTGACATTATACTTTACCTTGAAGATCCATCTACAACCGATTGCTTTCTTGTGTGGAGAATGGGGGATGAGATCCCATGTCTTGTTTTTGCATAGAGCTTGCATTTCGTCGTTCATAACTTCGATTCATCGTGGATCCTTGGTTGCCTCGGAAAAGGTTTCCGGTTCTCAGACTGTCGCCACCTTCATCATAAAGGCATAATGATATGCCATATACTTATCGTAGTCGAATCGGCTAACCGTTTTTTTCTCTCGGGTGGAGCGACGAAGCTTCTCGTTTGCAGAGGCTAAGGCTTTCTTTGCTCCATTTGTCTGAATGATTGGGATGTCAAGGCCTTCGAACTCATTGTCAAGGGAGTGAGTTGACTCGTTGTCAATTAGATCTTCGTATTTTGGCATTTTGGCTTTCCCTTTGTCCGGCTTCGGACTCGACCGAGATGTGCTTTGATCACTCGGGGGCTCTTGTGGTCCACTTAGCCTTGTCGTAATCGGACTTTCTTCGAATTTGTGCCTCAGTCAATCTTCGTCTTCTATCTCTTGTTCGGTCGATTTCGGGTCGATTGGGGTCGGAATCGTCGAAAACGATGTCCCGACTCGCTCGAAGTTTTCGGGTAGCCGGATTGTAACATTTGTACCCCTTTTGTTTGAGTGAGTACGAGGATACATTTTCTTTGACTTTGGATCAAGCTTTTGTTGCTTCTTGTCGGGAATATGTACATGGGCGATTGAGCCGAATATCTAGACGTGGGATAAATTTGGCTTCTTTCCGAAGAACTTCTCGTGAGGGGTTACGTTGTGTACCCAGAGCTTGTACACCTGTTCATGACATAGATGGCTGTGTTAACCGTTTCTGCCCAATATGATTTTGGCAGGTTCTTCTTGTTCATCATTGCCCTTGCCACCTCTACTATGTGCCGATTCTTTCGTTCGGCTACTCTATGTTGTTGAGGTGTGTGTCGGCATGAGAATTCTCGTCGAATTCCTTCCTTTTAGAGATACACTGTAAATTCGTTCGAATGCTGACTTGTGGCTTTTTCGACTTCGTTTTTAAACTTTTGGAAGTGTCCAAACACTTCACTCTTTTGCCGCATAGGGTAAATCCAGGTATGCTTGGAGAACCACTGAATGTTGCTGTTTGGGTTGGTTCCCATACATCTGAATGTACTACATCCAGGATCCCTTTGCTCACGTTCCTCTCTTTCTGGAATGGTTGTCGGTGTTGTTTGCCGAACTGACAGGCTTCACATAAAACTACCATCTCCTTTCCGGTAAAAGTTGGGAGTCCGATGACAACTCCTTTCGACTACATTCCTTTGAGCTTCTGGATATTGATGTGGCCAATTCGTTTGTGCCACAGTTTCAAGTCGGTTTCGACTTTGAGGCCTTTTGCGAACATAGCCGACTTCACCTCGTTCGATTTGAGGATGAACATTCGGCCTTCTCTTCGACCGTGAGCTACTAGTTGACCTTCTTTTTCAATAAAGCACCCGTCATTATTGAATTGTACTTGCATGCCTTGTTCGACAATGTGGTCAACCGAGACCAAGTTTTTCGTGATGGTTAGGAGATGCAAGACGTTCTTGAGGTAGGTTTGTTTGCCGTCATTTCCGATATGGCGAATCGAGTGGGTTGTGTCATCTCCGGTTTTGACATAGCCGGGTCGATCGAGATTTCTCAACTCTCGGAACCAATCTTCGTGAGACGTCATGTGATTGGATGCTCCAGAGTCTACAAACCATACATTGTCTGATAAGAGGTGCTTGTTGGGCTTTGTGCTGACATCAAATGTGCTTTGTGCCTCAGTACGAACATTCTGCCATGGTCGTCATAGTTGGAATTTGTGGCATAGTTTGTGAGTTGTCGGCGAGTCGAAGTCGACTCTCGTTTCTTCTTTCGGCATTCTTCGTAGTGTCTGAGTTTTCCACAATACTCGCATTTGATTGGGTTGTTTTGGTGGCTTGGTCCGGCAAGATGGCTCCCCCTTTTGCCGAACTCCCTAGGAGTGTTTTTGGCCTCTTGCGAATGATGGGAATTGCATTCTCGGGTTGGCTGACCCTGTCGGTCTTTGTTTCCTCGGCCGAATCCTCTTCCATCATCCGATTGGGGGTAGAGCATCTGACCATCGGGTGCATTACTCCTTTGTCAGGCATGATTTTCTTCAACCAACAGTATCGATTGAAGGTCGAAAAAGGAAGGAGGATTCTCCCTTGCAAGAATGGCCGATCTAATCGTGCCAAATCGTGGTGCTAGGCTGCCGAGGCATATTTGCACCATTTCATCATCGTCGATGATGACATTGATCAACCCGAGGGCATCACACTACTCCTTGATCGTCAATGTATAGCTGGTGATTGACATGTCCCTCTGTTGCATGTTATTCAACTCCTGTCGGAGTTGGAGCTTACGTGCAACTGTGTTGGCTGCGGAGATTTTCTTGAGGTTGGCCCAAGCTTCCTTCGGCGTTTTCGCCTCTCGAATGTAGCCGAGCATGTGACCATGAACACATGATGCAAGGCAATACATCACACGACTGGCCGCTTGCTCCCATGTTGGGTAGTCGGCATGTGCTGGGTTGGGTTGGTTTTCGTTAGCTCCTTCGACATAGCTCCTTCGACATAGCTCCAATAACCTTGTTTGACAAGGTATTGATGCATCTTGTATTCCCAAGATGCGAAGTTTGTCCTATCGAGCTTCTCCGTAGGAAGAGCGATTCCAATCTGAGTATTCATGGTGTTGATTTCTTCTCTGTTGTTGAACCGGTTTTGTTGATTGTCGGTGTGTAGCACAACACAGTTGAATAAGCTCGATCAGAAAACTACACGCTCTGATACCATGTAAAGAAATGAGAGGCGTAGGTGATGCTGTGCAGCAGAAGTAAACTGTGTGTGTGCAAGTGTACGTAAGACAAGCAGAGAGAGAGAGAGAGATCTTAGAACAATAAGCTATATTAGTGAACAATAAAATTACATCCAGCAGTAACTAAGTTACAAAAGGTTGGTTTAAATACCAACTAGTCTAGGGCAACTACCCTTTCTGTTATTTACAAAACTAGCCTAGTGTGTCCATTGGCTAGTGTGAAAACCATTTTATTGTGGAAGTTGAGTTCGATTCTCAACATTGCCTTATGAATTTATGTATGCCCTACGTTAGATTCATATACAACAATTGTTTGAACCCATTACATGAAATAATGGGGCAAATGATGTTCTTATTTACCTATCTTTTTATGAATTTATAGATATCTTCTGTAATGTACACCAGCTGTATTCCTCTCATAGTAACATGGAGCGTCACTAATACGATCAGCATTCAAGTGATGTAATGGTACACAGGATGTCAGTATTTGTAGACTTTATAAATATTGGTAATGTTAAATTCCACATTGTAGAAAACCTTTACATCCTTCTCTCATAGAATAAAAAATTGGAAAAATATTGCGAATAAGGAAATATGCTTATTTTTGTTTACTTATACAGGGTTCCATTTGCCCCATGTTAATGTTTGTGTGAACTTTCATGAAATATACATGAGTAAAGTAATAACAAGCAAAAATAAGATTTGAGTTCATTATATAAAATAAGGCCAACCCACTAGCGATTCATGTAATATAATTGATACATCTTTTCTTAACTTTTTGTTTTTATGATCTGTAAAAGAAATTCATATTTAAGTTACTGATTTATGAAGGAAGATAATAATTTTGGAACACTTATGGCTCAAACATTGATCGATGTTTGGTCCACCGTTGCGCTATTCTAGAATTGAGGTTGTTTGTTGTCATGCATGCACAATGCTGCTAGATAAACGCTATAGGGCAACATGTTCCCCCAAAAGTGGCCTTGGCATTGCCTGTATATCCTATATTAGCAAGGTAGTGGAATGACTTTGGTTCAAATGTTGGTTGATGTTTGAGCCAAACTCACTTTTTCTGGAATTGTGTTTTTTTTTGAAAATAAGTATGTAACTTAAATATGACTTTAATTTAGAAAGTATAGAATAAAAGAGTTAAAAAACTTCTTGTGCTAGATGAAATGGTAATGGTTTGTCTCTGTTATTGATGCAATGATTTCAAAGTAGAGCAAGGGGAACAAAGAAGCCCAGTGCCTCAACTAAGTAGTGGCATTAGTTGGTCCACACCCCAACCTGATGCTACATGTTCTCCTGGGTTTCCACACTAATAAAATGTTAAACATCAAAGCCTCAGCAATCCATAAATCTATATTTTTGTGATCTTTGATATCGAAGGTGACAATGATAAAGGATGCAAATGTTTTTTGCAATGTGAGATTTTGGCATACCAATATTCATACAGCATATGAATATGAATATCATTTGTAGTGTTAAGATTACCTGAACTGTCGATGCATTAGTGATATTACTTAAAGGCTCCATGCTAATAATGCGACAGATATAGAGCCTACAATGTGTAACACCAATAGAAAAAAATCCATAAGTTCATTGGATTTTCCTTGTTTCTAATAATATCTAAACCCTGATAACTAAATAAACATATAAGGCTTGAAAATGGCTACAACCTAGGGAATATCACATAGATACCATTGCTAATGTCTCCTTAGTGGTAATGAGATTGAGAATTAATAATAAACTTAATAAATTCTTACAAGGCTCATCTCAGCTCGTACATTTCCCCTTAGATGTTCCATCAATACTTTTGTGTTTTCTTCTGTTGAATTCAGGGGATTCTGACGACCCGAAGAAAGATAAGGACAAGATCTTAGCTCCCACCTGGAAAGGGAGAACCGGAAACCCTAACAGTGAAACAGATCATTATAGCACCCAGATAGTTTCTCTTTGCAGGGAAGCTAAGGTTGAGGACGGGCTTAAAGTGTTTAAAGAGATGAAGTCTCGTGATGAAATGGCGAGTATAGAAGCACATGTAGAACTTGTTGGCGGACTTTCAAGGTTAGGTCATCTTGAAGATGCTATTGGTATCTTTGTTGAAATGCTCGGCACAGGTGGAGTTTATAGAAAATCAATGTTTGGTGAATTAGTCTCAAGCCTAAGTAAGGCTGGCCATGTACAACAAGCAATCAAATTTCTTGAAGAGTCTGCGAAGCGTGGTTTAACCATATCCATGCAAGTTTTCAAAGCATTAATAGGAAGCCTAGTTAAAGCTGGGTTTTCCAAAGAGGCTTATGGCCTTTATTGGGAGCTTAAATCGCAAGGAAGAGATCCAGATGCAGCCATCCTTGACGATCTGATTTTTTTATGGTCTCAGAATGGTGAAGCTGGGATAGCTTACAACCTTTTGCAAGAACTTATAGCCAAGGCAGGTCAACTAAGACCTGGCTTATTCAATTCTGTGATAAAAGGCTTTGCAACAGAGGGCAGATTAGATGATGCCATGAAACTCTTTCTTGAGATGCAAGGTCAAGGTGTTCAGCCTAATGTAGTGACATATAACACACTCATTGATATGTTGGGCAAGAAGGGTGATCTTTCAGAAGCTTTAAGGTTGTATCATGACATGAAGGGAATGAATATTGACCCTAATGTGATCACATTCTCTACCATTATAAACCATGTGGGGAGGGCCAACTTGATTGATGAAGCATATGCACTATGGAAAGATATGATGGAATTGGGTATACAACCAAACCTTATAATCTACAATACACTATTCAAAGCGCTCGGACGATCAGGACATGTGGAGGCAGCATCGATGATTGTGAAGCAAATGGCTGATGATGGAATCAATCCAGATGCTTTTACATTCTCCATTCTTATAGATAGTCTAGGGAAGGCGAAAAAGGTGGGTGCTGCGAAAGCGTTGTTTGAGAGGGTTAAAGATAAAGTGGGTGTGGTTGATGTGGTGACATACACAGCTCTCATCTCAGCCATAGGCAAATCAGGCAATGTGTATGAAGCACTGCGATACTTCAAGGAGATGAAAGCAAGAGGCCATGTACCTAATGTTGTTACTTACAGTTCCATTATCAACAGTCTTACAAGGGTGGGCAAGGTTAAAGAGGCTTACTCGTACTTTCAGGAAATGGATTCCTTTGGCTGTCACCCAAATGCCATTACTTTCAACACATTGATTCATGCTTTAGCAAAAGTGGGAGAACTTGAAATTGTCAAGAGTCTTCTGAAAGACATGGAAGCAAGAGGTTGTGGGCCGGATCCATTTACATACAGTGCTCTAATAGATGGGTATGGGAAGGCTGGGTATATAGAAGAGGCATCTGAAATTTTTCAGGATTTGAAAGAAAGTGGTGGACGTGGTTTGGATGTTGTAGTTTGGAATTCGATGCTTGCTGCCTTTATGAAGGCTGGAAAGTTGGATGATGCTTTAGCTAGTTTCCATGAAATGTCGCAATTTGGACTTACAGCAACACGGAAAACATATCGAATCGTTGTATTCGGTTTGACAAATGGGGGGCGTATTGCGGACGCCGAGAAGATTGAAGGGCTTCATCAATTAGCGTTAGGCAATGGAATTCAAATTGAATGAGATTCATCCAGTTCATACATTGGACACATACTCTTTTGAAGGTATCTGATGGATTTGAAGATCTACAATGTGGAATGTAGGTTTGACAACTGAACCACAACCATTTTAGGAGGTTCCTGGGGCATGTGAAAGTGATGGTAGGTCTTGATCAGAATGTGAAACTCTTGAAAAGAAAGGAAACACATGCTTGAGACATTCAAGAGCTGAAAACTGTATAATAAAAGTAGGACTGTAATTGGCTCTTGACTAGAGTGAACTCTGGATGTGTTCTGGGATATTTATGAGATTTTACAACAGAATTGATATCAAACTATCGTAACCTCATAAATGTGGTGATAGCCTCTTCTGCCCTTCTACATACAGAGAAGTTAACTATTTGATTGAGTTCTATGTTTTAAATTTAAAAACCAACATCAATTTACAAAAAATATGTAAGCATATATACATTGGAATGTTTGTACATGTCAACTGATCAGATCATGCTCTTGGAGTCAACCAAGGTTCCAGAGCATTTCTTGAATCATGCGCAGGACATCAATCTTAGAAGCAACTTGTATGTGAGAACAATTATAGGAACAACCGTAGATATTGTGAACCTGGAATTCATACTGCATTGGCACTTTGAATAAAGCTCCTGCAGTGGACCTACATAGTTATTCTTACCTCATATGACCACTTAATTCAAGAGTTACAAAAAGGTCCACAAGACTCAGTAAACAATGAACTCCATTGCATCGTATTAATACAGTTCCTCCAGCAATTCAACCTTCAAACAAAATGCTACAAGAAATATAAGGTTAAGCATGAAGAGAACCCAATCCTGAATGGTGAATGAATCTTCAAAAAGCTTGAATCAGACAATGATGTCATGCAGTATGTACAAATTTAAGCATCAGGACAAGTTGTTTTCTCAGCCATTTTTTGTATATACATATTAAGCCTTACCCAATTTGTTCTGTTGTGTTACGTGTAGTGCCAACTTGTTTTCTATGTAGAGAATGTTTAGGGATGTGATTTTTCCTTGCTGATCATTTTCTGCAAGGTGTTGTATATACAGATTGCTTCGCATATTGCATACAGCTCTTTGATTCTCAATATTCCCAAATGTTTTGGGTACAGTTAAAGAATTCACTGGAGTACCTTTGCATTAGTTGTACTATTCCGATGAGCTTTTTTATTATCAGAGACATATACACAGTTACAATTTGGTTGTGACGGTGAGTCCTGAGGTTGCAAGCACAAATTTCTGGTTCAAGTTGAGCAGTCTAGCTTTAGCTATTGAGGTAATATCCATGGATTGACAACATGGAGCTTCACTTTCCATGATTTTGGATGCCCAAGTGCAGGTTTTCTTCTCACAAAGGCATTATAACATTATATTTGTTGCAATATTAAGAGACAAAACCCTTTAATCTGGAGACAACATTACATTATCCCATTATCGACTTTGAAGTCTACTTGAGAGCGTGTTCTAATGATTAGGCGACCATAACCTTACCACGCAACACCTTTCATGATCAACATGATCATGGTCATCGTCTTTGATGATGGCCATTGACCTCTTCCCGTGATGATCTTCTTCGACAGTAGCCATTGATATTTTCCCCCAATTTATCCGGCCAAAAATTGGGTCTATTTGGCATGCCCATGACATGCCAAGCTTAGTTTCCAGCAATTTATCCCACCCAAATTGCTGCTCAAAGCAAACACTTCTTGAGAGCCAAGAATGTGAAAGATACATACTTTCCTCTTCTCTAATTATATAATGCAATTGTTGCTTCTTGGGTTGAATCATTGCAGGGTTTTGTATACAATTATTATCCAAAGGGAGAACCCCAGAGAACAAGTCATCATATGAGCATAGCATACTCTCTTCTTTTTCTTCTTCTTTAATACAATCATTTTCCTTACCTATTATGGCTTCCCTTTTTTTATCTGCTATAGCGGGTTCATTTTCCTTACCTAACATATTAGATTGATTTGTGGGAGGGGAAGGGGGGGGAGGGAGAGAGAGAGGTTCATAGAGACGAGGCCGGGTGAAGAAAGCTCGGAGAAAGGTGGCTATGGTGGCGAGGCCGAGGGCAAGCCATGTCCATGTGCTAGCAAGCAAGGTGTCTTGTAGAAGCAGGGAGATTGGCATGCATGTCTCCATAGCCATCATATATTTGTATCTGAGATGGTGATGGTGGTTGTGGTGGTGGTGCTGATGATGATGTTGAGGTTGAGGTGAAGAAGAAGAATAATGGTGAGGTGCAAGAAGAAGAAGAAGAAGAAGAAGAAGAAGAAGAAGAAGAAGAGGAAGAGCAGGGGAGACCTGTGAAGGAGAGGAAGGGGAAGGGGAAAGGAATGAAGAAACAGGGGAGGAGAAACTTGTTTTATATATATACACACAAGCATGTAATTCATGTAAGTATATAAATACATATGTCTATGGAGAGAGAGAGAGAGAGAGAGAGAGAGAGAGAGAGAGAGAGAGAATGATAAAGACCAAGAGGATTGACTATTAATTTGCATTTCTAGGAAAATGCATGAAGACCGAAAGGCACACATGTATGTATGTATGTATGTATGTGTGTATGTATGTGTGTGTGTGTGTATGTATGTATGTATGTATGTATGTGTGTGTGTGTGTGTATGTATGTATGTACGTATGTATGTGTGTATGTATGTATGTATGTATTTATGTTTGTTTGTTAGTAATGTTCCAAAGGAGACGCAACCACGACACAGAAAATCATTTGTGGCCTCACTCCAAGCCCACCCCCCGTTGTGAGTTCCATGGATTCTCTCATTTTTATGACTTTGGTGATGTTGTGTAAACTATGTTGAGCCAATAACCTAGTGTGGTCTTTAAGAAATCCTCTACTTGCGACAATAATGATGCGGAAACTTATTGCAATTGAGATGATTAGAATTTGAGGGAACTCCACTAGACAAGTAGAGATCAAGAGAGAAAGCTTCTTCAACTTTGATTTGTTAAATGAGATAAATTTGTCACCCTTTCTCTAGGTTTTCGATTAGGAGTTAGAGCTTTACTTTGCCCATCATGAAGATAGTAGTTAACTTAACTACCTTAGATATTAGAGTGTGGTTCAATTAGATTGTGAGAAATGGGTTTGTGTGTGAGGGTCTTGATTACAACCCTTAACCTTTTATGTAAGCTTGTCTTACAAAATCTTTAAGGGTTTACCTTACCACAATATCCTAATTAGTTTGGTAGGGTCATTGGAGATTCCTGAACTATCACATTTTAAAAAATGTAGTGGTTTCCCCTATGTTTGTATCAATGTGTTTGTTTGATTTTGTCTTGATAAATTAAGCATCTTGATACCTTGATCACGACTTTTTTAAAGTTCCACAAAGAAACATGAACAGAAGAGGGTGGAAGGACAAAGAGGACAACAAAGTGAATGAAGACAACTTACAAAATGAGAGCCACATATCCATCTAAATATATTTTATTTGCACTTCCCATAGAGCACTCTTTAAGCCTAGATTACTATTGGGAGTCACACATATTTCATATAACTTAAATGTTATAATTCTATGTCAAAACGTGTATCAAAGGACTTTTCAAAAACCTATTAAGAGATTCCTTGTTGGTATTCTTAATGACATTTCTTCCAAGAGACTCTAAGAGTTTTATTTAAATAACAAGATGAGTTTTCCTTAGGATGTTTTCTATTATATAGTTCCTCTTTTTTTGAAGTAAATGCAAACCTTTGTTGTTATACCCATGCACCTTTGATCCATTAACATAATAGAGGTAATGCAAGTAGTGTCTTGTTTCTACGCGGCAAAAAGGCAAACATCATACCACACACATATATATAATGTTGTTTGCATAATCATGGTGTGGAAAATGTAATCACATTTATGCTCTAACATCACAAATACGATAAATGCCAATGTTGATAGTGTGAAATGCACACCACAATAGGATAAAATGACATCATCATCAATTTTTGTTTTAAGGAAACATATAAATCAATCTTCGCACACATGTGGCAGATATTTAAATATCTTTGTGTATTATATAAGTGCCCCAAATGATTGGTTATTGTCAACCAGGCATACTTATAATTGGATCTTGAATTTTTAACCATGGCATGACAATCAACAGAGAAGAACATGCTTGAAAAATGGGATCACAATGTGGTTACTGTCAATTTATCACGATGAGATTTGGATATTGATTTTTCAAGTATGAGGTGGTGTGCAACTTGAGATCTTATACAAATTTTCAAATGACAAAAAATCAGACTATGTGTTAATCCAATAAACTATTTGAATCAAAGGGTAGCAACCAATTGGATTAACATGTAACTGACAATTGAGGATTTTTAGTTCAACCTACCAATGTGATCTATAAAAATGAAAGACATGATCTATATTAAGGATGAATGTATGGGCATTAAAGAAAGTACTTTTGGTTCTTTTTGTCCCCCTCCTTAGATAGGACCGATCTAACGAATATGCTTCAGCTTATGTGCATTTGAAGATGTAATATTCTTTGTAGAAGAAGAATATATAAATGGATTCCAAAAAAATTCATCTAAAGGGAAAATATGAGCCATACGTGAAGCATATTTTGAAATCATACTCTTCGATGCTCCTAGCCCTCAACACTTACGTGCATATCTTGGTCATGCCCTAATAACCACTCATTTTGCACAAGAATCACTGGACAATCAGTTAACTGAGAAATCCACCTTAAATTTATGTGCATATATCTTGGTCATGCCCTAATGACCACTCATTTTTTACATGGAACACTGTTGCATCTATTAAATGAGAAAGCTGTCTTACATATAAATCTAGGGCCATCTAAAGGCATGTGTTTCCATTTATTGTAAATTACAATAAACTATCAGGAATCATGCTCCAACAAAAGTGCACCTTCGAAGACTTTTGTATGTTCCATCATGTACCATGTCTCTGCATTCAACAAATCCCATCATGTATCGTCGAAACAAAAAACATCATTTCAAGAATCCCAATCACTTTTCCCGTCTCTCAAATAATATAGTAAATCCATCCATCCATTCACGGTAACTACTTATTTACTGTACTGAAAAGTTCGGAAAATTTATTATTTTCAGACGATAAAATCAACACTTGAAATGAGGATGGGGAAAAGAATATTAGCATTATGAAATTATTACAATGGGCATTATAATATGCATCCATTTTAGATATAAAGTAGAAATAGTACCTTCAAGCAAAGATACAGAAATTGATGGAGCTACATGAGCACATGGGAATTTTCAATGAAGAACTGTTAGCTTGATTGTCAACTCTTATCCAGTAAAGCTCATCCTCGGAGATAAAAAAAAGACACGTGTTATACAAGATGAGGACATCTTGTTTAACATTGATCATAGGCATATCTTCTCTAATCTGCAAAGCTAATCGAGGGGAATATGTACATACTATGGTGCTTAATCAAACTCAACCTCAATATTGGTAACCGTATGAACAAATTCCACAAAAATGTGAAACTTGTCATGCCAAATCAACCACAGGCGTTCATGCTCAGATAATGCCCTGCAGGATACCTGGGTGGTGGTAAGATCAAATACTGACAAAACCCAAAAAATCACATTCAAGAAAACGTTGAACACAAACAAAAGTCGAGTGAGGCTCAAATGATGAAACTTTGGCTCAGGTTTCCATTTTATTCTAGAGTCACTATATCAGTTTTAATCAAAGTCCTATTAGTAAAGATCATACAATTGCTCTAACAGCAGTTGGAACAGGAGCAAATCTTGTGTTGATCAAAATTCCATTTGTGTAGGTTCCTGCCCAAGTGCTAATATTATGAAGGCAAATAAGATGGCAGTTACATGGTCAGGTGTTGCGTGTTTCTCATTACAGCGGATGCAACCTTTGCTGACATCTATTATTTATTCTAGGTTACTATATCAGTGGAAGCATACACATGGAGTGTTTATCAAATAGTGCTAGTTTTGATGAAGATCCTGTATTATTCTACAGTTACTGTACCAGTGTTAATTTAAGGATCACAGCGGAAGCATACACATGGAGTGTTGATCAAATAGTGCCAGTTTTGATGAAGATCCTGTATTATTCTACAGTTACTGTACCAGTGTTAATATAAGGATCTAGATATTGGTTCATAAGATATTTAGTGTTTAAGGCTCAGTGTTTATATTACAAATGTTCAAGCAACAGGTGGACGGAGCACATGATCTTGTGATGTATCTAGAACTCCAGGAGGCATCCACTGCCACATTCCTGGTGTCATTCCAGTACATCTACTGATATATGCAGCTTTGTTAGCCATAGGTACCGCATATGCCATCTGTGGTGGCATATATATAGACGGCAAACTAACACCATTGAGTTGTTTTTCCAACTTTTCATGCTCTTTTTTCAGCCTCGATTTCTCTTCCCAAAGCTTGCTTTTTTCCACCTGAAAGAATATTGTTTTAACTATAAAACTCTTATTGTATTCCCACACCTAGCTCATATAAGAAAAAATCAACCACAAAACAAACTCTGAGCTTTTTTATTGTCTTCAGGAGCTGTTCATTGCAATCTCTCAATTGTTGTGCTTCTAATTTTAGCTGATTCAGGATACAGAATGTATCTGCAAGAATGGCTGTCTTGTCCGTTTTAGGGGTCTTCCCTGACCCTACAATTGCGCTCAGCTCCAGAAACCTATTGAAGTTTGTTAAATTAATATTCTCCAGTTACTTATATGATTGGAAAACACACCCAAATAGTCCTAACTTTTTGCAATTTAGAAGCTTACACCATAATTTACAAGAACACTGTTTAACTGGGTAATTTGGGAGGCAATTCCATTTCATATCTCCAGCTCCATAAAGTAACATCATGAAGAAAAAGATTTAAAACACATTATCGTGCTGTGAACAACCAAAACAAGCCTGGTACAGCATGGACACTACCATGAGAAATTCCATCCAGAATCACTATGAACTTCTATGCGTTTAAACTTGTTATCCTTCACAAGCAGGCAAATTCCATCATTGCTAGTGAGAGTTCAAACAGACTACCCATTTATTTACATTCTTTATAGTCCTCAATTGCATTTAATCCAAATCAGCATAAAGTTTTATTAGTCTTAACCTGTTATCCTTCACACAAAGAGAGTGATTCCTTCATTGCTAACATGAATAATACACTACCAGGCCACTTTCCTTCCAGTCTTTTAGTCCTTGAATTAAGTAACCAGCACAAAAAACCTACCAATCTATAATGGAATAAACAGTGGGTTGATATATCACCTCTCATTCAATTTATCTCTTCGCATTTTTTCCCGGCACGCTTTGTTGGAGGATCCATGGTGTAATTCATTTGGCAACCTCAGATAAAAGTAAAGATCAAAATGAGGACACCAAGAGAGCAACTGTAAACCATGATAACAATATCCTACTGATGCTCATAATAAGTTATTCCTCAGATTGAATAAGAAACACAAGAGAAGAGAACTATTTTTCACATTGTTTGCAGGTGCATCTTGTGGTACCTTTTCTTTGAACTTGCCTTCTCATAATCCTTGTCTTTCTTGCAAGAAGAAGAATAATGAACACTGTAAATCATCGTTTACAGGAATCATTATATCAGAAAACAAGAAAAGAAATGTGGCCTGCATTCCAAGTAAATAAATGCAACACAAAATTGAGACAATCTCATCTTAGATTCTTAGCTATTACATGTACTCACCAGTCTCTCTCCTCTCATCTTCCAGTCTGACACGAACAATTTGTGAATCCACAGGGTATTTCTAAAAAAACTACCATAAAACTAAACTACACGCAACTTCAAAATTTGATTCATTTCTCTTAATCGCGGTAAAGAATTCTTCGCTATTCAACATCTTAACCACACCGAAAACTCTTGGTTATTCTCTAAAGATACATACGATATTACCAAAATAGACTATTCTCTAATACTCGTCTTCATCAGCCCCATCAATCATTCTTGGCCATTTCGTCTATTAACAGCATATCTCTCTCCTTTCCCTGATCTGACACAAAGGCAACTCCTTTGAGGACAGGGTTCCTGCAGGGATCAGTTGCAAAAATTGCCAAATCAATTTTCCAGTCAGCCTACATACATGTTGTGGTACTCCATGGAGACCATCAAAGGAGAACCCATTTCTCATTCTTCAAATGTGCCATAGACCCGAATACCCACAGCAATCAAACATCTACCCTATGATGGAAGGATGGTAAAGCTCTGGCTCGCTGAATATAACCCGCTGAAAGGGTGACAAAAGTTTCTGTGGTTAATGATGCCAAAGTTGTGATAAAATTCAAATGGCTATAGCAACTGGGCAGGTAAAGAACTTGAGCCTTGCATGCTCCTCAATCATCATATAGAAAAAACTATGTCCCTTATGAAATGTGTCCACGTTTAGAACATCACCAAAAGAAACCCACCATCATTTCTCACCAAAGAAACACTTTAACACCTCTCTCTCTCTCTCTCTCTCTCATATACCTCAGTTCTGCTTCTTGGTTAAGGCCACACCAGAAGCTCTGAGAAGGATCGTCATCATTCAAAAAGTTATCTTGCAATAAGGAAGCCATCCACTTACTCTCAGCTGGAGAAGACATAGCTCCTCTTCCTTCCTTTGTTCTGTGTACTTCTTCTTCTCCTCAATTCATCGCTCCATAGCTGTGTGGCAGCACGAGAAAAAACAGAAAGGACAGGGAGTGTGCTAACCTCCTGATCAAGCCTTAAAGGAGCAGACAATTGATTCATAGTACAAAAGACAAAAGGAACAATATATGTATGTGTGTATATATATACATGAATGATAAATGGATGGATTGGATGCCTTTTAGTCTTCCGATTGATTGATTGATCAATGGGAAAGAAGTCATGGCGATATCTTTAGAGGGATATTTAACTGCATTGCCAGAAATTACCTTGTCCCTTTTGATTTCCCGTAAAATCAATTAGACATGCTTGCTTTCCTCGACACCTTCGTAGTATTTCCAGCTTGTTTTGTAAGTGTGCAATTTTTCTACCCATTATAAGAGATGATCGAGACTTTCAATTGATGGTTTTGTCGGTTTCTCACGGATCACTTTGTGAGCCTTGTAGCTAGCTCCTTATAGAAGTATCATGCCTCTTAGCCTATACAATTGGTCATCATCGTGGGTGCCTCCGTTTTTGAATTTTTTATTGTTTAATATCCTTTTTACTACCTAGAGTAGATGAATTGAATGCATAAAGTGATTCGGCCACAAATATTTGCTATATGGTCTTGGTTGCAACATCCATCTAGTTGGTGATGTCTAAGTCTTGATGCTCTTGTTGCCCAAGTTGTGCTTTGAACTTTGTAATTTAAGATGATAGAGATCTCAAGTAAAGAATATTTTGAATTGATAAAAATTGACTTTGTATTCATGCGATAATGCACTATCATATTCATGGTGGATGTCTTTTACATGAGTATGTAAAGGGAACTCGTGTCACTAGGTTCCTCATCACGCTTAACGATAACAATACTGAAAAATAAAATATTCAGATCTCTTAGCAACCTATTGTGAAACTTGTGTGCGTTATTGGGCTTGACATGCTAAATAGGTGGAACCATTTTGAGAACAATATATTCTAAACCAAGATATAATTGGACTCTAAAGATGCTTGCATGTGCTCACAAAGATTAGATTTTGTTGTGACTCTTCAATGTGAATAAAAGGAAGGTGAAAAAGTTTGCAAATGTACACCATTCATTAAGTTAAGGATTGTGATTGAAATGAATAAAGTTCGTGGTTGTTGATATGGAATTTCTAGAAAGAAAAAAATGTACAAATGGGTTGATGATGTAGGCTGAAATGGTATAAAAAAACGTTTAATCAATAATCAATGTTATATTCCTTCTTGAACCTTAAAATCGAAGCACCACACCATTTTCTCAAATTCATAAAGAAAATGCCTCATGATGGTGTGTGGCATTTGGAGAAATCTATTAAGCCACGAAACCAAATGAACCTCCAAATCACCATACATGAATGAGATATTTAATATTCGAAAAATGTGTTTTACAAGTTCAACAATTTCATAAAAACGATCATCCAAGTGTGCATGCATCGATGAATTTTTTTGAAGTTTTGAATATGAACCTTAACAAATTTTACAAATTTAGGTTAAGAGAGTATGATTTTTAAGAAATTTAAGCAATTTAGGTTAGAGAACATGGCTGCATGTACAATTTCATGCTCCTATTGGTATTATGGTCAATGCATAATCAAGTGGCCGGATTGTTTGTTTTGGATAGCTCATGAATCATTGACCTTGAACAACATCACCAAAGGGTGTCTTTTTCTTTTCAGCAATCATGGAACCCATCATATCACTTCAAACAATGACATGACGTGTATTAAGCAATTATTACAGTCTCAAGCATCATGCAATTGTTTGCTGATGTGATAAAAGAGTAATAATGAGTTCGATCATAATCAACATATCACTTATTTTTAGTCAAGATAATGTCTGTTTCTTTTTGTGGAATTTTTTGCATGAGTATATATATCTTGTGAACAGTCAAACAAATAATTTTGGAAATTTATAACTAATGGAAGGAGATTTTTTTGGAAATAATAATAATAATAATTTTGGAAATTATATACGAAAACTAATTGAATAACACTTACAGCATATAAAACTCTAAAACCTTGAAGAAATGCGTGATGAGAAAACATATTGTAGCATTGTGATACTGAATGTTCATTCAATGACACAATTCAAGATTTTTAGTATTGAATTTGTACACATGTAGAAAACATTAGATAATAATGTCTCCCTGATAATAACTCAATTGATATCATTATCATTATTTGCTCAAATATTCTCAAATTCTTCTTTGAAGAGAGCTGAAAAATTCTGCCTTTTCAAAGGCCGTATACAAATTGATGCAGATGCACTTTCCTTTCTCTAGCATTCCTCTTGTTCATCATCTATTTTGTGTCTGATCGACTTTCCTTTCACAATGGCATTGTTTCTCTCCTTCAGAATGTGTAGAATTAATCAGGCGAACACATGTATCCCTAACGATATAAGTAATAGACTAGAGGGGATAAATAAATTTTGATGGCAATTTGAAGGCACAAATGTTATCATAACCAGAATTTAAGCACTGAAAAAGAAGGGGATTTGGCACCAAGGGCATCGGGCATAATAGTTAAAAAGCACAATATACCCTTCCTAATAATACCTCAAAATCATACATTCTTCCTCCATAGTACATGTATAGCTGGCTAGCTAGAGCTAGAGTTATATATCTACATTTGGCATAGCCTTCACCAAACCAAAAAAGGTGAAACACTAGAATGAATTTAATCATGATCAGAAAGGTAGAGTATCTAGAAGCTCTAACTCAGCAAAAGGGTCAAAGAGAGATAGCACAACAAAACAGAGTGCAGTACATATGATGAACACAAAGGTCAGACTCAACATTGATGGGCTATCATAGATAGCATAAGCCCCCCCTTTGGTCTCCTTCTTCTTGTTTACCTCAGAATCAACCGCAACTTCTAGAACAGGAGATGAGAAAGCACCGAAAAATAAGCCAGGGAACAAAGCTCCCACATGGATCCTGTATTAATTATCAAGTAAGCACTGTTCAGCTTCAATGCATATGGCTTTTTATGATGAGGATGATGATTCTCTGTGATGGTATTATTCATGTATACAAGAGTCTCCTAAGAGTTGTTATATATACCATTCATTCATCATGATAAGATTCAGTATTATTCAACCTCTGTGTGTATATGCTATTCAAGTATAGAAGATTGTTTTAAGGGATGATAAATGTATATGCATACCACTCATCAGTGGGGAGTAGGATGCTCAAACAAAAAACCAGCAGACTCATGAATGTGGTTGCTTTAATCCCATCATCTGCAGATTTTTCACCTATTGCCTTTCTATTCTGCCACAAGTAAGCAACCCAGGCAGTAAAAAGCGCAAAGAGAGGTCCCTAGATATACAAAACCAAAACCAAAGCTTTAAAACAAGTTGTCCACATAAAGAGAGCGTCAAGACCTTAACACAAAACCTTACTGTTCCACCAACAGTCGCCGCCGGTGTGAAGAAGTAGCTAAAAGTATTACCACATAGACCACCTAGAAAGTATATCATGCCAAACGCCAGAGATCCGAAGACACTTTCTACTTGTGGCCCGAAAAATAACAAAGCCCAGGAGCTGAGAGCAACATGCAGAAATCCTGAGTGCTGCACATTACGTGGATAATTTGACGTTACTGAATGAGCAGCTCTCCCTCTCTCTCATCTCTTTTTATCTTATATACTTTTATATTTACGGAGTATTATTTACTTCTTTTTATTTATTTATTTGTTGTTCTCAAAGACAAGACAACACTTAAGATGTAATCACTTGTTTGGTCTTTTTGGCCCTTTTGGCCTCTTAAAAGACGTTAATATTTCTCTCTCTCTCTCTCTCTCGATATATGAGCTGAGGACGTAAGATCCGAGATGAAATATCTGGCAAATTTGAAGGCATCACTTATATAAGCCTTCTAGAAGGATAATTCGCCCAAGTTAAAGGAGGCAGTTGGGTAGGAATCATTACCCTCACCTAAATTATCATTGATTGTTTATACCTTGAGTCAGATTTAATTGTGATAGGGATGTTAATTTTGATACGACATTACTGCTCTAAGTCAAGTCTCAATATGTAAGATAAGAATGGATTCAAGAATGGATCTGCAATTCAAGAGGTTTTCCATGTTCAGATTAAATGGTGATAGTGGGATGTTACTTTTGAGACAACATTACTGCTCTAAGTCGAGTCTCAATATGTAAGATAAGAATGGATTCAAGACAGGATATGCAATTCAAGAGGCTTTCCATGTTCATGCTTTATAACTGACATGGCGATTCTCATTAGAAAGACTAAGGTTACTAGTTGTGACCCAAAGTAAGAAAGATATGAAACACTTACAAGAAACATAGGAGTAATCAGCCTCCACCATTCACCCCCAAGAATAAGTGCATTCACTTTGGCCCCATAAAGCACAGGCAAAGTGGAAGTTCCCACTCCCACAGTATCAACTGGACTTGCAAGGCCGAAAAGATATACAGCTATATTGATGGCAACAATGGCGTACCTTTGTAGAGACATTAGAAATGGGCTCAGTGATAAATTCCATGATTCATCAAGCCCCCCAAGTAGGGATGTTCAGAAAGCTCATAAGGAAATATCAAAATGAAGTGAAGGTTAAATAAAACACTCACACAACATAGGATTCTGAGGCAACTGAATCATCTGGTTCAAGCTCTGAATCTTGCCCCAATGCTTCTTGAAATGAAGATATTTGCATGCTTGGTGTCATCTCCTTGATTACGGTTTCCAAGTCTTGCATAGAATTTGTTGATGGTTGCTGAGAATCTATTGATGGTTGTTTAGAGTTGGACCCTAGAATGATAAAAATACCGGTAACTAGCAAAGTTATTCGATTGCATATAAGTCAATTTAGAGGTGCATATACCTAACATAAAATGTGAAAGAAGAAAAATTGGTAAAATGGAGGGCATACAACCACCATAGAAGAAAATTTGGTAAATTCCAAAAATACTCCAACATAAAATGAAAGAAAGGTGGTTTCCAGAGTTTTATAATTGATCATAAATCAATCATAATCCTAATGCATATACCCAGGTTAATAAGAAAGGGTATGCATAAATTTTTTTAAACCAATGTGTATTTAGACGAACAATATCAGAATTACAATCTTTTCATGAAATAATTAACCTCATAATTAATGAAAACATTTAGAAGACAAAGTCTTACTATCCACCCAACAATCTATTTCTTGAGCACAGGTTCTCAGCTGGCTAGATATGTGAACATGCCATACCCTATACTATATCCAGCAATATCCGTGTGGTTTAAACTGTAACCATTACAAGCTTCAATCTATTGTACATACCAAGTTGCCCAATTTCCAGTCTCACAAAATCACTAAAACTTCAACCCTAATCTATTTGAAAATTGAGATGCAAACTCAGGGACGCTGACTGGATTTGCTAAGTGGCTGCAATAGATACACAAGTTACACATGCCAACAAGCATATGCTCAGTCGATCACTGTAAAACATTGCAAACATGACAGGTATAACAAATCATACAGATAGGAAACAGGCTAAGGGAATAATGAATCATCCTTTAGAATTTCGCCCAGTTTTGAATCACCACGAAAGCCTAGGTTCATTCCCAACACAACTCCATCCAAACAGATGGACACACATAACCACACCTTGATCATCTATACCGTGTACCTTCTCATGATCAAGGTTGGTATAAAGTACAGCAGCATCAGTGATTAAGATGGATTCTTGCACATGGGACGATGACTGGTGACATCTAAATGCTACTGGTGGTAGAGGTCCTCACTTAATTTCTTTATTATATGCAACTATAATGAGTTTTTTGTAGGGTGCTCCTAACCTGTGACATGCTAGGTTCACATTTGATTGTTAATGTCTTACGGTGTAGACATGGGTAAATCACTCTAATGAGATTTGTGCATAATGTTCATAACATGTCACAAGACTTTCAAGGTTCATAATGCCTCCCATAAAAGATCAGCATAAAATTTGATTCCATTAACAGCGAAAAACATGTGGCGCATCTCTTACAGGCCAAAATTGGCCATTAAATGCAACCCGAAGTTACAATTGAAATGCCATCTAGTTTAGGGAGACACTAAATGACTAAATGAATTTTGATATAGATACATAAAGATACAAATGCACACATACATGGAAAACACTAATGACTAAATGAATCTTGACATAGATACATACATATACATATACAAATGCACACATATACGTATGTATATACATATACATGTTCGTACATATATAAGGATAGGGAGAGAATGGACACACCTTGAGTAAGCTTATCCAAATATTGTTCTAAGGAGTTTAGTTCACTTCTCAAAGCATTTTCTGTTGAAGCATCATTTAAGGCAAGAGTAGATTTGGTTACATTCATTTTCACAACCTCTTTGTTCACTTGATCTTTCCCTTGAAGCTTGTCAAAATAAGCATCCAAAGAACTCAACTCTTTCCTAATCAAATCTTCTGATGAACTTTTCGATACATTTACCTCTGTTTCTCCCACAGAAGCCTTCAAAGAATTACATGGAGAGACTGTAACATTCCTTCTCTTGTCATTCTCTTTAAAATCCTTCACGAAAGAAGCTTCCGATGGAAAGATCCATGCAACATTATTCTTATTCTTCCTTGCGATAGAAACTGCGCCATGGCTACCAAACAAGCTTCCTTCCTTCTTCTTCCTCTTCTTATTCACGGAGACAAAATGAAGCTTAAAATTGCAGTTAGAAGAAGTTGGTGTACCTTTACATGCGTAGTATGGAGTCAAGATTCTACTCTGCTGCAGACTCATCAACGAAGAAGTAGAAGAGGATGCCCCAACCATTTGATTCAGGAAAAACAAATGTGCAAAACCTGTAGAAACGAAGCAAGACCCGATTGGCACTGGCAATGACGAAACTACAACAGAGGACTACGCGCGGTTCTAAAAGCCCGAGCTTTCTTCCTCTAATTTCCACTTAGTTTAGCCTTCTTCTGGAAACAGAGGATTATATTATTCTAGTCTGTCCTCTGTCCTTCTTCTTCTTCTTCTTCTTCTTCTTCTTCTTCTTCTTCTGCTGGGAACAGGGGATTAGCCCACCTCGGAGAGAGAGAGAGAGAGAGACCCAAAGTGGCCTTATCCTTTCTAGTGTCAATGTTTGCCACATAGGAGTACAAAATTACATGGCAATCTCTCTCTCTCTCTCTCTCTCTGATCCAATTGGAGTTTTCTGCTACTAAGGAATATGCTCTCATATACAATATTATCCATCTCACATATGCTTGTTGCCCTCAGAACACTTGCAAGTTATCGCATGCATCATTACGTAAATTTCGCGCTCCACAACCCTATGAGACTTCGCTTGCTTCATTCCAAGGCCTCGTTAGAGTCAAAGATCGTAAGACGAGACAAGCCAACAAGACCTATGATGAAATACTACAAGACAACAACAATTTTCGGATGTCCTCCATCGGAAGAGAGGTCCCCATGACCATTATTATTTCATTAGACTATTCTTAATAGATCTAGAACATTCTTACCATCTATGCTTTGATAGATCTAGGTTGTTGAATTTCCTCATTAAATGGGCCAAAGAGACAATTCACACTTGTTTCACACGCAGGTACACAATAGTTTCACTTGATTTGTGCAACAAACTCAGTTTGCTCATATGATGAATGCAATGAACAAAGTTCCACATGAGTACATCCCAAAGGTAACTATGCCATTTTTATATGATATTCTTATTAAGGTATGCTTAGAAAGAGAGAAAGATGAGATTATGGTTGGAAATGGTTGCAGAAAGTTTATGATGGATCACATTAATGATTGTGAAAAGATTGTAAATAAGCTTGAGCAAGTACATTTGACACTGTCACGAACAAAGTCAAGCTTTGGGCACAACGAAGTTTTGATAGTTGGTCATATGTGTGGGTGGTATGGAATGAACCCTTCACCGATCAAAATTAATACAATAAAAAATATGACGGAGGATTGTAAATCAGCAACAGAGGTGAGAAGATTTTTAGGTGCATGTGTGTTTTATCATATTTGGTTACCACACTTTACACATGTCTCATATCCTCTCTACCAACTTTTAAGAAAAGGGAAGAAGTTTATTTGGACTAATGAACATACACAAGTTGTTCAACAATTGAAAGAAGCATTATTGAAAGCTCCAATTCTTTGTCAACCAAGTTACAAAGGTGAAAGACCAATTATAGTGATAGTTGATACTAGCCCGATTGGGATTGGTTGGGTTATAAACCAAGAAGATGAAGAGCAATATTGATATGCTATCAGGTTTGGAGCAAAGATATTGAATGAAAGACAAAGAAATGATGCACAAGTTAAACGTGAATTGTGGGGTTTCGTACTGCATTAAAAACAAATAGAGATTACTTGATTGGAGTTGATGTAGTGGTTGAAACAAATTGTTTGCCACTCATTGGAATGATAACAAGCTACACGACACCAGATATTGCAATGCTTTGGTGGATTGTGTACATCAGAACCATGAACCCATAATTACGGCATCTAAAGGACAAAGAAAACCCAATTGCAAACTGAAAAGGTAATGCAAGAGCAAGGTTCATAAATGAAAAGGTAATGCAAACTGAAGATAATAATTGGGCAACTATAAGCCATCAAGTTGCTCATCGAGTATCTATTGAGCCTCATGATAAGTTTAATGTAAACATAATGTTCAAAGACACGGAGTATGAAGGTCAATGGTTAGAACTAGGAAACTTTTTAAAGACTCAAGAAGCCAACCTATCATGATCGAAGAAACAATTAAATGAATTTCAAAGAAGGGCATTCAAGTTTTTTTTACATGAAGGACATTTATGGAGGCATCCAAAAAGGCCAACCGAAAATCCTCTTTGAGTCATTTGTAAGGATGATATTAAGAGAAAATTAATTATTGAATTCCATGATAGTTTGTGCGCAGGACATAGAGGCATATAGGTGACATTCATGAAGTTAAAAGAAAAGTATTGGTGGCCACATATCTATAAAGATATAATGAAATTTGTGGAAACCTGTGAGGTCTGCCAGAGGTATTCAACTATTCAGTATCGAGATGAGCTAAAACCAACATATTCAGCATCAATGCATTATAAATGGATGGTCAATCTAGTGACAGTGCCACTTGGGGAAGGTCAAATGCGAGATTTAGTACTAGCAAGAGAAGACCTTACAAACCAAGTAGAAGGAAGACCACTACGACAAAAAACAACTAGAGTTGTATGTAAATTTTTGTTAAAAGATGTAATTTGTCATTATGGGTGTGTTGGTAAAATAATTGCAGATAGAGGTGAACTTAATTCTGATGAAGCTAGACAACTCTTCAGTCGGATAGGGGTCAAGTTATCACTTACAACTGCTTATAATCCAAAAGCCAATGGAAAGATCGAAAGAGGACATCGCCCAATAGTTAAGGCAATCGTGAAAAGTTGTAAAGGTAAAAATAAGAGATTGGCCATGCATGCTACCTTATGCACTATGTGCGGATCGGACAACGCATAGTTTGGTAATAGGATACATGTAAGCCGAATTGATACTTGGCCAAAAGCCCATCATGTCGGTAGAAGAATCAATTATGTCATGGACATCTATTCTATAGAGAGAAGAGGTGAGCATGGAAGAATTGCTTGATTTGCGAATTCAACAATTAGAGTGTCGACCTGAAGATGTAGAATTAGCAGCCCAACAATTAAAGGAGATGCGATTGAAGATTAAAATTCGTTTTAATAAAACTCATAGAATTCGACCTAAGAAAATAGAAGGGGATTGGGTGCTTGTGTATGATAGTAGTTTAGATAATCAACATAGCATTGTTTGCAAGTTTGTTGAAAGATGGTTTGGGCCTAACATAATAAAAAAGTATATGATAACTTTACCTATAAGCTTTAAGTTAATGAATTGGATGGAACACTAATCCTAAACGTGGTTGTTGGAAAGAGGATAAAAGGGTGAAAGCATGGGAATGTGAACAATTAGTTGTGTCCTTAACATAACCAATTAGCTATGCAAAAAGTTGCATGTAATTTGCATATTTTGGCAATTTTAGGGATTATTAGAATGTGATCTCAAATAAACACTAGCTAAGATGTGCACCATCATAAATGCCAATATTTCCATCCCCATAATAAATTATGTGTATACTTAAGATTTTCCCACTAAAAATTAGCTATAAAAAAAACTATTTAGCTATAATCATTTTAACTATATGTTAGTTATAATCGTGTTTCCATTCACATGCTTTCACCCAAAAGTATTTAAGAAAATGTTTGAGCTTGAACATCTTCCAATAGATCAACATGAAGATAAAATATAGAGGCACATGCTAGAGGATGTGCAGGTCTAGAGGGGGTGGATGTCGTGAAGTAGAAAAACTTCACATTAAAAGTCTACAATAAGATTAATACATAACTAAAAAGAATCTTAATAGTGTGTTATACATAAGGATCATGTGAACAAAGCACTATGATCATATTATACATTATATATAGAGGCAAATAAAGAAAAATATATATTGTATTAAATAGGCAAGAGAGGACTTGAACCAACAACCTCCACCTCATAAAACTCAAAACCTTAGCATTTAGCCAATACTTATAACATATATAAAAGTTTTATTTGAGCTAGCCTTTTATAGTCTAAACCATACTCTCTACATGTGCGCCACATGGCCCACATGTAGAACCATCCCTTTCCTACAAAAGGAGAAGGGAGTATAGATAGAAGGGATATCAAGGAATCGAAATCAAAGAACTATATTGTATGAGATACCACAATAGAGAAAGAGGGGAAGAAGGTCAACATACAAGCGAAGCTCTAACTTGGCGGTTGTGGTGCTTAACTCTCAACAAAAGGGAGGAGGTTTGAGTCTTGCTTTTATCGAACGATAGAAGGGGCGATTGTTGTGAACTATCAAGAAAGAGAAGAGTTCTTACCCTGAAAGACAAAGTACAAAGGTTCAACGACGTTCGCAACCATTTGTAACTCTTTAATCAAATAATTATAAATTCAAGAAAGAGAAGAGTTGTTACCTTGAGAGACAAAGTACAAAGGTTCAATGCTTTGCAACCATTTGTAACTCTTTCATCAAATAATAATAAATTTCTTATATTCCTTCAAAATCTTGTCATATCATGTTGATCTCTATTCACTCCATACCTACTCTTTCATCTCTTCCGTCCATAATTTCAGTGATTCCTTCTCACTTTCACGTTATCTTTTGTCTGTGCAACGCTACACTTTTGAGCGAGCCAAGCCACTACAACGGGGTGGCTGTCTCCGCTAAGTCTACATCGAACAACGGGATTATCTTTGGATTCTCTGCTAAATAAAGGTCCATCTCATCACCTAATCTGTCTAGCATATTTATTGCTTCTACATACAAGGGCGTCAGCTAATTGCTTGTGCCTACCCGGACCTTAGTTTTCCCATACCGAAAATTCAGAACATTCTTCTGCCAGTTTTGCTTTATGTGTGTCATCTTCAACCAAGGTCTACCTAGCAGCAAGGGATACGCATTTGGGGCGCTCAATTGCAAGACCACTGCTGATATCTGGAATGCATGGCCTCCGATGGTGATCTCCAAGTTCCGGATGAGCCTTGTCGGCCAAATTGAGCTAGTGTTAGCCATCCGTAACCAAAATGGGCACGGTTCCCATTCCTAGATCCCCAATCTGTCACACGTTCTTGTGCTAATCACATCCACTCCAAATCTACCGTCGATGATTGTGTCGGGTACCTCTTTCCCCTTGACAATTACTGTTATTGCCGGATTGTTCTCATCGACAACAATCGGTCCTTCACTTGGGCGCCAATACTATTTTTAAGCCTTCGATGAATCGGGGAACTAATGCAATAATCGTCCTAGCGGCAACATAATTTGGAATTGTGTTAGTGCCTACCATGTTGGGTCCCCTTCTACTGTGTCGATTTCCTCGTTCGACTAGAGCGTCGATGTTTGCTTGGCCCCTTCTTGCTTCATATTATCAATGTTCCGATGATTGGCCTTTTCCACACATTCCATGGCCACTTTACGGACCGCTTCCTATGTCTGTGTTTCCCATTCCATTGTTATCCCCTTTGATGGGGTAGTAACTAGTTGCGCATCGATAATTTCAGCTATGACCTGTTCACCTTGAGCTTCAGCATGATGGCTTTTTTAATCATCTCCCTGTCCATGATTTTGGATATCATCCGGGAAGTTGCCAATGTAATCTGGTAGCCGAGCCTACCAATTCATGGCTGACTGAATATCAATGAAGTACCTAGTTCAACCAAACTCTATACACCTGCACACTCCATCGTCTTTCCTGTGAATCCAAATAAATCCAATGCATATTTGCGTGCTCAAGACACCAATAGTCATCGACCTACAACGATAAACAAAACCCTTTCTGTTTCCCAAAGCACTGAGCTACACATGGCTGTGGGTAGAAACATTCGTAGTTCTTTTAGTTAAATTGTGTAATAGCACTGTGGGTCGAGATGTTAAATGTTAGTACACTTCATTCCGCTTGATCTGAGGATGTATTATTACTACGCTACTGGTTGCGTCTTGTGAATTAGCGGAACAAAGTAATAATACGTCAGTGTCAATGGCCCCGAGGATAATGATTTAGCTAGGTAAATGTGCTTGATTTAGGGTAATTAGAGCCCAGGTTGAGTATATATCAAATTTTCATGCAAAATTACTTCATCGTTCCTCATAAACGTTTTAGCATTTCGTTGAAAGTATTTCTTATGTACTAGTTTCAACCTCAATTCTATATCTGGCAGTAAAGGATTAAAAGCATCAAACACGCGACATTTGAAATGAGTCTTGTTTGCAGCGTATACGCTCCTCAAAACTCAAATGAGGGGCAGCATTCCCTATCTACAGGGATAACCAATGGCTATAATTTCCATTTCTAAGATTAGGTTTAAGTTGGTTCACAGACACACAGCGACAGACATATACGAAATATTATGGATATGGAGCTCTCAGATATCCATGCTTATATTTTCCACACAGTGGTTCAGATCTCAAAGATAATTATGAATAAAACATCATCGAACTCCTCAATCCATCCATCATCTTTCTGTTTCCACCCGATGTCTCCACGAAAATGAGAAGAATCTTGGGAGATGTGGCAAACAAGTTGTCAGAAACCTAATCAATTCTGGCAAGAAATCATCTCAACTACCTCAAAAATAAAAAAAGATCATATCAATTACGCAAAATCACAGAGGGGAATCTTCTGGCTTGGAAAACTTCAGTGTAACACGGGGAGATATAGAGACACACGATCGAAGATTCAGGTTTTCCGCCGGTAGAAGAAGAAGAGAGGACGAAGCAAGAAGCCCTCAGAGATCCATGCTTATGTTATCCGCAGAAGAACTCAGATCTCAAAGATATGTATAAGAACAAAAAAACATCATCAGGCTTCTCCTTCTTCTCTGTAACTCTGTTATTTTGACCTGTCTGTCTACAAGGAAGGTTTAAGTCATATTTATAGGGTTGAGGAATTAGGGTTTCGCGTCGAGGCCAACATTGTTGTGTTTTACCTGAATTCCCGATATGCCCTTACGTTTCTGTTATTTTCCGAGATGCCCTTATGTTTCTGTTATTTCCCAAGATACCCCCGAGTTAGCATCAACCCATCAAACCCAAGAGAAATGCCGACACCTGAATTGACCACCAATTTGTTGGGGAATGGCAAACTAAACCCTAAACCAGGTGTGGTTAGCCACTACATATTGGCTTGTTGTCGCATGAATTTATGTGTAAGGAACCCTTCAGCATGTGTGTAAGAGGGAAAAAACAAGAGACGGTTGAAACATTTATGCCCTTTTGTACTGATTTTGATCAAGAGGGGCATTCTTGGTATTTGCGAAAACCACATAATTAGCTTTGGTAATTTATTTTTCTTTTCTTCCATTTAATTAAACTTACCCAAGACAAGGTTGTCATAGAGTCAATACCTAACAAAATGGAGAAAGGCCCTCCAAAGACCTTACTTAGGGATAATTTATAAAAGCATTATCATGCTTACAACGATTTGAAATTGCGAAAGTAAGAGAACTTAGAAGCCTTACTTCTCATTAAAAATTCATGTTTGTAGGCAATACAAACCACCCCAAAAAACTGTCAGAACGCGTTATATTCCCCCAAATGGTCAAGTCACATGTGGTGCCGAGTCTTGACACACCTTAAAAAGATATTACCATAGCCAACACAAAGTGCTCTAAAACCTTGATGTCATGCTTTACCCTAAAATGTTGCTAATTTATCTGCAACCTTACCTTTCACTTGTGTCTCTAGAAGTGCATTGAGTAAGTCAATAACTACAATTTGCATATAAAAGTTAAGATTCCTTTTGAGTACATATAGCTCTCAAAGCTGACATAGCTTATTACTTAATATGTCTATTCTGGGTGCAAGTAGGTAGTGAATTTTATGATATGAGTTCTTGCAATGTTGTACAATTTATTAGTTGATATAACCACACTAGCTATAAGTAGGTAGTGTATTTATGGTATGAGATCTTGCACGTACAAGATTGACTTCAAAGCGCAACTAATGTGCTTGCGTAGCTATAGGTAGTTGATGAACTTTTGCTAGTTGATGTAGCCACATTGGGTGCGAGCAATTTGGCCTGTGTGAGTGAGAACATTGAGTAGGCCTAACTTTTTGAAGGAGTGTTGGAAATAAGTTTGAAACACAAAGTCATTATGTGCCCAATGATGAAGAGTAGGTTGTATGTTAGAGTGGTGCACTAATTGTGCCTCTAGCAATAATACCCCATCACCGGCTAGAAGTCCACTAAAATAGGTAGAGCCCAAAGGTTGTGATGTGCCATGGACATCAAATGGTACTCGATTGGTACTATTGTTATTGCATTCCTCCTTCAACCTTTTCAACAATGCTACTTTCATGGAGGGATCTGCTCTCCTTGTTCCTTGGTAGTTTGATAGCCTTGTATTCACAAACTTGCATGCAGTCGTCCCAACCGAGTGTGCGCCTGCGCATGATATCCATCCCCAATATTAGAAAAAAATAATTTACATGTGCGAAGACTAATCTATTCAAACATTGCAAAGTTCTCCCCAAGCTCTAGCTAGCCTATCCTTTGTTAAACGCCAACCTCTATTCGTCTTTGCCTCTCGTGTGTTTTACGATAAATACAACAAGTGTTAGGGGCAAGAAAGCATGGAAAAATTTTGCCCAAGGTCAAGTGAGCAAATGTATTATTAGCCAAAGAACATGTTCGCAGGTTGTGAACATATTGATATCTTATTGTCGTCTCATGGGTCTAGTTGACACCTGTATTTGTTAAGAGATAGTGTAGGTGTTGTCGTATGCCTCACATATGGCCCTCTTGCCCGACAATGTTAAACTATCCTTGACGCCTAAGCTTTAAATTTTATCTTCTCCAATATCAATTGTCATATTTGATTCGTCACACATGTATGGTTGACGCCTAACATTTGGGAGTGTCAAACTAAAATGGTGAGCACTGAGTACAATTAGCTGCATTTAAGACTTTGGGAGAAACCCACCATGATGTATATCATAGTATGAATCATACGTGCATTCGCATTCGTGTAAGAAAAACACCCTCAACGAATGATAAATACCATACTTTTGGATTAACTATTTATTATGAGGTAAATAAGCCTAAAAATGAAAATAAAAACATTAAAAAAATGGGGAAAAACAAAAATAAAACACAAGAATGTTTGAATAACATTCGCATTCGTTTTCCAACGTTGGAAAACGAATGTTATGCTAGACGAACACGAATTTCACGTACTATGATGTATATCTTTGTATCATGCTCGATGAGCAACAATATAAATTTTAGTCCTATATATAAATTTGAATCTCAAATGGTCAAGTTACTCTGGTCGTTTGTTCATCAGTAGTGTGAGGTGTTACTTAAAGCCCACATATATCTAGCTTCATGATTTATAAATTGGTAAAAGAGGACTTGGGAGTGTACTTGAAAGTTTGACGTGTAAGTAGATTTTCGATTCACTTGTATGTATCGAGGCTTTTGTGGTGTGGCATAAAGGCTTTTGCAAGTTCTAAAAGTAAAATAGGAATATCAGCGAGGATATGTATCCCTAACACAAAAGAACTATAAAGTTGACATTAACTAGATGTTAGGTTAGGGCCTAGGCTTATGTAGAAAGAACTATAAAGTTGACATTAACTAGATGTTAGGTTAGGGCCCAAGGCTTATGTAGCCTTTATAGGAACAACATACTCCAAGCCTCAAAGCAAAAGACAAAAGACGAGAACTCTATGTTTTTGGGAATGCTTTTTGAACATTGGGATGGGTAAAGCATTTCTTTGATCATGCCAAAGTCTTCACCCTTATCTCCACTCATAACATTAGATTTGCTTTTTGCTTTGTTTATTCCAAGTGTAGCCATCTTATTGAACCACAACTTCACACATGTCCACTCTTGACCATTTGGGCAAAAACATAACACTAATGTGCATAATTGTTTTATTACCATAGAACTTATTGTTAGCTACATAGAAATAATTGTTCGTTAATAGCTAGATACTTGTTTGTTACGTGCGCATAAAACCTGCTTATTAGTATGGAGAGCCTCCAAAAAATCAACAATGCAAGAAATAAACCAAGGTGCATTTGGAAGACATTTAGAAACAAAACCAATGAGAAAACTAGAGTCTCATAAAACTTACCCATCAAGGCCAGAAACTCTTGGGTGGTGAACCCCTTGGCATGAAAAGCTTGGAGGGCTATGTCCAACGAATTGTGATCATCGACATGCAAATCGGGGAGCATGGTCATGGCGTCAGAAGCTTTGGACATTGTGCCATCATGTCGGCCTAGGAGGAGCTCAAAGTGTTGGCCCCCAACCTAGTATACATTATGAGAACATGAGAAATTGAATGTTACATATTTAGCTTACAACACTAGGTTACATACCATGACCCCTATTTAGCTTACAACACTAGGTTACATGCCATGACCCCTATTTAGCTTACAACACTTGGTTACATACCATGACCCCTATTTAGCTTACAACACTAGGTTACATAGCATGGCGCTATTTTAGCTTACAACACTTGGAACAGTGACTCAATTCTAGATTTGCAATGCACTACAAATAGAGCCATAAAAGAACAATCCAACCTTATGATGCTCGATTCTTATAAGAAAAATGGAGTAGAAAGCGGGACTAGGTTTAACCAAGTAATTTGAAAACAAGAAAAAAAAAGGATTGATTCATACGAAATCATGGATTTTGCATTTGTTTTATTACCAAAGTGACTGCATCCCGAGATGCGATGGCGATGAGGTCGGCGCAAGAGACGGTGCGAGGGCACATACTCTCCATAGCTTCTTTGAGTTCATCAATGAGGTCAAAACTCTTTGTGAGGGAGAGGTTGGGCTCAGCATCCCGCTCTGCTACATTTGTCGGTGTTGATCTCAATAGGATGGATGCATCACAACCCTGCAAGAGGGTTTTCCACAATATTTTTAAAGGAATTTAATGAAACTACCAAACCTTGGCTAAGTTTCAAGTGTATATTTAATCTTAGTGACTAAAACAAATGCTAAGTATGTAAAAAAAAAAAACAAATGTTAATTAGGGAAAGAGAAAGGCTAATGAAATGTATGTTCAACAATTTGTAATTAAGTGTAAAAAATACTGCATAAGAGTAAGACCATACTAATTAAGTCTAGAAACAAATAGTCTAGAACTGAACTAAAGAATAATAATTAAGAACTAGTTTTAGGCTAATTGGAGAGGAGCTCGGAGTAGAGCTAAAGTGTGCTTAATTGAATGTACTTAGGGGGGTTTTAATCAAGATTAAGACTCACCCCAACGAAACAATCATGTAGAAGTAATCGAATCAAATTGGGTGCAATGGATTTGTCTAGATTATAGTGATTTTGGACGATGGAATGGATAGTTGATTCTGCAGAGGGGCACGTTTTATCATAGAAATGGAGCTCCATAGCCCGAGTGACAGTGATCAGCGGGGCGAGCATTGTGATTAGAGTAATTATCTTCATTAATCCAGGACTAGTCATCCTAATTAAGAATTCTATGGAGGAAAGGTTGGGAACTAAATCGCCCACCAAAGGTTTTATAGTTGTGTTGGAGTAAGTCTTTTTGATAGGGACAATTTTTTACATTATTCTTCTATGTATTCCTTGTGCATTGTCCCTACTTACATAACACATTCAAATCAATCTATTGTTTTTGGCCCATCCCCTAGTTTGAAGGTTCCGAAAAGCTATTCTATCCAAGGAGCCTCCTTTCACAATTTACACTTAACCCCGTTTGAAACTTGTCATATGGTATTTGTCCAAAACATGCATTCGAAATGAAAATAAGATGCGAGTCTTTGTCATAAGATATGAACTGAAAATTACTAATAAGTTGTAAGTTTAATTATGTGTGTTTTGGTAAGAAGATTGGGTTGGTGGTGAGGGGCAACAAGGTGCATTATTTATTCTTACCATGCCAATGTTCATCGTCAAAACATTCTTCGTTAGTTCCCAAAATATGCTAGAGTGAGTGTACGAGGGTTGCGCTCGAGGCAAGTGCACATTTGCAACTTTCCGTGATCATTGTATCGAAAGATGTACTACCTTGCCATTAAAAATTGCGCGGTGAAGCAAAAACTAATTCAAGATCAATGACATGTTTGATCCATGCCAAAAATTCATCACGAGATGCATCAAGAAATTTGCCAAAGATTTTACAGTAAATCATCTAGGGATAAGAAAATGCATGTGTAGTCCACCCACTAGCATCTAAGACTATGGTGGTGGTGGTGGTGGGGTAACAAAAGGGTAACATCAGAGTATGATTAAGTGTCAATTTTCCTGAGATTGAAGATTGCTCAATCATTACATTAATGTTTGTTTATTATGATGTTGAAAAGAGGAATTATATCTTGTGCAAATCGAAATCATGGTAGTCATGGGGAATGGCTACATGCACTACATCACGTACCCCTCTTTTAGTAAATTACATTATTAGTGAGAAATCTTAATATTGTGTGGAAGCCTACACACATAGTCTTATAGTTCACAATGGCTCATGGACAATTTTGTGCTGATAAGAACTCAAAGAACTTTCTAAACATGTGGTTGAATGTTAGGATCATACACAATTTCGTGTAATTAAAGAACATCATGAGCTTATTCTAAGTTGTTGATTGAAGCTTGAACATGAATGTAAATTCGGGCATACTTGAATTTGTTTGTACTAAAGACTCAAACCATGCATAAGGCGCATTGTTCATGGAAGACTTCACTTGAAGGGGGAGATTTTGTTTGACTAGGTCAAGTTCACCTTCTGAAGACTTGTTACACTTCATAACTTTAGCATCACACTTTAAAGTAGTAAAAAAGGAAAGAAAATTTTCACACATTGGTTGTAACTTTTAAATCCATAAGAAAACAAGCAACCTAGTAGCCACCATGAGAAATTTTGGGTCTAATTTTATCGGGTTGTGTGGTTTGTGTGGACATTGAATGTTGTTAGACCTGTCAACTCACCCTCAAGCTATCTACAAGGAATATGATTCCTTTTAGATTGCTCCTCTTTATGTTTTAGATACATATATACTATTTATACCTTGATTGATGCCTTCTTTTTCACTCAAAAGACCGTATACTATTCATTATCTAGATACAAATAATCACAAGAGTTCCTGAGTTATTTGCCTTGTCAAGGATATATATATATATAACTTGGAAGTTGCTTTTACCCCATTGATGTAAACAAATATTTTAATGAATCCTTAAGACAATGTGGAGACATTTGGCAAGAAATGTCTTAAGGTATCAAACTGATTTTGGTGAATAAATTCATTCCAAACCGAACCCACATGAACCAATTGTTTGCAATGTGGCGAGAGGTGATTTAGGAAGAGCACACGAGGTGACATGAACAGTTAATATATATATATATATATATTTGATGAAAAGGTATCAAATGTGTTAAGGTATCAAACTGATTTTGGTGAATAAATTCATTCCAAACCGAACCCACATGAGCCAATTGTTTGCAATGTGGAGAGAGGTGATTTAGGAAGAGCACACGAGGTGACATGAACAGTTAAGTACATATATATATATATTTGATGAAAAGATAGGAAACAATAAAAATAGTAGTACTAGATGTAGTAACGTAAAGGAGGTGTTTAGTAAGCAATAAATGTCTTAAAGCTATGCCAACAATGCAAATCACTACGTGATGTTGTATCTCTTTGTTGCAAATGTATCTAATGACAAAGACAATACACAAAGAATAAACTTTCACAAACTAAGTAGGGGAAGAGAAACGTGAAGTTATCATGAGAATAAGAAATAGAAATTATATAGAAATATTGGTGAACCTTTATATGTCCTATGAACAAATATTGTATAACTTGTGAACAAGAAATGACAATTATATAAAAATATTGGCTATCATAAAACCCATACAAAACATATAAACAACCATTGTATTAATTTTCAAACAGATACCACATAGCTCATGAACAAATACCATATAACATAAGAATAAGGATTGCATTATATTTTAACATTTAGAAGCAACTAAGAGAGAAGAGAAAGGAAAATAATATCCATGAGGAAATAGCAATAAGGTATAGATAGATAATCAGCCAATAGAACTAATACCATATAACTTGCAAACATATCCTGTGGAACACCTAAATGCTGAATCTACACAGCAGACTATAACTTTGATTGTTGCTGCCATTGAGAGTAATCATATTTACAGGAAATTATACAGCACATAATCTTGACACTTTGTGTTTTTCACATATGTAGGGAGTTTGATGAGCCTAAACAACGGGGGTCATTTTCTAGGTATCTACTAGGATGAATTGGCCTTCGCATGACCACAGTATCATAAATAGTCACCATGAAATAACAAGTATATTTTTGAAATAGAGTCATCTGTAAAAGAGTTGAAGAGTATAAATGCATTTTTAAAAGGTGAAACTTTTGATTAACACTAGTCATGGTAAAGAATCAATCATGAATATACCTACTCAGAAATTGCTGATTTGAACATAAAAGTTCACCCTAATTTAAGGCAACAGACAATATCACCCAATTCAATGTGAAGGAGGTTGGAGTTGACCTACAATCAGACTGACATAAAAACTGTTTCACACATCACCTTATACATCATCAGTGAGGAATTGCTGGTGACTATGAACTGGAAGAATTAAGATTTGTGTCTTCGAGAAAGAATAGAGGCTCCGGCCCAGTTGTCTTGTATGAGAACACCTTAGTCTTGCCAAAAGTCTTGGATTGCATTAGTCCCACAAAAAATATCATTATGATAATATCTAGGTTTCTAGTTGATATTAGGGAATTCTAGTGTCTCCTACCATTCCCAGGTAAGCATCCTACCATAATTAGAACATCTCCAAAATAGCATTGATTAGATGCCATAAGGCAAAGCAGGCTGAACTCTCTAATGGGAAAAAAACTCAGGAACTACAAAGGACAATTAATGGCATCTCATATCTTTCAAAACATTTGATCACGTGATTTTCAAGATTGATTGATAGAATTTACGATCAATCAAGACAATATACATATAAAAATGACTGGACCTCAAATATCTTCCACATCTTACAAATACCCTTGGAAAGGGTTAAAGACACAAGTGAACCTGATAATAGGTGTACCTATACATGAAAGCTAGCTAGGGACTTCGGCTTCAGTCGTCTCGATGATGTCTGTCTGTTGGAAAGGAGACAAGACCTGAGTTATCTGCTTTGATGATAGGGTCTCATGCTCCAAAAGTGCACTCGCCAGAGCATGCAATGCACCTTCATGCTGTACAACATCCAAATGAATGTTAATGTTATATTGCATCACTGATTCACTGGACAGCATAAGTTATCATCAATCAATCAGAAACCCTAAACTCTTTCTTAGAAAACAAAACTTTATAATCAGCACTCTTAATTAATCAACCTTTTTAACAACCTTACTGACAATATTGTGGAGATAAAGGACTCATATTACTTGTAAATGGGCTTCTCTTAAACCGTATCTTACGAGGATTTTAAGTGGAAGAGACCAAATTTAGTTAAAAATGGGCACCTTTTTAAGAAGGCATTGCACACGTTCATATGCTTCTTTCAACAACCTTACGACCTGCTTTACAAAACAACCTCCTAAGAATGTAAGAAAAAATATAATATAATATCTGGAGAATACATTTGCAAGATGATAATATATCATCACCTCTGCATCAATGTTTTTCTGTATGTCGTTACTTCTGTTCTGATCATCAACTGAAATAAATATAGGTCCAACAACATTACTCATTCCACATTCCGACACCTGCATGATACCATAGCATGTGGTTCAACTCATTATCAGATGTTTTCACATTATGTATGATTAGGTAAAAACAAAGTCTTGTACATGATACTTATACATGGGATGAGTTAAAAGCATCTTGCATAGGAAGGTTTTCATAGGATGAGGTGAAAGAATATTGTATAGGCTTCTTTTACGTTTTTCTAGATAGGAGGTGATAAAAGCATATTTTATATGATGTTTTTATGTAGAGTATGAGGTAAAAGCATATCGTATATGATGTTTTTATATAGGATGAAGTAAAAGCATCTTGTAGAAGATGCTCTTACGATCCTACGTAACAGCATTCTTGTATAGGATGGTTAGACATACCATGAGGTAACAGCATACTGTAAAGATGCTTTTATGCAAACATAACTTTAAATAGGATGATATAAAAGCATCTAAAAAACATGCTTTTACATAGAATGATATAAAAGCATCTTCTGTAATAAAAGCCTGCTATATAGGATATATTTACATAGAATGCAGTAACAAAGATCTTACCATATGCCGTGCAAGAGCGGTTGCATGTTGAAGATCGGTACGAGCTCCTGTTGTGACTTGATCAGTTCCAAATATCAGTTCTTCAGCAACACGGCCACCCATTGCAACATCTAGACGAGCAAGAAGCTGCATTCTGCTTATTGATGTCTCGTCCTTTTCAGGGAGCTGTGCCACCATGCCGAGTGCATTTCCTCTGGGAACAATGGTAGCTTTATGAATAGGATAGGCACCCACTGTATTGAACGCTACAACAGCATGGCCGCTTTCATGGTATGCAGTCAACTGAATAACGAAACAGCAACGGCAGTCAATGGATTTTAAATAGATTTCATGGGAGTCTGAATCGATTTGAGAAACAAGAAGACATTATGCACATACCACAATGTGAGGCATTGCCTCCTATTTGAGGATGTATTGGAGATGAATAATGAATAAACATATCATATAGATGGTTTTGGGGGGAGAGAGAGAGAGGGAGGGAGGGAGTTCAGTTTTAGCAAATAAAATAGATGTGAATTTGTAGTACAATGATGCAAACAAGAAACTACCTCTCCAAAGAGGAAGAAACAATTCAAAAGCAGGAGAAACATCAAGGAAATGGAGCAAAGTCTCAACTTACTTTTCTAGCCTCTTCTGACAGAACAAAAGACTTGCGCTCTGTTCCCATGACAATTTTATCCTTAGCAAACTCCAAATGAGCATTTGTGATTGTTTCCGTTCCCTCAACAGCAGCTTTTAAAGCAGCCATATTCACAAGATTGGCCAAATCTGAAAAAGATGAAACCAACAAAGAATGTACTATAAAATCTTTCCCTATACTACGACTTCTTTATATATTTGTCGTAAATCAGAGAAGTTCAGCACATATTCCTACCAGCTCCAGTAAAACCAGGGGTTCCTCTGGCTAAGAGATTCACATCAACATCTTTTCCCACAGGTTTGTTCAGCAAATAAAGATCCAAAATCTCTTGCCGGCCTCGTACGTCTGGGTTTGATACAACAATCTGCAGGAGCAGTAGCCACTTAATGGTATTAGATACTATTCAAAGACTTATTAATAATGTGGAAGATAATATCTGAGAACAGATCGCATCTTAAAAAACATACATGGCGATCAAATCTTCCAGGCCTAGTCAAGGCAGGATCGAGTATTTCTGCCAAGTTTGTAGCTGCAATAACGATTATGCCCTGCAGAAGAAACCACACTTCAATAAACTCATTATCCCAGGAAAAAGGGCTTACAAGAAACACAACAAAATCCAGACCTCATTGGACTCAAATCCATCCATCTCTACAAGAAGCTGATGAAGTGTTTTCTTTGTATGACCTTCCCATTGTTTCCGAGTTGATCCAATAGCATCTATCTCGTCAATAAATATTATACAGGGTGCCTGTATAGGAACAATCACTGTAATTGACGAAAAATCATCAAATAAGTATAACCTAGAAACTACCATCCAACACAATATCACCTTTTTCTTCGCAGACTGAAATAGTGCACGGACACGACGCGCACCAACACCAACAAACCTGTAGAATGTGCTTTGAATGAGAATACCTCTAGGATTGATGATGGAAAAATAGAATAAGCATATTACGTCATATGCACCCATCCAAGATCAGATAGGACCCGTTGATAAAATCATGTTCCTATACGTTGCCCAAAGTAGTAAAGAATCTAACTTTAAAGTCCCCACAAATCTTAAACAGCTTCAACTCCTAGGCTTCTATCTTAGGATTAAACTGATCATATGAATTTTGCTTAATGCAGATGCATAGCATATAAATTCAAATAAGAATCTAAGCTCTAGAGTATACAATAAAGAAACATTTACATCTCCTCAAATTCGGAACCCGCCCGATAGAAGAAAGGAACCCCTGCTTCGCCCGCTACCGCCTGCATCATGTACCCACAAAAGGAAAGGAAAAATTGCATTTTAATCATGGGAATAATATACAAGCGCAAATACAGAAAGGGTTTCAGAAACATCTAACCTTGGCAAGAAGAGTTTTTCCTGTCCCTGGGGGGCCTGTTAAAAGAACACCCTGGTATTCCAGGAAAATCATGAAACAGATCAGGAGTGTGAAATACAAGCAATGAATTTAAAAGTTGATTCTCAAATGTGCTTGATACTTCTTGTATCAAGAAAATGCATGTTGCTTTTCTAGCTAATCTTCATTCTACTTAACTTTCAAGTCCTCACATACCTTGGGTAGCTTGCCACCCAGACGAGTGAACTTTCCAGGGTCTTTCAGATACTCTACAATCTCTTCCAGCTCTTCTTTGGCCTCATCACACCCTTTTACATCATTGAATGTCGTTGTGTTCTGTTTTACAGACAGAAGTATCCAATAAATATGAGATGTGGTTAAAAAAAATGCATGGCCTGTTTAAAGGTGGAAATTGGGAAAAAGGGAAAAAAGGAGGAAAGCTACAAAGTGTGAATATGTTAGAAATATAAATATAATAACAAAAGGTAAGCAGCCTAGTGGTTAAGGCCACAGACTGTGGTGAAAAGGGTACAGCATTCAAGTCCTAACCAATGTGGAAAGTGGGCTACCCTTTTACACACTTTATGGAAAAGAGGAGGCTGAGCATTAAATGTGGTTGGCGGGCTGCCTCTCTCTATAAAAGGAGGGGCAGAGGGCTCATTTAGGTTTTTCCGTTCTTCATTTTTTAGGCATTCTTCGTTTCCGCATTTTGATGTGCCATTCTCCTTCTCCCTCTCACTTAGAGAGCTTAAGGTTTTCTCACTCTTATTCTTATTTTCTTCTCGACAATATTGTGGTCTTCATCACCATCGAGCTCATTGTGGTCGTTGAAGGGAGCACGAAGTGGCCAAAGACCACTACATCAACAAGGAGCCATTGCCATCAATAGTTGTCGACATCTCAACAACCCACTTGACTCACCCTCACCAGAAGCTCAAAGCCCCCATCATTCTCGATATTTTTTAGCATCCATAGAGGGGTACTTCGAAGCACAATGCCTTGATGCATGAATAAGCCACAAACATATGAGCTCAAGCATCTAGATGTTCTATTTAGTGTGATACTCAAGTCATCATCCCCTCTTAATATGTCATCTTAGCTTTCACGAATTGCACTATATGCAGAGCATGTAGAAAGCAAGTCATACTCTATCTCTACTAGCCCTTCTTTGCATTCCTTACATGCCTTTATAATTGACAAATTTTAATGTCATAATGCAAGTTCAATACCTAGTTTGTGTGATCAAGTATGAAGGAGTGGTGGGGCTCTATGAAAGTTAATACTCATGTTGGTAATGACATAAGGTTGACTACGATTAAAAGGCTTTATTGTCTTTTATTGAACCCAAGACTCAGGGTTGAATACAATCCAATGCGTTGCGCAGTGTGATAGGGCAGCTGCGAACTTCATCACATCAGTTAGAGATTGTGGTAGGCAAATATACATGAGTACCTTTAGAAGAAAGAATTTGCCAATTGTGTCATCAAGGAGTAGAATCCGAAGAACACTATGTTTGTCACTGTGGTGTCTTTTATGAAATAAGAGGGAGATATCATTGCCTCTTTAAACAAGGTTTTGGCACACTACACAAAGTAATAGAATATGAGGACCAACGATGCCTAGGACTTTACTTGCTAGAACTCAAGAGACATACGGAAAAGTTGTTGAAGGACAATGGTACCACCACATAAGCTCATCCACAAAGAACAATCAAAACTTTCTTTAGCCCCATCACTCCTACTAATGCTACAAGTCAATCAAGGGCTACACAAATGGGCTCCCACGCAAGACATAACAAAGGGGTTACAATAGATCGGGCAATAGCAATTTTTGTGCATGTGGGCCCCGGCCCCATGGAGAACGACCTTACCACCCTTGCTATCCACAAATAAAGACCATTATCTCCCGCCATCGCTCCTACTAATGCTACAAGTCAATCAAGGGCTACACAAATGGGCTCCCGTGCAAGAGATAACAAAGGGGTTACAATAGATCGGGCAATAGCAATTTTTGTGCATGTGGGCCCCGGCCCCATGGAGAACGACCTTACCACCCTTGCTATCCACAAATAAAGACCATTATCTCCCGCCATCACTCCTACTAATGCTACAAGTCAATCAAGGGCTACACAAATGGGCTCCCGTGCAAGAGATAACAAAGGGGTTACAATAGATCGGGCAATAGCAATTTTTGTGCATGTGGGCCCCGGCCCCATGGAGAACGACCTTACCACCCTTGCTATCCACAAATAAACACCATTATCTCCCGCCATTGCATGTGCTTCCCTCGCTTCGAAAACGTCTCCATTCTAGATCTTTCAAAGACAAAGTTATAATATATCTAACTTGAGAAGCTTACATGTGTCGAAAACCCTTTTATCTTATTTACTTAGTAATATTTATTTTATTTTGATTTTTTGTTCTCAAAGACAAGACAACACTTGAGATGTAATCTCTTGTTTGGTCTTATAGGCCATTTTGGCCTCTTAAAAGACATTAATATTTCTTTCTTTCTTTCTTTGAGCATCTTCCCACTTCTTCCTTAGTGGTTCCATTGACCTTTCCTCAATAAGTAGACATTTCGTAGCATCACTTGAAAGCTCTACGAGATCTTCTACACCCCATCTTTTGAATCATTTTTCAATGTTAATTACCCATCCCAATGACAGGATTTTGCTTATGTGATTCTTTTGCAGTTTACATCCAACATTCCAAGCAAGATGTGGTAATCTATGATTTGGCATATCCTTGACTTTTGTAATATATCTATATATTCTCATGATGAATACATTCATTATTGAATCCCATCCTTATCTAAATACTATTATCAGGATTCATCTGACATAAAAAATTCATAGTTCAAACAAAGAATTGACGGAGAAGCTAATACTGCACTACAGTGACATACATTTAGCTAACATACAGGATAACAAAATTACATCTGAATTGAAATCATGCTTAAAATTTAATGGCATCCATAAGAAGCTTTCCAATCTTCTAGAAAAATGCACATGCATATTGAACTAAAAGTCAGTTTCAAGAATTTTAATAATGTGTGACCGTATATTTCTGAGATATATTGACACTTTCCATGACCTGAAGAACTATCAGACAACATTCAGTGCAAACAAAAAATTTAGATGCATACAATATAGAGAATCGTGGATACAATATTGCCAAACATATACACAGAATGCTGTATTTCAAGAAATGGGTGGCGCATGGACACCATACCTTTTCAGGAATTGCATCTTTATTATACTCTTTGGGGGCATAAGAAGCAGCAGAACCAATACTAGTTGATGGACCCATGCCACCCATGTTATTGACGTACTTCCTTAATAATGCTGCAAACATCACCCTGCCAGATATATAGCAAAATTAGAACTGGTGGACATAATGTCTAATAAACAATTCATTAGAACTAAAACTCTAAAGAAATCGATCAATGTCATTATTCAAGACAGAAGAAATAGAGTGAGAATGGCAAGTACCACATTACACTAAAGAATATCATGAATAGACAGGTGGAGATGAGCTCTTGAACAAAACGCATAGATTTATTTGAGCCTTTTGCATCAACCTTCAAAAAAGAGATTGTAAATCATATTGTTAAACAGCTGTATGAGATCATCTTAGAAAATAAGAGAAAATCCCATGATGGTAGAAAAAATGCTAACTATTCTTAGCTGCATCACTTGAATGAAGTATATCGACTACTGCACTATTTTGCAAACAAGTTCTCTTGCATAAAGCTTGTGCATTCAATGATTCACGTAGACTAACAGATCTTGCTTGATTTTTACATGTCTCCCACAGACACATCAAGGTAATATCATCCTCACAGCCTCCTACCACCTAAACCATGAAATCTTACTTGTACTTCCAAATGGTCTAACATCACATCCTGGCATGAAATTTTTTCTCATAGACAAGAAGAAGATGATATGGAATGAGAAAGTAAAATACATCAACATACCAATGAACTAAAATAACTGTCAAAACGGAAAATGTTTCTCAGAGACAAGGAGATGGCACAGAATAAGAATGAAAAGCACATAAATATACTGATGAACTAAAATAGCAGTCAGCTAAGACTTGGACTCCACCTAAGACTTGGAATAATAAGGCAAAGCTTGGAATAAAAAGTGCTGAATCATTCTTGGAATAAAGAAGGCAACATTTGGAATAGGAGGAAAAAATAACAGTTTCAGAGACTATTCCATAAACATAAATGGAACCCACCAAGGTAACAAATGATGCCCTCATCAAAGAATATAGTATCCATCAAGTATATCAAGGAATAGAACACTTGGCATAGACATGGCCGCATCGACTGGACACAGTGATGAATGTCATCAAAATTGCCAAGACCCCCAAAAACATATAGATCAAACTTTTACAATGGGTCATTGAGAAACAACGAATGATAGCATAATTCTTCAATAAGTGACAAGGTTGATATACCCTGTCATGGCAGGATCTCAAAACATGAAAATTTGTGACAGATTCTCCAACTGTTCCAAGGATGTCTGAGAACCATCAGTCAATCCCTGAATGTGCTTTGTTGGATCTTGGATCAGGCCAATCCCTGAATGAATCTCGATTTTAAAGGTTCTCGTGACCTAAAAAACAAATTAGGTGGGAAACTGAAGCTAAACATGCTCGTACACTCAATGTTAATGCACACTCTAAAAAGCAGTCATAGTGACAGACAATCTTCTTCCATTGAACAGCAAAATGATCCACCTAGGAATCTGGAACAAGACTGGACTTGCCACCTGGACTCCCTCTCCCCTTCGGAAAAGGAACAATGCCCCTATTGTGGAGAAACACCATTAGAAGCAGGATATAACCCAGTAATATGGTAGTGTATACATTGGATTTTGAAGGAGCGTGATCGCAATATCTAGGAAAAGGCTTAACAAAAGCCCTTAAAACAACAAGTTACAATGGCAAGTATGTTGAGCACATATTAAAGTTATAAGAATAGTGCCATCTCATTCAAAAATCCAAAAATATGACATTTCTCTAAGTCAACCAACCAGTTCTCTTTTGAAACAGTTCTCTTACTGACTTGAAAGCTTCATATAAAATAAATCCTCTCTGGTATTGCATCCAACCATAAAACCGGACAATGCAAAGTATATAAAGGCTGACATTTGCACTTACCATCACAACATGTAGAGGATGCTTTTCCGTCATGCCTGGTGCGGTCAACGTTTCATCTAAACCCCCACTTGCACGTTGTTTCAGCTCTTGTAACTGGCCAGTAGAACATCTTAGATTTCAATTGATCATGCATCCATTGGACATCTATATAGTGAAAATAGCTACAAAATAAAGTACCAATGTAGGAAGTGTTGAAGTTCTTCCAGATCGGTCATCAGGAAGATACTCTGAAATAGAGTTTGTCAAAAGCAGTGCACGAAGATACTCCACAACTCCCTGGGCATCAGTTGCATGTTCTCTTTGTTCGAAACGTTTAATAACTGCTCCTGGACTGTCCAATGAATATAACCACATACAAATTAGCAAATTCAATGAATGGAACTGCAACCAGATTACGACAACATCCATGATATGTTTTCCAATTTATTATTTACTTTACATCGTAAACATGCAAAAAAACAATGAAATAGGATGTATGCAAGTTTGAGATTTGATGCAACAAAAAATTATAAGTTAGGAAACATTACAGTCAGTCCATGGAAGTTCCCAGACTGAGACTCAGATCGATAGTCCTAGCCAACCTTCTTTCCTGCTAAAACTCCTAGTTCAAGATACTATGGATTCTTGGGATTTCGGCCAGCCACCAAGTAGATTTAGCATCGAGATACTCTAAACTTATGTCTACAAACTCGACTCTAATACTATGTAAGAAACGGAAATGGAAGTATGAAAAAAGAATGAAATGTAAAACAAAGAAGTGAAAAGACTCTAAACTGAACCCATGCTATTTACCAAGAACCAAGAAAGTATGCATCCATACAGTCACGCTGTGGAGAGGTTCGGCCATCCTAAGTGAGCCAGAAGAGAACAAGCTGATGAACAAAGCTTGTCCCAATTATTTGACGTTATCTATAGGAAGAGTGGCAGAAGCCTACACCTCCCAAAAGCCACAGTAGTGAATAGCATGAGTAATACAGTCATTCATCGTAATGCAATTTCTAGTAAAAGCTTGAATGGTATAGAGTTCCCTTTTGCATCTAGCCAAAAAATGACATCACCAGAAAATTTTGGTGCAGTGTGTTGCTACCAAGAATTTGGTGAGTCAGTTGACAGTATATATATGAAATCATATGTAGGGGATAATTTCCTTGTCATTGGCTGTGTACATAACTCATCCACAACATGAAAGGTTGGATCCATTAAATGGTCTCTTTGATCGAATCTAAATCCATTATAATGATCCTTTTGGAACATAAAGAATGTAGACTTTCCTTAAGTTGCCAAGAAATACCTGTGCTTATTCAACTCCACAAGGAGAGCTGTTTGCTTCGCAGCATCCATAGGATTCGAATCAGCTTGTTTTGAAAGGTTCTCTAATCGTCGCTTCTCTTGCCATACACTCCACCCATTAATCACTTCTACCAATGGATTGTTCTTTAAGACCTTCAGTGTTGGTTCCCATATGGATCCCATGAATAGAACTAATCTTGGTATTGTAGAACTCAAACTAGATTCATTCGTATGATCTCGGTCTACACCTTTGCTATTTCCATTACTGAAAATAAGGTTGACACGGTCTGAAATATCTGCAATGACCGAAGGGATTCCTTCCTGAGATCCTGTGGTATCTTCATTAATGAATTGCATCTCTTGTGGATGTTTTCCTTGCACCATTTGATTATCTGTATCCATGAGCCAAATATCAGAAACGTTTTCTTTGTCTTTGCATTCATTTTCATAAGAAAAAGAAGACATTTTGACACCATTCTCACCTTCTTGGCTTCCATTTCCAAAAGAGGAAGATGACACCATATTAACATCATTTTCTTCGTATTCATTTCCATTTTCAAAATATGAGGAAGATGAAGAAGACGCTACTATATTGACATTATTCTCTTCTGCTTGACTTCCATCTTCGGAAGAAGAAGAAGAAGACATTGTATTGACAACACTTTCCTCTTCATTGTTTGCATTTCCAAAAGATAAAGACGGTAAAGAAGATACTACATTAACACCATTTGCTTCTTCTTTGCTTCCATCTCCAAATGATGGAGAAGAAAACGACACTCTATTAAAATTATTTTCTTCTTCTTTGCTTCCATCTTCAAAAGATGAAGTAAAGGACTTTATAACACCACTTTCTTTATCTACAAAGGATGGTGACAAAGAAGACACTGAATTAACACCATTTTCATTGCCTTCTTGCTTACCTTCTAGAGCATCATCATGTTTAGTATCACCAATTATATCATCTTCTTCCTTTAGGTTTTCCTCGTCACTAAATTTAGCGGAACCTTGGTAACAGAGTGTTGATGTGGTACTGGTACTCGTTATAAAGCTGCCGAGTAAAGATGATTTATGTGTTAATTTTTTGTTCGGATGTTCAATAAATAGATTTTTCCTTGAAAGGTAGAAGAAATTGAGCTTTTTCCTTGAGCTGAACAGGGCAGGGTTGCATGAGTTACTATAGAAACAGAGCTTCTTCTTCTTCTTCTGCAAGCTTTTCTCGGATGACTGGAGAAGAAAAGCAGATTGTGGTCCTGTAGAGAGAAAAGAAGTTTGAGAGAAACACATGGTGAGGAAACAGTCACAAAATTATAGGTATAGGAACAAATCCTTCTTCTTCTTCTTCCTGTATCTCTGTCTGTGAACAGCTATGCTAAGTCATGGTCTGTTTGTGGGCGAATTGTTCACTGAGCAGAGAAGAAGAAGAGAGATGCTATGTGTGGTGGAGACGATATTGCAACCCAATTCAGAACACGCAGAGAGGCAGACAGATCAAAAAAATGCATAATACATAATATCATCATATTATGTACTATATCTATCTGTGTGTGTGTGTGTGTGTGTGTGTGTGTGTGTGTGTGTGTGTGTGTGTGTGTGTGTGTGTGTGGAGAAGGGTCCATCTATGTATGTATGTGTCTATCCCTGGGGATACCCCAAGCAAGCTATGGCCATGGTAGTTCCTCTTGCTTAAGAGCCAAATTACCACTACTATTACACATCAGAAAATCTACCAAAACAACTCTAGCCAACATGACGAGAAACCTTAACCTTTGGAAATATCGTCTCGCCCACTTGTTGTCCGGTCAACCAACCCTCCTAAATAGTTATATCTTCCTTTCATCCCTTCCCTTTAGTAAATGTTGGGCGAGTTCATCTCCCTTTTGTTAGCTTTGGGGGGCGTTGTTTGGGGGCATTAGAGTTTTGTTGCAACTTCTTTGAGAATTTGGTGACCTTTTTCTTAAAGTTCTTTTTAACCCTAGATCTCCTCGCATTGCAATTGCAATGAGCACTTTGTGTCACCATGTTCTATATCTCATCTTTCTTGCACTCAATATGATCATGTTTTTTTATCAATCCTAATGGTAGTAACCTTGAGTGGTCACATCATATAGACTCGGTTCTTGACATTGACTAGAGTAGCAATAGCCATACCCTTTAATTCCATCACCTTCATAGTTGCCCTTGGTATCATTGTAATTTGTATGTTTATACAAATGGTAGTAATAATAATAATCAATATTGCTCGTAGATTTTGCATCTCCTTGGTTTGCAATTTCACTTTTGTATCATCCCTTGTGGTAGTATGCTCATGTAATGAGTTGAAGGGCATTTAATCTAAACCATGCTCGTGTGCATGATTGAACTAAGGATTTGAATTGACCATGGAATCATATTTAATGGAAAACACAGTGAAAGGATCACCATGTCTTATATTCCTTATAATATCAAACCATGGCTACAAAGGGTGAATTTGTAAACGTATCTTTTAAGAGCAACTATATCTCAAATAAAAACGTGTCTTTTGTTTGAAATGAACCCAAACAACAAATCCAATTATTCATTTCAAACATATAATATTGTGAAATGAACAATATTATATTGGTTCATGTGTAAATTGTAACTTTGATGTTTTCATACAGTTTAACATGCAATGCCTTCTTTTCACACATATAAGAGGAGAAAGGGAGATGTACAAAGAGTTTTCTAATTTATCTTGAATCTCTTCTTTGTGAGTCAAGGAACCATTCGAGACCAAACATTGACATAAAGTTGCAATATAGATACTTGTCAAACATTGAAGATCAAAAACATATTCACTTATGCAAAAACTACAATACAAAATCTTTTGGTATATCTTATCACGAGATTAAGGAATCCTTTTGACCAAAGCACGTGACTATATGACGAGAAAGATCAAGCTTGACATTGCAATAAAACCAATTGTTGGGTTCACACAACACACCAACTATTTTAAAAAACTTGTTTGAGAGATGCATGATTCTCATTGTGTGCATGTGTTTAATTAATTATCTATGCATTCAGACAGCTGTGGGGGGGGGGGGGGGGGAGAGTTATTTTCATTAACTGCACGCTTGCAGTTCCAAAAGAATTGGACTCATTTTTGGATCTGTCATTAGGACACCAAAATGTCAACAAAATAAAAAGACACTATGTAAAAGTTAAAAACATTCAGCAACGTGCATGTTTATTGCATAAATGAGGCATCATATATTAGATGATTTGCACACATCATTCATTCTCCTCATTTCACTCTCTCATCTCCAATCCAATTATTCTTCAACTTAGGTCCAGTGGGCCCTTGTTCATGAGAGAGTTCCCGTGGCAACTTACTTATGAATGATTGTAATGTAATTGACAGCTTCCTAGGGAATTTCTGGATGAGCTTATCCACTTGGGTTCTCCACTTGTATATGACCTTTGGACCCCATTCACATGCATAAAGAAGCCATTTAGGTTCCATTAATGGACACCCAACTCCATCCAAATACTCAGCCGAGATGATTTCATAGTTTTTCCCTACATCCAATGAAAAGTTACTGCGTGAAGTATCGTCCCGAAGCCCAATCCCGACTCTCGCATTTCCTTGTAGTACAAGACCTGAATGAGGATAGCTCGCATGGCCATGCCTTGATGCATAGACAACAACATGATTCCCATGATCATACTCGACCTTTGATGCATCCACCCAGAAACCACTACTGTGTTGCGCAAAGTAAACACTCATAAGACGTCCACTGAAATTGTTGATCCGAAGTGTGATATGTTCCCAATCCGAGACATGCTCCCCAAGCTTTCCCATGGGTATATTCACAAACCCTAGTTTCACAATAGATGGACCATTGAACGGGTAGTATATCCATACTACAAGGTCTGTAATAATTCCTCCGAGCATGGGCTTAACTTGCACATACCCTTTTGCACTAGCGAGATTTCCTTTCTTTATTCCCTCTCCGTCCAGAGGCAGACTGATCCAATGATTTCCATCATTTAGACCTCCTGTCGGTAGATTAAAACCATCTAAAGCCAGCACCTGAGGTGCACATTCCAGCTCTTTAGTGTTTAGAAGAGCACCTTGCTCAAAGAACCAAGTAACCGATGAGGGAAAGAATCTCTCTTTTGGATGAAAATAGTACATGGGCCCATACTCGGACATCAAAGCATGTATCTGCTCATGAGTAGGCATGGAGCTTGTGAAATTTGGAGAATCATTCTTCAAGCAAACAACATCTTCAAGCATGTAACCCTTTCTGATATATCTAGCGTTACATGAATGATTTAAGCATCCAAAAGTACCGATTGGGATACCTTTCTCATGCATACCAATTGAACAAGGGTGCATAGCCCAAACACTGAAAGTGTTATTTGTACTATTACGATAATAATCACATGTTGTAGTACTCCAAAGTTCATCGGCTATCTTACATGAAACTGTAAGGTCAGATCGAACGCACATGACCTCACACATACAAGGTTTCACTGAGGTACATGTCACTACATAGCCTAATGGAGAATAGCCCTCTGGGGCAAGGGGTAACCAGAAGAACGGCAAGGTTCTACACTTTCGGTTCCATCTGATCATGTCGTTACTCCAAATCAACTTGTAATCAATGGGTCTCTCAAGAGGCTTTTTCTTTGTTATAATATTCAAATCTATATTTCCAAGTGTTTCTCCAATGGCCTCATCCAAAGTAATTTTGCTAGCCTTGGCTACCAAGAGGGACCCATGAATTAAGGTCCCCAGGGTAGGAGTAGTTGGAGCCATAGAACTTGTGTTTCTCTGGCAATAGTATCCAAGGCAATGAAATTCCGCTGGAACATTGATAGGTTTGCAGAATGCTGTTGATTCTTTAATTCCAGTACTATCATGTTTTGTGTCACTCCAGATGACCTCGAATGTAGTAACCTCAGCAATCTCGAGTTCCCTGGTTGAGATGTTTCCCCGTGCAAACCCCATGGTGCCCATGGCCATGTACGCACACTGCCTCTACAACATCGGATTTTCAGACAAAATGTAAGATACAATATGTTCCATATTATCACAGCATGAGCGATTTATTCTGATTCTGGATGTTGTATATAAGAGTTCATCATGAAGGTGGTTCCACCTACATATACATATTAGCAAATATGTAATCCAATGGAACAGTGCAAATGTTTGCATAGAATGATAAGACTTCATTGATTCATGCTCTGTTTTTTGCACTTTCACGAGTGCTACTGCCCGAGGTCTAATAACGATCTATTCCATCCAACTTTTACTACATACATAGTACATACACAGATGCATGGAGGAGATCAAGCTTACCTTGAAGAAAAATGGGGGCAACAAGATGTAAGGTTCACAGACCAAGCAACAACTTCTCAGCCAAAATAGAGAGAGCATACGTAGTCCTCGTTCATTTTTCCTGCCTGTTTGCTACTCTAATAATGTTTCAATCCTGTGAAACATGGAGACATGCATGCACACATACACACACACGCACGCACGCACGCAGGGGTTATATTAATATATTCTCTGATGTTTCACACAGTCCATGGGCCTGCTATATTTTTTACTACCATTAATGTCACTGTCGGTGTCATGCAGTCTTTCTCTCTACATGTGAAACGTTGTCTCGCACCCCTATAGTAATTTCCTTATGGAAGGTTCTGGTCTTCTTAGTTATAAGTTATAACCTATTCATAGAGGTTGTGTACATAGGGATCTGAGGGGTTACAAGGCCCTCACATGTTGCCGACATTTACAAGGCTTACACACAAGGTTCTTAAGCCATCTCATAGATCTAGCTCTTGCCTATCCTATCCCATCTTCTCTTTAGTCATGGCTTCCATACAATGTTATTTTGTCATGTACTAACTTTTCTTGTGTTATAGAATCTGAGTGTCAAACCTCCTACGCAAGCTCTTGCAAACATTTTGTTTTGTGTTGTCTTGTGCAAGTTTTTGTGTATTGAGTCCTCTTATTTTAGGGTTCTCCACTCTGTGTGTAACTATTTGCATGGTAGTTGAGGTGCCATGAAAGCTTGTTGTTGATGACTCTATTTAGTGTGATGACCGAACTACACTCTTAGCATTAATAATGAAAAATATGATCACACTAACCTAGAAAGAACACCACCAACCCTACTATTTAACCTAAATCAGCATAACTAGTTGATGTTTAGGCAACTTATTTTGTGAACAATAGAATGCAAATCCAAACTTAATGATATGTTCCATGATTACAGGATTCAAGGTGTTGCAAAAACATGTTTAAATTAGCTAATTAAGTCAGATTACTGCAATTCTTTAACAAACAGAAAATGAATTCAGCTTTATTATTATTAATAACATACTTATCAGGTTCATAGTTGGGCTTTTGAAGAGCGTTATTACTTCATACTATATTCATATAGAATCAAAGGCCTGCTGTAAAGCACATAGCACACAAACTTCAAACGGGAGCATTGATGTGCAAATAACATCCATAACCGTCAATTTGGGCCAACACAAGATCCAGATTGGGTTGGTTGACCCAATACTATATCTAAAACTCGTTTGTGATTGTAGATTTATGACTAATTAGCCAATAGTACGAGGATGCAAGAGTGCAACAGATATGGATGCTTCATTGCTGACATGCTCAAACATAGAACACATTCAACCACACAAAGAATGCATTCAAACCAGCTAATATGCATATCCAATCAGAAGTTCTAATCATAAAACTACAAGTTAACTCTACAAATAGAAAGTTAGATCTTGAGGATCTTACAAAATGAAGTGTTGGAATAGCAACTGTAGCGGATTTCCAACAATGTCAAGGGAGGCTTTTCAGAACAAATAAATTCCTATGGATCACTTACTAGTTATGTAGAATGTATTTCACACTCTTTCTTACACACAATCCCGTATCTGTCTCTTGATTTTATCATGTCTTAATTTGACAAAAATACTTATACAAGAAATTTGGTTCCATAAAATCCTATCCATGGATTAGTGTGTTGCCTCATTAGACTCAATAAAACTGGTTTGCCTCAAATCATACAATCTGAATGCAACTGGGACAACAAAATCACTCTGTAAACTTTATATTTCAAACTAAAATCTTGAAGTTAACTGAATAGAAAGAAACTTATGCTCAATTATGCCTTCAATTGCACATTCAGGATGAATGGTGATTGAACAAATTCCTCAAAGTCAGTCACACCATTTCTTTTTACATCAAAAAATGCAAATACTTGTATGTGCATTATGAAAGTCACTAAAAATAGGATCACTACAGAATGTATCACAAAATAGACAAACTAAACCCAAACGATCATTATGTATGGATATTGATGATAAGATGCTTGACCACGCCTCAGTATATCTACCTCTAACTAGTGCTAGGAAGTTAGAAAAGCTTACTCTATCTGAAAAGCATCTTCTTATGTTGCCATCTTGGAACAAAGTTAGCTGAAACTCCTATAAATGAAACAACTAAACAGAAGCACTAATACATCAGTAAAATCAGATTAAATAGGAAAATAACACTCTCTTACATTATGTATTATGTATTAGCCCATCTTGGATCAAGCAATTGCTATATTTCTTACACAGCTCATGAAGAACTTCTAGTTAACTGCCACCAACTGGAAAGGAGTGCACACATTAGTGAAAAAGCTCTACATTCTAGTTACGTGAAGAATACTAAATTTCACATGGATACGTGAGGGTAGGATTAGGAATTCAAATCGCTATCATATATCTTAGCAGTCACTGAAAACAAGAAAGAAAAAGGTCTATCATGGGACACAAAGTGCTATCAAGATCAACTAACTTTTTTTGGATCTTCGCTATGTTTACAATGTGGCCAAGGAAGATCTAAAATAAGCTAGTTTATGTTAGTTCAGGATCTCTTTGGTTCAGAGAAATAATATAAAGCCAAAAAAATCCCATATGTTACACCAAACTTTAGATTGAACTTACACTCAGTTTTTGCTGCTAAATTTTGGAAGGCATTGTAATCTTGAGGTTGCTTACTTGTTAACAAACCGACATGATTGAAGAGAAATCTGATTGATGTGGCAAGGCCACATCACCAATGCCTAAATCTGCACCAGACGCTTTTTCCTGATAATGAGATGATATTTTGCACCCTAAACCCATGCATAGAAATCTTAGCGAATTTGCAAAGAATCAAAAGTCATTTTATAGGATAGTGAATTAAAGCACATCAGAGAAAATAAGATATTCCTCTACTATGCATAGAAATGTTATGACCAGAGAGAAACCTTCGATGTCTAAAATCTGCAAAGAATAAAATAGACCTTTTTTCCGATAGATAATTGAAAGCTACTGCAACGAAAATGAAACGTTTTCTCAACCGTACGCAGGACAGATGGTATTCAGTAACGATATACATAGAAATGCATGAAGCTTCAAAATGAGAAACAATTAAAAGAAAAGAAAGAAGAGTATGAAGATAGCAGTAGTTTGCTTGCCATTAACGTCGTCTTTAGGCTGTAATTCTATGTGGTCCACGATTCCTGATGGCATGGTATATGGTGTCAGTAAATTGATCAAGCTTCAAATTAGCGAAACAACGAAAGAATGAAGACGAAGATGAAGAAACTGTGTGTCAATGGAAGCTCAACACCTTAAAGCTTTGAGTTTTGAATTTTGGCTTTATTTCCATGTCACATCACACCGATTCAGACACAGGTATAAAACAAGGCATACTTTACATATAAAACAAGGCAATTTGTTAAACATTGTTGTTATCCTTCAAGTATAACCTAACGAGATGACACCCATTACTATTCCTTACTTCATTTCTCTCATGATTTACTCTCAAAAGCCAATCAGTTTTAGTTTGGATGGCCTTCTCTAACTAATAGAGAACAAGCCATAATGAGTTGAAACATCTTAATTAAAAATATTTGAATACAGGTAAAACATGATAAGAAAGTCAGCATCCAATACAGATAGACTTGTTTAAACATTCTCATCTATTCAATCTAGTGAGAAAATTCAATGTTTTAAAGAATAACCTGAGATTTTACTTTGCAATCTTAAATTTGTGAATGTGACTTTGTAGCAAAAGGGTCTCAATTTTCAGCATTGTTAGTTTGCTCAGATTTTTAGTTTGAGATTATACACACTATCATGCAAAGTAAACAAAATCATTTTATGATCATAGCCTGGATTCATGCACACCAACCTATTTAGCCCTAAAAAAGTAACGATACAATGTTGTTGCAAAACAATGCAACAATGCAAACCTTGGATCCATCATTCAAGCAAAGTAAACCATGACAAAATGGTGGCTCTTATTTAAGATGAATAAAGTCCTAACAAGCTTTGTCAAGAATTTTACTCAAAACATGCACACCAACCTATTTAGCCCTAAAAAAGTAACGATACAATGTTGTTGCAAAACAATGCAACAATGCAAACCTTAGATCCATCATTCAAGCAAAGTAAACCATGACAAAATGGTGGCTCTTATTTAAGATGAATAAAGCCCTAACAAGCTTTGTCAAGAATTTTACTCAAAACATAAATTCTCATTTTCTTTAGGAAAGAGAACTCTTTAAAGTTTAAACCTTCCCCTCAATGACATAAAACTAAATCATCCGTAACATATAAAATCAGGTCTTCTTTCCGATCTTTAAATCAAATTCATTCATTGATAATTATACAAATGCTCTTGGAGCTCATCTTTGAGCATTTTCTAGTAAAAGTATCAATATAGAGATACTTTCTTCACCTCAGAACTTTTTCAAGGGCTTTCATTAATGCATCGGTGTGTTGCGGCTTCCCCACAGATATCCTTATAAACCCACTTAGTTCTTTCTTGTTATAGTGGCGTACCATGACTCCTTCCTCCACAAGATCATTCTAAAAACACCATATTAGAAAGTTGCGGAGTTTAGAAATTCCCAACCAATATATAAACCGACTTAAAAAATGCATTACAATAATGTGATTGTAATTTGTATCTCATATGACATATCATTAGAAAAATCTCAATGAATAGATTTAAATAAATCCTTTGAGACTAAAATTTATATCTTTATCAAAGATACATTTGAAACAATTACATTGATTTCATTCCAAACATAGTGGGATTCACCCAAGGGATCCAAAACTGTGTCTAGGATTTGGGAGTGAATGTTCTATATGTGCTTGTTATGATTCACATGATAAGACCTAAAGACAGATTTAATGCAATGACAACTTGGTCATTTTTCTTGTAAGTCGTAATCATATTTAGTAGGCTTCCACCTCAGGTTGAAGTTTTCCACCAGTAATATAATGCATTACTAGGAAACAAAAACCTTATATGCATGTCTCTGTCAGTGCAGGTTATATGCATGCATGTAGTGTTTCACATCATATCGTGGATGCCCTCTCTCTTCAATGTTTCTAAATCTTAAGCATGTTGGTCATTTCCATGTAATCAAGTATGGGAGATTTCAACCCAGATTGGGGCTATTGATTAGTATTTTTAAACCACACATGCCTCTATTGACTAGTATTTTTAAACCACACTAATGTTTCACACGCCTATAGTTTGAATCGCCTTCCCTTTCAGTTGCACATATTAAGTGAAAAAGAAAAAGAATGAATTTTTACCTTGATCTTTCCAGCCATACTGCCATCCTTTACAGCACACAGAATAAAATTCGCATGACTTGGAAATGGAGTTAACACGGGTACTTGTTGAAGCAGCCCAAACAATCGTTCTCTTTCAGTAACTAAAGCCTCCTTCACCATCTGTTTTCAGTTGCATATTATCATGTATTAGGATAATCTATAAACACCTTTGTAAGACTGGAATTTTCTTTTGCCCAAGAGATAGTTATGAACAAAGTAAATGATTACTGGATTAGGATGAAATTTTAAGTGACCTTAAAACTTAATAAAAGATAATAGCTTCTAAGTCACCTCGAGGTAAGAAGGATTCTCCAAGGCAGCACATGCAGCCAACTCTGCAGCAACAGAGACATTGTATGGTTGCTTCGCTCTCCACAAGTACTTGATAATACCAAGTGGGAAACCCCCATATCCTACACGTAAGCCTGCTAGGCCTGCCAGAATTTCATGACACTTCAACGCGCAGAATCTAGACAAGCTGGGTTCAAAAATAATCCTAGGGGCCCATAATTTATGCACATGCTCATCCATGCCCCCAATACACATATTGGTTTTGCCATCTTTCAAAATAGTGTGCCGCATCAGCCAATGGTAAACCATTTCAAACCTCCAATTAAAGCATAATGACAAGTTTTAAAACAGAGGGCAACACACACAAGCATAAATAGTAGAGCAAGACAAGAAGACAATGGACAGGAAATGGAGACCAGCTCAGATGAGATGTAGAGAAAGAAAGACATTAATGTCTATTAAAAAGCCAAAATGGCCTATGAGACCTAAGTGAGATAGCATCTTCAAATTTTGTTTTCATCTTGGAGAATAAAGCAAAATAGATATAACTAGAATATTAAAGTTTCTTGACGTGCTAGATATTCCCATTAGCTAAGCATGTAATGTTCTGAACTTTGGTGCACTAAAACCCCTACCTTCAAAAGATCTCCTACATGGGACAATCCAAGATGACGAGATTTTCAACACAAGGAATGCAGCCCAAACAATCGTTCTCTTTCAGTAACTAAAGCCTCCTTCACCATCTGTTTTCAGTTGCATATTATCATGTATTAGGATAATCTATAAACACCTTTGTAAGACTGGAATTTTCTTTTGCCCAAGAGATAGTTATGAACAAAGTAAATGATTACTGGATTAGGATGAAATTTTAAGTGACCTTAAAACTTAATAAAAGATAATAGCTTCTAAGTCACCTCGAGGTAAGAAGGATTCTCCAAGGCAGCACATGCAGCCAACTCTGCAGCAACAGAGACATTGTATGGTTGCTTCGCTCTCCACAAGTACTTGATTATACCAAGTGGAAAGCCCCCATATCCTACACGTAAGCCTGCTAGGCCTGCCAGAATTTCATGACACTTCAACATGCAGAATCTAGACAAGCTGGGTTCAAAAATAATCCTAGGGGCCCATAATTTATGCACATGCTCATCCATGCCCCCAATACACATATTGGTTTTGCCATCTTTCAAAATAGTGTGCCGCATCAGCCAATGGTAAACCATTTCAAACCTCCAATTAAAGCATAATGACAAGTTTTAAAACAGAGGGCAACACACACAAGCATAAATAGTAGAGCAAGACAAGAAGACAATGGACAGGAAATGGAGACCAGCTCAGATGAGATGTAGAGAAAGAAAGACATTAATGTCTATTAAAAAGCCAAAATGGCCTATGAGACCTAAGTGAGATAGCATCTTCAAATTTTGTTTTCATCTTGGAGAATAAAGCAAAATAGATATAACTAGAATATTAAAGTTTCTTGACATGCTAGATATTCCCATTAGCTAAGCATGTAATGTTCTGAACTTTGGTGCACTAAAACCCCTACCTTCAAAAGACCTCCTACATGGGACAATCCAAGATGACGAGATTTTCAATACAAGGTATTTAACGTATTTATAAAAAAACAGGTATAATACGTATTTATAAAGAAAATGAAAGTAAAACCCTAACAAAAAGCAAAAGAAAAAAAAGAAGAATAGAAGAGATGATGATGAAGAAGAAGAAGAAGTGAGAAAAGAAGACATTCACAAAAGATAGAAGAAGAATAGAAGAGATGATGATAAAAAAAAAGATTTTAGTGAAAAAGAAGAATAGAAGAGATGATGATGAAGAAGAAGAAGAAGAATTGAGAAAAGAAGACATTCACAAAAGATAGAAGAAGAAGAAGAAGAAGAAGAAAACGAAGAAAAGAGAAACCTATAATGAGTGTGATAATCGTAGACGATACCTCAATCTATGAAGGTATAATTGTAAATAATTACAATTTGAAGTAGAACATTGTGATACACACTTACACTGATTTATAGAATAAGGGAATCTCAACATCCATATTACTACAAGTATTTTAGGATGTGAAATGTTCAAATGTCTTATATGCATTTTAGGATGTAGAACTATATTGTACATCACAAAATTGTGTAAACATAGATGTTTTTTACAATATTATAGATATTTTTTTGAAAAGTAAATAATTTTCAAATTCTAGAAGTATTTAACGTGCTATATGTAAAATACGCATTTTATAAGTATTTAACATATTAAGAAAACGTATTTAACATATTTTTAAATTGGGTGGTACTATACGGGTATTAATACGTTAAATACGTATGGTATCCATACCGTACCTAACAACCTTGGGCGAGTCAATAGTCTAGACGGCCATGGATTCTATACATGGTTATAATAACCCCTTCCAAATGTTGTGAACGAAACTCTACTTGGGTACCACTTAATTGACTTGTAGCAGGGGAAGAAGGGATGATGGTGCTAAAGAAGTTTCTTATTGTTCTTTGAAGACAAGGTTATGTATTTGTATTTATTTTTTTGCATCTCTTGATTTCTAGTAATAACCATTTCCTTGTCAGTGGCGCAAAGCCTTGCTCATAGAGGCAATGTATCTCCCCTTTATTTCACAAAGAGGCAAGAGTGTTCCTCTAATTTTACATCCCAAAGGCCCAATTGGTAGATCTGTTCCTCCATAACTTAGCATGCACATCCACCTGTCTTATTCTCTAACTGATGTGAAGATATCGCAAACTTCCTTGTTGCACTATAAATCGCATGAGAAAGAGTACATCCATATAAGAGAACCTGATGATAAGACCATCGTGAGAGAAGGTAAAAGGTAGGCCTGAAGGTGGGGCTTCTTATCTAGAGGCATAGCGGGGCTGCTCCACATTCCTTTATTATCCAATTTTATGGAACTGAACAGATCAATGTTATTCAATATGAATAATTGTCTTCGCTTCACAAAAGCCACAAACAGTGATAATGAAATTCATAGGGAATTTGGTGACTAAAAATAGATAAGGAGAGAAAGTTATTCAGAATGGAAGAATAGAGCAGTACAACGGTGGTAGGCTATGGTGATATATTTACTCTGTGGATTCTCTATTGCCATCTTGGGATGCTGCAAAATCAACAACGTAAGAAGGATGAAGAATGTGGCTGTGGCTGTGGCTCCTCTATCTGTAACTATAATTCTAATTGAGATCATTATTGGAGACCTAACAAAAATTCAAGAAAGACAGACCTTAGGGCTTTTTAATAATACATTATTGAGTATCCAGAATTTCTAAATTTTAGGGCTTTCTGCTAATGCATAATTCTTCGCATGGTTACTGACGTGACATGAAAGCTTGTTGATGACTATCACTTATATGACAACATCCACACCATTATCTTATTGCTTTTAAAGCGCACCTAAACTCTTCACATGTTTTATGTAGCAATAAGTCCACAATAACCTCTTTTATTAGAGTATAGACTCCTTGAAAGAACATGGTCAACCCTACTATTTAGTCTAAATCAGAATAGTTTGTCTCCCAAACTTTATGATATATTCAAAATTTATAGTAGTCACAGTGAAGCCAATATGCAATTAAATTAGCTAACAGAAAATGAATTCAGCTTTCTTGTTATTAATAGTTAGTTTTACTTCATGCTATATTCGTAGAGAATCAAGGACTGCCATAAAGTACATACTACATGAACTTCAAAGGAAACCATTGATGTGGAAATTGAATCAATAACAATCTATTTGATTCAACAAAATATCCAGATTGGATCAACTTAACCCAATACATCTAAAACTCTTGTTCATGTCCGTAAATTTATGACTAATTATACACTAATGCAAGAATGCAAGAGTGCTATAGATATGCCTAGTCCCATTCTCATCATATACATACTTCACCTTGAAGCATAGATACGATATCATGAAGTTGCCTGTGGGCGGACAAGCACCAGGACTATATCCACAGGTAGCGATTGAGGAGCAAAAAGATACTTCATAAAGATTATTTTTGCCAAGTTAGTCTTGAACCCGAGAACTTCATGACAGATTAAATCATTTCCATTAATAAACCACAACATATATTTAAATAAAATATGTTATATATATCTATATATAGCTATTAATTTATGACTCAATACTTCCCATAAAACATCCTCAAATGGAAACAGTATGTGATTGTATTAATAGATATGAACTTACACCTTAGATTTCAACCCTCCTTACTAGAATTTTTGGGGCACTTTGCTCTTTTATTCTCCCCGACACATAGATACGGTTTTTTTCCCCTCCTCTTTTTCTCCTCCCCCCTTTGCATAAGATGAGAGACCCTTTATATAGAGTCTCACATGCATTCAGCGCTAAGAGCATGTCGCCACTTATAGCACGCATGCTTTAGCTTACATACAATGATTATATTGATTATATCTTTCAGCATATATTTATTTAACAAAGAAAATAGTTATCCTAGTGATATTTACATTCCGTCAAGGAAGAAGGATGTTGAGTTTGGAACTCAGTCTTCACCTTCACATGAAAATAACATTTTTAAATAGATAATTACTTGCTTTGGAGGTGGTTAACCATCATGTGCCATTGGCAACAAAACAACACATCATTCTGTTATTTCTCCCATATCCTCAGATTGTCACTTTAGGCAACTTTCTTCTGCTGCAATATAACGGCCTCATTTGTGTCAAACAGAGTAATCTTTTGATCCCCAGTACATGCATTGAAGTCATATAATAGTATGATATCCCCCATATTAGCAAATCTTATATCCTCCTACAATGGTTATATGCTGATTCCCTTAGAGGAGCAAACTAAAAGAGGACTGGTGGAAAGTAAGAGGAGAGAGATTTAAGGTAGTCGTGTACTGAAACAAACCCGAAGGTACCCCCTCACTACAAAACTGCTAGGACCATAATCTGAATGGGCTTCCCAACCATATCCACTGCTCAGTAGCCCCTCCATGTTGGGGCCCTAGCATCCCCCGACATGGTATAGCAATTGTATGATCGTGTTCCCTACTACCCACCCTCACCTCATTAGGATGACCTTAACCTATCCTAACATCAGGGGCTCTATGTTAGCTCTCTAGCTAGTGGTGGCCATCATACCATAAGTGAGGCTTTCGCCTTCTTTAATAGTGACCAGTCACACAAACCATGCCCACCCAACACTGCACCCCTCATCCCAACAATGTTCCTAAGCTATGATCCCTCTTTTGCAACGTGAACATAACATATTGTTGTACTTTAGCCCCAAAAGGCCCTCATGATTCAGACTTCACTGTTTTAAACATGACCTAGAGGATCCAGAGGTTTCTGGCCAACGGTAACTCAAGGAAGGATGGACTGAATATGGGAGGCATTTCAAACATCTCTCACCCAAATCTATGTAGTGTACAGTGTATCACAGACCCTTCAAGCATTTATCATCCAGCTCTCAATTATAATCCAGCCCTCTTTGTTCAGCAGCTCTCCTATCATGGCCCAAACCAGATGATACAATGAACAAAGAGATCACTGAGAAGGAGCTGCATGCAAACCAATGAGGACTGCCACAAAGAGAAGCAATGTGCCTAGCAGGAGATGTTGGAATCTATGCCACCTCATCAGTAAAGATGCAGCAACAACATGACAAAGTCTCAAAGACCTACAGCCACTAATCCAAAAAGACAAACGACTGGTCTGGCATACATTCATGGATACGCTAAATTATATCCTATTGTCAATCAAATTTAAAGCTATGTCATGATTTGGTGTAGAATAGTTCGAGTTAATAATACTCATCAGGAAGCATTGACAAAGCAAAACCACCACCCAAATGTCCCTACGGTTTAATTCTTTTCACAATACTTTTATGATGCTAAGACTTGTAGATAAAGAATTGGAAAGAATTGACAGATTAAGCATTATGTCCCCACAAAACACGCAATTCTAAGTTTTATTAGTTCCATGCAAGTTATCTGAACTATTTTATATGCGAACCTGCCCGTTTGCTGAAGGTGCGCAGCACAATTAGATTCTCATAGTCTTTCACCCAGGTTATACGAGATGGCTCTCCTGAAAACTCTATATATGCTTCATCCAAGACCACTAAAACTGGAAGCTTCAAAATTTCCATGAGGTCTCTTTCACTTATCAGACTGTTCACAAGCAAATCTTAATCTCAAATTCAATATCGAGAATTTCTGCTTTAATTAGGAAACGTGTAGACTTCTTTAGACATTACACCTGCCATCTGGATTGTTAGGAGATGTCAAAAAGATAACCTTTGGACTATGCTGGTTCACTGCCCTGATAATACCATCAACATCCAGACTGAAATCTGACTTGCGTGGAACTAACCAATGGAGCAAATGTGGATCAGAAAGATCTCAATCAAATTCAGGAAAGATAACGAAGGAAATCCACAAATGCACCTGTTACAACTTTAGCTCCATTCACATCAGCATCAAATACATACATTGTAAATGTTGGGGGACAGTCTATTATTGCATCGCCCGGCTCAATCGTACACCTACCAAAGTTTATTGAAAGAGAAACAGAGCATATAATGTGCATTTAATCATCGATACCAACTGCACTTAGCGCATAGTTTTGTTTACCGCATTATAAGATCAATTAGCTCATCTGCTCCACAACCAACTAGAATATGCTCTGCATCTAAACCTGAATCTTTTGCAAGTGCTGCTCTTAAGCGCCTAGACTCTGGATCCGGGTATATATAGGGAAATTCTATGTTTCCTAAAGCCTCCAAAACCTGTCATCATCATCATCATAAAAAACTCCTGCCTTGGAAGATTGGTTACATTTTATTATAAAACTAAACAGAGTCTGATATTACGATATTTATGCATCATATCCAATAAAGAGTACCTCAGGAGGTGGCCCATATGGATTTTCATTTGCATCAAGCTTCACAATATCCTGTGGTGCTCTTCCGAGTTTCGCCGACAGAATCTAGCATTTAGAACATATAGAAGAACATGAATTAACCACATGATCTAAGCATGAATAAATGCAGTGATAGAAGTCCGAGAACCAAGAATGTTGCATATTTCCCTCCTTTTTGTATTCACATATATTTCACAGTATTTCTCCTGAATATGCAGTGCCAATTGCACATCACTGATTTCTTCCATTGCTCCACATTTCTACTGACAAAGTGCCAAGGACTTTCTACAGAGTGCAATGAGGAATGCTGATAACAACCGGAGACTGGGAGTACTGGGATATAAGGCACATGGCCATACAATCACTAAATCATGGAGATCATTGCTTCCCATGTCCACATGCACAAGGACACACAGATGCACCAACTTTGTCATAAACCTTTTCATCACGCCAGCCAACCAACCTCGGATACAATGTTTCCTCACCACTACTTCAACATACAAACTGTTATACTCTTGATGCTCGTAAACCATATCCACAATCATTCAAACCACATGCATTAAGATAATGATCATGAAGCTTTGGGAAGCCAATAGGTTTTATTTGTTATATAGTATGGATATGACATGAATTCACCCATTCGCAATCATGATTCATCTCATAGAATGATTTTGGCTTCTACTAGATGTTAATCTCTCTCTCTCTCTCTCTCTCTCTCTCTCTCTCTCTCTCTCTCTCTCTCTCTCTCTCTCTCTCTCCGCTACAGAGTTTTCACTAGGAAGGAATCACATACAAGCTGATATGTTGATTTGATCCCATTGGTCAAATTTGGCCTCTTTATGGACGATTGAACATCTATTCTATTCTCTCTCATTCAACAATGCTACTCGTAATCAATTACTCAACCTAAAGAAAAATATTTGCATGAGACACCTGTGGCTCCTACACCAGTGAAAGATGAGAGGTACTCATAACACTTCTTTCTAGATTTAGTATGTCATATCACCATATTATGTCATTATCTCTCTAAAAAAATTAACTTGCCTCGAAAGGGACAATTGGTGTGTACGGAGCTAACTCTAGCAAGTGAGGACGAATAAATGCCTCCCCACGCAAGATAGTCTCTGTTGCAGTTAGAGTTATAGTTACACCATTTTCATTGCCTTCTTGCATAACTTGATGGGCATCATCGTGTTTACTATCACCGATTAGATCTTCTTCTTCCTTCAGGTTTTCCTCCTTACCAAAATCAACAGAACCTTGGTAACATAGTGTTGTGGTAGTACTAGTACTCGTAAATAAGCTGCCAAGTAAAGAAGATTCATGAGTTAATTTCTGTGTCTGATGCTGAGTAAAGAGACATTTCCTCGACGGGTAGGAGAAATTGAGATTCTTCCTAGAACTGAGCAGGGGGGAGTTGTATGAGTTACAATAATAGGAACAGAGAGACGTTCTCGTATTCTGCAGGCTTTTCTCGGTTGAATGAAGAAGGTAATCAGACGTGGAAAGAAAGGAAGAAATTAGTGAGGAATACATCCTTGAGAAATATGCTGCTGCTGCTGCTGCTCCACTAAACCCTAAAACCCATTTTACCTGATCATAGATTGACACATGCGTGATATTCGTGATATTCTTCATGCGCAACATTCTCTATATTCGAGAATACAAAATTACCCCAAGAATATTAAAAAAACCCATTCGTTTTGTAAAATAAATATAAAACAAATATTTATTTATTTAAATAAATGTATTTCGAAAAAAAAACAATTATTCATTTATAGATTATAGTGTGACGAGAGTTTATGAAACTTATTTTAATTAATTAATTTTTTTTAAACGAATATTTTTATATTTATTATACAAATATGATTACTAATTAGTATGAACTTTGAAGATATGATTAGTTTGAAGTACTATTTTTAATGTCAAGATAAAAATGTCCATAAATTTTGAGGAAATAAAAAGTGAGAAATTAATGAGCCTTCATTTTATTTTATTTATTTATTAAAAATAAAACGAATACTTATAAGTTATACATTTATTATAAAAATTTAGTAGTGTCAAGTCCCCAAAGTCCCTCTTTTATTATCCCTATTTATTGTTAAGTAGCAAAGCATCAAGGATTAATCGTAGACCAAGCATGGGAATACCGATGACAATAGAGACTATAAGTATCGCCATACAATACACGTGGCGCATAAAAATACCAGTTCATGGATATTTTTATTGCCCATATTCAATCTCTACGAGGACACTCATATGTTCTCAATGAACTTTAATATAGCTTGCTCAACCTCAAAAACCATGTCCCTTAACCATTGCTCTCCCCATCCATATTATTTATACAAATAATTTTTGTAAACAATCTCAATAATCATTTCCATTACATGCATTATGGTGAATCCTTGGTAAACCTACGTATCTTAATTATTGTTTCAATATAGATAACTTGAATTCAACCATATATTGTAATCGTGATATGTACCGTAATCCGACTTTATGATGTAGACACTAATACCTTTCTTATTTCTTCTGCTCTTAAGCACACACATGCACATGTATTTTCTTGGATATTATCATGGAGAATGGTAATAAAAACTATTCTTGTATCATAGGCATGTTCACACACATATAGATGCAAACAAACACATGTATATATGTACTCTATATTTTACTTCGTGAATGAAGCTAATAAAAATACAACCATCATGCTCCTTACAAACATGTGCATGATGTAAGTGCTCCATGACACATTTTTTACCTTGAGAAAAATGCACTAGCCTTGACTTCTAAGCATGACACTCACTACACCCTATAGAGTTTAATTAGTCATGTCGTTAGCCTCCAAGATGACTACTATATAAGAAAGCCTAGGGCCATGATCTTCGACACTAATTCTTTGGCAATATATCTTCACATATTCAGGAAGGCAAATTGAAGTAATGGAGTTTCTATGTTTATACAATAGGCACATTTACAAATGTGATTGGTCTCTTCTATATCACCCACGCCTATGACAAATTGAAGGATTTAAGCGCAACCTATAATTAGTGCAATTATAATCAATGGAAACATTGTCATTTGTTTTATTGTGATCTCATCATTTTAACACTTAACTATAGTATTTGATTTAGGTCTAATATTTTGAGCATGGTTTCCTTACCAAATATTTTAGTTATGAGCCATGTGCGTATAGGATATGAAATTTCTACTTTTTCATTATCATCATCGATGTCAAAGAAGGATAATCATTGTTACCAACTCTCCTTAGTTCATGCATCAATGAATTAGAACAAATGGTTTATGAGTCTAAGAAGCAAGAAGGCATCAAAGAATTTATCATTTGGTATGTCATCAAGGTGTTCTTGTCGATCGTACGTCTTTGTGTCATCGGAGTTATATATATTCATGCCATAATACATATCATTAAATAAGATATAAAAAAGTCACCACAACATACACAAAAAGGAGGAATAAATATGGTTTAGCTAGATAGAATTCAACACAATCATTCAATTTACGAGTATTGGGGGGTAGAGAGGGGGGAGGGTGTAAAGAGAGCTCTAGCTTGGATTAATAGGAGAAGAAAACAAAATATTCTAAAAGAAGCTAAAAAAGGCACAAAAAGTGACTTCAATAGCTATTTTACATCTGGATGGTCTCCTTTCACATTGGGAAAACATTAGGCATAGACTCCACTTTGTTGTGTTCCCCTTTTCTTGTTCTCATACTTTTAGTGCCTCTACATAGGTCATACAACATATGATAGGTACTTAACATGTTTTGGCTACACATGGATGATGTGGGGGGGGTTCCTAATCCTTGACAATATGCCTACAAGTTTGTGACAATATGATATAATTGAGTGTAAATAGCTCTAAAATGAAGGTTAAAGTTGTGAAGACCCGTAAAAACATGTAAGGATAAACAACGCTTTTTAACACTAAGAAGCCACTTGAAACCTTTAAAAATATCAAATATTGCGAACTTGAGGTTCTACTTGATCATATAGATGGAATGAGTGTGCTACAGAGCACATGGAGGTGGGGAGGAGGGGTAATTGTGCATCTAATAACATATGCCAAGTTTACTAAAGTAGTTATTGGATTCTCAAGAAATGCCTAATCGACGCATTAGTAGCAATGTTGCTTTTTTACGAGGGTTAAAGTATGGGGTACTAGCATCCCTAAGTCCGCTTAGGAGGAGTTTGGAAATGACCAAAATCACTTTCTTATGAAGTTTATTTAAGGGAAAAGTATCAGGATACCCCTGTAAGTTCGTCTATTTACTAGAATGCCCCTAGAAGTTCCAAATTTACCAAATTACCCCTATGTCCAAAAAAGTACACTTTATAAAGTATTTATGCACTCAAATCTACAAGCCCTATTTAGCAAAGATGGAAGAAATGGACCCGAACTAGCCCTATTTACCAAAGATTTGAGTGTATACTTTATAAAGTGTAATTTTTTGGACATAGGGGTAGTTTGGTAAAATTGGAACTTGCAGGGGCATTATGGTAAATAGACGAACTTCCATGGGTATCATGGTACTTTTCCCTTTATTTAACTATGAGCCACAAACTCCATAAATGTATTGACACTGAATCACACCTTGTTGAGATGACAACCATGGGAAGGGTTGTTGAGTATGTGTTTAGGTTTAAAAGACAAAACCAAAACCTATAGTTGCATGAGAAACAAGTAAAAGGATCCAAAAGACATTTAACAACAATTCAGATTCTATCAACAATTCAAGCATGGGAAATATACTTAAAGCCCGTGTTTTACACACTTATGTTGCATATATTGCATTGATACTACAAAATAATAACCATATGTTGAACAAGGAAAACATGGTCATTGATACATGACAAAACCCATCTGTTTGTTTGACACTCACACAATTGATTCCATATGTCTCTTTCGTGCAAATATGGGCCTAAGGGACAAGCAAGGACAATTGTTGGTTATGTATATGTTGTGCTAAAGAAGTTTGGGAGTGTATGTATCACACTTCGATACGATAATCTACCTTTGATCGCGTTCAAGTTTGTCTCGCATGCATTGTCAAGTTGGTTCCTTCCCTACATAGATTCCTCTCGCAATCACAACGTGCACTCTTAATTGCAATGCTCATACGTAAAATTCTCGACACATCGACAATCATGACTCAAAATTCCTGAAATCCAATGTGAAAAGTAGGATATATCCTACACGTGAGTGTGTGTGTGTGTGGGGGGGGGGGGCTATTGTTTTCGATGTTTCTATGGAGATAAGGAGAGCTCTATTCTCATTGTAAGTTTTACACGGTACATATTTTTACAAAAAGGCAAAGAGAGGAGTGAGAAAGAGGAGATAGAGACAAGAAGTAGCGAGAGGGGGGGGGGGCTGTAGTGGAGATGGGCGTATCGACCATATGGAGACCATGGTGACTCGACACACTTGATGAGGTGGTGGCATAGGCTCTATAGCTTCAGAAAAACATGTTGTGGGAGTCTAGATTCGAACTCAAGCCTTTTTGGTAGCTTTCCATCGGTGATGAAATTTGATCCCTAAGAAGCAGCTTCAGCTGCAGCAGCAGGAGTCGAAAGGCTTCTCACGTGCCGTTTCATCTCAGCTCTATGCTGTTTGTTCTTTCTTTGTCAATGAGATCTTAAAAGAAGACGGAGAAGGAGGGACAGAAGCAGAAGAAGAAGAAGGAATGGCTTCTTCCATTCGTTTCATCTCAGTCATGTTGTTTTTCATTTTGATCTGGACTGTTGGATGCGTTTCATATGTGCAATGGGCACGCCTCACGCAAGATAACTTTACTTCTGACATTCACAGACATTCTTTCGTCGTCACCATTGCTACAGTTCCATGTAAGTGCTATTCCCCTTAAAACAGATCTTCCCAAAGGGAAAATAATTAAGGTAAAAACTATCGGAAAATTTGATTTTTTTTTCTTCTTCTGAAGAATTCGGGAAGAAACTTTTGAAGAATGTGAGAAAACAAAATGTGGGTAATACCGAAAAAAATAAATTTCGAGAATCAGCAAAAGAAACTTTTGAAGCATTTGAGAAAATAACTTTGGATAAATTTAGCAAAGACTTCCAGAGAATCCAAGAAGAAGTTTTTCAAAGAATTATAGTAAACAAATTGAGAAGATTTCCTAGCAAGGGGATATCAAATCCTTTTTTATAATGTAAGGCTGTGTCAAGCTGTATGAAGTTCTGTAAGTATATATTTCCTCCTCGTTGCTTATTCCATTTATATAAGCGTCAATGAGTACAAATCATGTGCGTTGCTACTCAATTTTAGAATGTGCACCGTTTTGACGATGGGCAATGGTGCCAAGATTTGAAATAAAAACGATGTGCTATGTTATAGAGTGACTATGCAAGACTTTGACAAGATGGGGCTGCCTACAGCACATCAATAAAGGCATCTGAAAATGACTATATTTTTGATTCCATAACCAAACTTAATGAACGTCCAATGATTTTATATATGCATGTACAGCCTTGATCATCAAGGAGCTTGACAATTCATCTCCATCTTAAGGGTTGGCTAGATCTGCATATCCCTGTAAATCCTTGACAGCTTGGATCATGGAGAAGCACCAATTCATGTTTGTAAATTTAACTCCTAGACATGCATGTAGAGATCCACTAGTCTAACTTGCCCTCATGATATGGTGAAAATAGCATGTTGGCTAGTCAGAGGGGATGTGTGGAAGATCTTGGACGCAGTCTTTCCGAGGCTTTTATCATGAGTCCTTCTTTGTGGCAGAAGCCTCGAGGGCATTGAGACGATGTTGTAGACATGCACGAGATTCAAACACCAAGATTATATCATCAACATAAAGAAGAATGTGAATGGATGTACCTAATATGTCAAAACCCTATCCATGTTTGATGTAGTCCACAACCTCGTCAATGTAAATTCGGAAGAGGGTTGGGTAAAGTTGCCTACCTCGTCGATGTAAAGTCTGAAAAGTGTAGGGGAAAGTGGTACTCCTTACTTCACACCAATGGGGCTTGTCATTACCTCTGATAATCCTTGTGCACACCTAACATGTCCCAACAGTTGCTCATACAATATTTATGTCACTCATATCATGTCAAACGAAAGAGAAAGGAAGAACGAAAAAAAATAAAGAAGAAAGAAAGAGGAAAGAAAGAAAGAAGAAAGAAGAAAGAAGAAAGAAGAAAGAAAGAAATATGAACGTCTTTTAAGAGGCCAAAATGGCAATAAGACCAAACAAGAGATTACATCTTAAAATGTTGTCTCATCTTTGAGAATGAACCATAATAAATCAACTAAAGGAAAAAGTAAATAGAAATAGAATAAGATGTGAGAAAAGAATCTCGTCATTTATACATGTAAGATGTTCAAGTCATAGATATTGTAATTTTTGTCCTCAAAAGATCTCTTGCATAGGCTGATCCAAAATGGAGAGGTCTCCAAAGTAAGATGGTGGGAGATATTGGCTTTTATTTGTTGATGACTAAAGTGGTGAGATTATGCTCCACGAAACTGGTTCTACGTGCACAACAAATGCTATAGCCCAATCTATTTTAATCCCTTTGCAATGTCTTGATTGGGAGCCCATTTGTGTAACCCTTGATTGACTTGTAGCATGAGCAAGAGTGATGGGGCTAAAGAAAGTTGTGAATGCTCTTTGTTGATAAGCTTTTATGGCTGTATCGTTGTCTCTCAACAAGTTCTCTGTATCTCTTTTGAGTGTTACTAGGACAAGCCCCAAGCACTGTTGGTTTCCTCATATTCCATTACCTTGATTAGTGGGCGATGCTTTGTTTAAAGAGGCAATTGTATCTCCCTCTTATTCATAAAAAGCATTACAATGACAAACATAGTGTTTGTCCCACTCCTTGATGACACAATTGGCAAATTCTTTCTTCTAGAGGTATTCATGCATATCTGCCTACCTCAATCTCTGATGTGATGAAGCTTGCAGCTGTCCTACCACACTGCGTAGCGCATAGGATAGATGATAGCCTGATGATGAATCCATGCTCTGATGTGTGCAAAAATTGTGTTTTATAATCGGTCATCTTCCAACCAAGTGATATTTTATCGTCAATGATGATGCCAAATTTGACCTACGGGACCAAATTGACATATCATCTTCTATGCGATGCCTTCCTAAGAAGGGGGTTATTACTCTCTAGTAAAAAATCTCAAAGTGAAAATAATGTCTTTTACGAGGCCAAGATGACCTATAAGACCAAACAAGAGATTATATCTTAAAATGTTGTCTCGACTTTGAGAAAAACAAACCAAATAAAAGTAACTATGTAATAAACAAGTAAATAGAAAATAGAAATAGAATTAAGACATGACGAAAGAATTTCGTCATCTATACATGTAAGTTTCTCAAGTCAGATATATAATATTCAGAATATGAATAGAAATGATGAATACAAATATGGGTGAAACTAAAATAAAAGCAGATCAAATATGCTCTTTTTTTCTCAGGGTGTGGAGAGTCAAGAAGTATCATGAAGGAACTTGTGAAGTCCATAGAAGCAGATCGAGATTTGTACGCTGTGGTGCAGCTACGAGTTATCTATGTAAATCTTGACAAGGACTTGGGGCTTACTGTCATTGGAAGAAAGAAAACTCCTATATTAACGTTCTACTTACATGCGACTCTTTTTCAATATAATGGGGCACTTAAAATTCAAAATATCTTGGCAGCCATGCATCGTGGACTTACCATATCTTCAGGGCATTTTCCATTTCGAATGCTAGAGTCTGCATCAGATGTTGAAAAGTTTCTGAAGTCCACAGAAATAGCTGTTGTATTATATGACAGTTGCAACTATGCTGAGAAACTAGGTGAAAGAAGCTGGCATAAATGGGTAAAGAAAGGCATGGAGAATCCAAAGGAATTCTATCAAGACTTATCATTTTCTCTTCCTAAGAAGCAAAGAAATGAATATTGCAATAATATGGGGAAGGCCGAAGTATTGCAACCAAATATTCATGAAATTCAGTTGCAACATTCTTATTCTTCAAGGGAAGGAGATGGTATGTTCATATATCATTAGGATTATAGGTATGTTTTATATAATGTGGCACCCCCTTTTAATCAATATCTTAACTTAATACAATTTCTTCCTTTTCCTGGTTTTATGACCTCACTTTCATGGGTGAGAAATTCTTATGCATGCTTTAAATTTACTCGTGTGAATAGTTTCACAGGACAAGGATATTCTCAGATACAGTCTAAATTCAAAGTTTTCAGTTGCTGATGAAAATGACATAGTGGTTTCAAGAAAAACACCTGTAACTTTTATAAGTGGCAACCTTTTGGACAACAACAGTGATTTCTTAGACAGTGGATCCTCAAAGATTTCAGAAGCTGATGTTGATGAAGAGGTAATTTCAAGAACTTGTGGCACTTCTTTGCCTGAAGATATTTTGGAGAACAGCAGTGATAGGTTTGAGGAGAGCATCAAGTTTGAGATTTCTACTTCATGTAGCTATCCACTGCTAGACTCCCAGTTAAGTGCTTCGTTGCTCACAAACTTCAACCATGCAAACCAGCTCACCAGAAACAGTTTTGATCGAATTCATGGCTGCAATCAAACGGATTATAAGCATTTTGCAATTCTCTATCAGAATTTGTCAAGGATTGCTAGGGCCCATGTTCTGACACCTGATTACATGGATTTTGGTATCATTAGAGATAAAAGCCTGGTTTTAGACCTGGGCATGGATAAAATGCAAAATTTTACATGGTTCCTCATGGTTCAAACAATGGGTCAACCTGATGCACCAGAGATCTACTTTGAAACCGAGACCATGGATTCTTTTATATCCGATTCAACGCAGCTTGTGCCAGAGGTATGCTTTTACTTATGCAAAATAATAGAATCATGTAATTAGTGTTATGATATCAAGCAAATGCTAAACTCTTACTGTATGATATGTTTAAGCTGACCTTACCTGTAGCTATAAAGAACTAGTGATTCACTAGCCCTCAGGCCTGGAAGGCAAAGCATGACAGAGCCAGAGCATTGTGTATAATGAACCTGTAATTTAATATGCAGATAGCATTATTTCCTGATCAATATACTGTATATGTGTACTATCAATTAATTTCTACAATTGAAAAAGATCTGATTTGACATCTGCTTTCCAGTTGAACCGTGAGAGTGCCAAACATTATTCCTCTTTGATGGAAGGAACGCCATCTGTAGTCCTTTTTATTGATAGGACATCCCCATCCCTTCAAGTTCGTGAGAAGAGTTGGGATGCTTTAAGGGCAGTTTTAAGTGTTGCCACAGAGTATCAAAAGCCAACAAATTCTGAGGTGACAGATATACATTCAGTTGCTGAGGAACTACAAGCAAACAAAATTGTTCTCAAATCTGTAGATGGCAATGAACTTCTCAATGCTATAGCAAAGTTGAAAGAATCGTTAAACTATGGCACTTTGACTGATAATGTGCTACAATCGTCAACTCATCAGGCAGACGTTATAGAAGATAATGCAAGTGATAGAGAGCAAAATTTACATCCAGACGCTGATAGGCATGATACTACCATAGTTTTGAAGGTTTTGCTTGGCAATGCAAAAATGCAATTAAAAGCAAGCCTGTTGAAAATGCCATCTGAAAAAATTAAAGCTCTAGGTATTAAGGACGCTCTTGTCTCTCAAAGTAATGCTGTTTTGGATAAGGCTCAGAATGAGAGACATGTCGGAGAACTTGATCTTGACTATATTCCTTCATCCCTTGTGGACATAGGATCTGTATTTTCTCTGTCATCGAGCGGACAGAGGATGAAAATGTCATCTGCAATTGATCCTGAGGAAGAAAGGGTTTCTGAGAACCCTGCAAACCTTAGTTATGTGCATTCCTTGTCATACTTTTGTGTAGATGGAGATGATTCAATGAAAGACATGCTTTTGCAAAATGTGCCCTATCCATCTCTTGTGATACTTGATCCATCTGAAGGTGGACACTTTGTTTTCCCTATTGATCAGTCTATAAGCTATTCAAGTATAAAGGAATTCATATATGAGTTCTCTAGAGGCTCTCTTAAAAGAGTTTACAATTCAGGGTCTGAACCACAGAGTCCTCGAAAACGGGTCAAACCTCCATTTGTCAATCGGGACTTCCATGTAATGAATGGAGTCCCTCAGATCACAGTTGAAACTCTGTTGGAAATGCTAGTTGATTCTCAGCCGATAGAGAATGCTTCAGATTTAAGCAAGCGAGGAATCCTTGTACACTTCACCTTGTCTGCATGTGGTTTTTGCAAGAGAATGGAATTGATCTTTCGTGAGATATATCAGTTATTAATGTTGCATGTGGGTGCACATCTTGAAGACAGAGGCATGGGACAAAATGGAAATGGAAAGCAACCTGACTGTGTTATTGGCGCATGGAATCAATTTCAAGATAAAGGTGAGACGATTTCTGCCATTTAATCATAGGACTCTTGTGGCAATGCATGTATTGACACATTCACAGGCTGTATTTGTTTTAGTTTTTTAAAATAACTGTAAACAAACTCTTTACAATTGTGCGTATAAGAGGAAGAAATTCATAAATACTTAATGTAAAGGTTTGAAGATACATTTTGGTTTTGAAATTATAACTTAGAAGGCAATTTACTCTCGAGAATATTAGGCACATTTCCATTTTTACAAGAATATCGATTCGTTACACATTCTCCACAGAATTGGAATTTTCGGAAGCCTAGATCCAATATATCCAATTTCATGTACTCACATAAAGTTGTAACAAACTGGGAATATATACATAGATTCACTTGTAGAACACAGTTTGCGTGACAATTTGTCGAGCTCTGCATTCTCTAATCAAAGATAATGCTGCTCATGGAATTTGTTTTTAATGTAAATTATAATTGAATCAAGAATGTTGTGAGTTTGTATTATTCTGATTGCGGTAGACTCTGGAGGATATGCATATTTTAACCCTGGGAAATGCCGTACTCTTGTTTTGTGGATTTTTATTGCTTATTGAAATTTAATTTCTTATTCAGACATTTATATACTTTCAGTGAGCTATTCGCACGATTGCTGGTGTGAATTGAAAGACAAGCTTCCTGTCCTTTTCCAGATTGACTGTACGATGAATGACTGCAGTTTATTCTTCAAGGATCTTGAACAGGTTGTCGATCGCTTTGTACATATGTGTAGCAAAAAATATTCATCCTTCCTTTCATTTAGAGGTGGATGAATACAGTCATCATAGGAAGATTATCATGGTGGCTTATAGAATGTACAGTCTATGCTCATCTTGGTTTATTAATTGATGATGAGATGGTAATCACGTCATGTGTGTTTTACCAACTACATGTAAACATTCCTGATCTTCTTCCTCTTTATCTTGTAGGAATTGTACCCCTCAATCATATTATTTTCACCAAAAAGAAAAGCTAAAATCATTTTTAACGGAGGACCGACTGTGCAACAAGCATTGGAATTTATTTTTCGTGAAAGCAATATCGACATAAAAATCCTTCATATGCTTCAAGGTAACCTTCTTATTTCTATGTTTCTCTCTACATGTATCTGTATGTTTGTATATATATGTGTGCGTTCATTTCAAGAGTTTTACTAGCTCAGCTGCAAAACAGGTCAAATTATTCGTAGAATGCTACATTTATCGCATCTTGTTTTGTGAGCAAATTTGGTGGTGAAATTTAACATTGATTGTATTGAACTTCATGGATGTGGTCGATTAAGTAGGGACAAAAAGATTCAATGAAGAACTGAAATCTCAAACATCCTCATCCACTTCTCTATCATCGAAGTCAGTCTGGATTGACGCTCGTACAGAACGTGCACATCATTTATATCACTTGACAGCAAATACAGCCAAGGAAAACCCATCTTTTAAGAGTTCGGAATCTCAAGGTGATAATATTGCTGTCAATAACCATGATTCAACAAACTTAATGTACCCAGAAGTTGGATCGGTGCTTGTAGCTACAAAGAAGCTCAACGCAAATGCATCCAAACTATTTGAGAATTCGAGAATTTGGATTGTTAAAGCAGATGGGCAAGAAGGGTTCCAAGGAGTGATTCTAAACAAACCTTTATCATCGTGGAAGCTCTTGCGGAATATAGTAGATAGTGTAGTAGAGGAGATTTTTAACAACACTGTTCTTTCCTATGGAGGGCCAGTCCTTGTGAATGGACAGCCTTTTGTAAGCCTTACTAGGTTAAAAGGGGTAGAGGGGTACCTAGAGGTGGTTCCTGGTATATACTTTGGAGACACATTAGCAACGATGCAAGTTTTGCAATCAGTTAAAGAGTTGAACAAGTTAGATATTTCCGATTTTTGGTTTTTCTTAGGACATTCGGCTTGGAGCTGGCAACAACTTTTGGATGAGGTCGAAGAAAAACTATGGCAATTAAGTAGTTATGGAGAGAATCCTTTGAGTGGAACTATACAAGAGTGGCAAAATGGTTCCAAAATAGATATTTCAGATCTAGCGGTGGGCAGCACAAGGACAGACTCATGATTTGTTTGTTTGTGGAGTAATAATCTGTTACATTCTTTGTTAGTTTGGAATTTCATTCATAATATGGTGAAAAACGTTGAAACATTTCTTCTAGTTCATTTAAAAGCTAAAAAGTGTTTAGGCTATATTTGTCTTTGGAACATGTAAAGAAAGATTCAGGTCCTCTAAAAAGTATTTCATCCTCCATGGTAAATCTATAATCATTATTGCACACTTAATTCCTTCCTATAGTCTTAGCTCACATAACTTTAGTGACTTTTATCCTCTTAAGTTTGATTACAAACAAACCAAATGTAACCGATAGATAGGATGGTGTTGAAATAAATTGGTATGGTAGTGAAAGAATAGAAATGGACAAATTTTCATGCAATGATGTGAATGACTTCCATATGCCAAGTGAAAGATTCACTAGTAGGAGCATATTCACATGTGATATTAGGAGAGAGAGTGATCATAAGACACCCACAAAATGCTACATGTACCAATAATTGATCGTCACAATAAATAGATTGGAGAATGGCAACATATCACTAAAGATTTGGTTGTACAAATCGCAGAAATCATATAAAGATGAAAGCTAGATCTCTTTGAAATTATAGAAAGAGAAAGAGGGTAAAAGTTGGAAACTAAGCTATCAAGGTGCTAGGAATGTTTTGCCAACTTCAGAAATGTGAAGCATTTTGGTAAATAAAGCACAAGAGGAAATAACAGATTTAGGTTGTTGGTAAGGTTTATTGTTACACAACAAATATTAATCAAGAGAAGAGAAGAGAAATTAGTAAGGGGAAATTTAGATTGCATGGTGTGTTTGGTTGTTTATTAAAAGGCCTTTGTCCACTTTGTAGTTCATGTTGGAGTTATATGCAAATTATACCAAGGAAATTATGAAGATAAAAGAGAGAGGGAGAGAATCATAATTGGGATATGTGCAGTTGTTTTGCATTTGATGGTAAGGATGGAGTTTGAGCATATTCTATGAAAGTGTTTTCAAGCAAGTTGAAATTCTTTCCTCGGTGGAGTGTTTGTCTTGCATATTAGTGATTCAACAAGTCCTACTACCCATGTAACGATGACACCACTAAGTTGTGGTACCATTATACTATTTTTAACACATTTATTAATATAATTATGTTTTTTCTAAAAGAGAGGTACAGAGAAATGACTTTGGTGCAATGGTTCAACCACCAAGTCATTACCGAAGAGTAACAACTTAATAAATGATGGAAATCATTGTAGAGTAGACAATAGAGAGAACTTAGAAGTAAAAAGTCTCTCTTTTTGTCATTACTATATCATGGTAAAGATGTTGAGTCTTACTGAGCTAATCTCATCTTGAAATGCGAGATTCTCACGATTCCTTATTAGTGTTACCTAAGACAATGATATTGTTTTCAACTCATAATGCCACACAAATATTAGTACTAACTACCAAGGTTACTTCGAAGTCCGTTGAATGCAACAATCAAGTTAATCAAGGAAGATAATTTTTTTCAACCCGCAATAGCAATTGATATAACTAATTAAGATGTGGAACTCTTGGGCTACCTTCCTTTTTGAAAAAATATTACCTTGGGTGGAGTTCCTTTCTTGTCTTTATCAATGTATGATGTGTATCGTGGGGTAACCTGCTTCGGATAAAACTACATCCTTAAGAGTAGACATTTTCTCTTCTTTTATTAGCATTTCTTTTTAAGGGGAAAATGTTATTGTTTTCAACATGCAATACCAATAGAGCCTAAGGTACAACATCTATTCGAATAAAATTATCTTGTCCAATCAATTTCCGTATGAGAAGTCTGTTTTGGCAAAGCCTAAGGAAGGAATGTTAATTTTGTCAACCGTAGGGTTGTGAAATGTAAATCGATGAAGGGATAGTTTTTATTTTTACTTTGAAGAACTCGTGCAAACATGTGAATACATTCTGGTCAATATTGGAGTTATTAGGTTTGATCCCATGACCTCGAGTCAATGTTGCAAAACACCATTTAACGTGAGGTCATTAATAAAATTTGCAAATCACACATTCTTCCATTTCCAAGTGATTTGCCAAATTTGTAATCATAAAACTGAAAATTTAAGTGCGATCCTTTTCTTCTCCATCATGTCTCCTAAATGATTGTCCATGAGAACCTATGTTTCCACTAGAACGAATGGTGTTTATAGTATATTAGCAACCTTGCAGTGAAAACTACAAACATATGTAGTGGATTGATTTCCATAAATTTGAGATTTTTAGTATCACGTGTCAAAATGAAAATATTTAAGTGTTCACTCTTATGTTGGTCTCAAGCGAATTGTATCCGGCATGCCATAAAAGAAGGTGTCATGTTTTTAGATGACATGCTCCATATCATGGTAGGATAATGGAATTGCCCAAACTCTAGCACTAAAAGAAATTCTAGGACAAAAGGGATGGCCTTTTTTCAGAAAGTATGAACCTAGAACTGAAGGCCGAAAACGAGTCTCCGAATAACAGGAATGGCCTTTATGGAGGGACACTCGCGACCCAAAACTCAGCACGAGAGCAATTTCGGGATATTGGTCAAGGGATGACATTTTTCAGAGTCATTCATGTGTGGACTCGTACCCTTAACACCGACCGTTTATGCATACATTTAACGTGAAGCGTTGGACCCGTCCGTCCAATCGGAGGACCAAGACCATTCTTGATGATCCATGGACAGACATCTCGTTTCACACGAGTGAGAAAACTAAAATGATGTCTCTCTAGAGAATTAAGGAGTGTTAGTTTTCTGTTGTTGGGCGGTGGCTCCTTTCTAATACAAATTAACGAAGAAGAAGAAGAAGAAGAAGAAGAAGACATGGTTCCTTCTTCTTTCAATCCTTGTGTCAGTCCCTACCGCTAACCGATGAGTTGAAGCAGGAGCCGTTCCTCCCTTCCACGCTTTCTGATGATCGGTATCAGCTGATTTTTACAAATCAATATCACCAAAACTATGGTATGATGTTTCTTTGGCCACCATTCGGGCATCAAACTACCACGGTTGAAACTCCATCATGGCTTTTGAGCAGAGTATCATGCCTTCTCCATTGCAAACCATAGTTGTGGCTCCAAGATATTATAGCCCTTCATCATCATCATCATCATCATCTTCTTCTTCTTCTTCTTCGGGAGATGAATCATCTGATCATTGCGTCAAATTGAAGAAGCTTGTTAATACCTCAGGGACACTGAAAAATGATAATTACTCTGCATCAACATCATCGAAACACGATGCTAAACATCATCCTACACTTTTAGAATCTGCGGAAAACTATGCCCCACCAATGGAATTGCCACGGAAAATAGATGTAAATCATCATGCCCCTCAAGTGGAGATTATGCAAAACCATCTTCCACATGCGGAATCTAAGAAAGTAGATGTGAATAATCAAGATCCACGTGATGTTGAGACAATACAAAACCATCAGAGACATGTTGAATCTATTCAAATTGGTGTAGACAATTATCTTCCACATGTGGAATCTATGCAGAAACCTATAAAACATCATTCTGCACATGTGGAATCATTGCAAAAGGATGCAAACCATCTGAAATCACCTGAAATTTCACAGATAATGCAACAGGATGATGGGTTTCCTTATTCAGGCCCACTTGCACGGAGATGTGTTTCACATAATTGGGATAGATCACATAGAGAGAAAAATGCCATGTTTAGAACAAGATCTGCCAAATGGCGACATAGTTCATCAAATGGATTAAAGAAAGAGGATTACCTTATGTTCAGGACAAGGGCAAGTCTAAATCAAAGCAAGAGGTTGCACTCTCGATTGCCTTACAAGGACAATATGTCTTCTGTGCCCGCAGGACGATACTTTGATGCATTGGAGGGCCCCGACTTTGAAGTTCTAAAGGTGATTATATTACAAGTTATACATTGAGAAAAATGGTACTTTGATCCATTGGAAGTGTGAAAGGTGATGTATTACATTTTCTGCATCATTATGTATAGAACATGAATTGAAGAAAATGATATTTTGATGCTATTTTTAAATGTCATTAAAAGTGATTTATGATATTCTGCACAGATAGTTGTAGACATCACTAACACTAATTGATGCATTAGGATGTCCAATTCTGAAGTATTAAGAGCAATGCATTTTACATGCTGCATAGCTACATAGAGAACATGCATCCATCAAAAGAATACGGCATTGGAGAGTCCTTATTTTAAAGGAAGATAACAAGATTAAATATTATGTCTTGAGATTATATACATATAGAACATGCACCGATGAAAACAACAATTTGATGCATTAATGGAAGTATTGAAGGCGATTAGTTATTACAGTCTTTATATACGGATATCAAACTTGTACCAATGAAATGATCTTTGGACACATTTCCAGAAGTATGGAAGATGATTTGTTACATTCCTGGCATATACATATAAAACATGCACCGGTGAAAATGATCCTTTGATGCATTGGAAGTATTGAAAGTGATTTGTTACATTCTTCATATATACATATCAAACTTGCACAACAGGAAATGGTACTTTGATTCATTGAGGAACCCATAAATTATCACACATTCTGCATAAATACATGTCAGGATGTATTTCAATACAAATGATACTTTGGCGCATTAGTGAGAGTCAATGTTGATGCATTAAAGCTGACTAGATATGCATAGAAAAATGATACTCAATACATTGGAAGGCACCAATTTTTAGGTAGTAAATTAAAGTTATTACATTTGGCAATAGATACGTATAAGATACAAAAAAATGAGACTTTGGTTTATTGGAGGCCCTGATTTATTTAGGTTTTAAAGCTTACTATAAGTCGATGTGATATTCCACACAGAAACACAGATTTTGTGTTGATGAAAACTTTCCTTGATGCAGTGGAGGGCCCTCATTTTGAAAGTGGTAAAGGTGATTATTACACATTCTGCTTGGATACATATATAGCTTGCATCAATGACAATCAGAATTGCAGTTATCAATGAACAGGATTTCTTCAATATGTAATCATAAGCCATGTGTTTTATGATCTTGTTTAGTAGTGTAGTAAATAGATAAGCTTTTCTTATTGATTGTTGTACGAGTTTTTTACTAAAATACAACCAACCTTTTTTGCTGATTGTAGTATGACGGTCATCTTATTTGAATTATTCAGCCTTTCTTGGTGATTATGATATGAACTTTGGAATGTATCTTATTCATTGTAGTATAAGTTTTCTACTTGAAATGTCAGCCTTTATTGCTAATTATAGTATGAGCGTTTCACGTGAATGATGTTTTATGTATTTTCATAGGACCCAGAGGAGCCACTACTTCTACCTGATGAGAAGTGGCCATTTCTTCTACGGTTTCCGATAGTATGTTATGGTATATGCCTTGGATTAGGAAGCCAGACAATGCTTTGGAAGTCACTTGCCACAAGTTCATCCATGAGGTTTCTAAAGGTACCTCTCATTGTGAACCTCCTTTTATGGTGCATCACTGCTGCTTCCGTTGTCATCATCTCTATTGTATATGTTATGAAATGCATATTATATTTCGAGGCAGTACGGCGTGAATACTATCATCCGGTGAGAGTAAACTTCGTATTTTCTCCATGGATAGCTTGTATGTTTCTACTTTTGGGAATCCCTCCAAGAATAGCTTCGACCATCCATCCAGTTATTTGGTGTGTATTAGTGGCACCATTGTTAGTATTAAGTTTGAAAATACATGGTCAGTGGCCTTCAGGGGGAGAGAGGAGGCTATCAAATGTAGCAAATCCATCTATTCATCTTTCACTAGCGGGGTATTTTGTGAGCGCATTGCTTGCAGCAGTGGTCGGTTGGAAGGAGCCTGGTTTCTTCTTATGGGCTGTAGGTTGTGCACATTATATGGTTGTCTTTGTAACTCTTTATCAACGTTTGCCGACTGCCGAGCTTCTTCCCAAAGAGCTCCACCCTATATTTTTCCTCTTTGTTGCTGCCCCTAGTGCAGCAAGCATTTCATGGAAAGCTATCTCCGGCAGCTTCGATCGTGTCTCGAGAGTTCCATACTTCATAGCATTGTTCCTTTATGCTTCCTTGGTGAGTTCATCAGGATATTTTTTAAAGAAAGATACAATGTGTGTATGAATGTATGTTCTTTGGTCCTATTTAGATTCAGTTTCGACATTTTGTTTATGGTGTCTTAACTATAATTAATTTGGAAAAGAGCTAAAGAAAGACATAATCTGTATGTATGTGCGTGTATGCTCTTTGCTTGTAGTTTAGATTGGGTTTATGGAAGTGGCTTGATAATGTTTTCGAGATGGATGTGTGCAACAGGTTTCTCGATTCAACTTCTTCTGTGGATTCAGGTGAAAGTGTTTCCAACCCTAAACTAATATGCGTTGGAGTCAATGAATAGTGGCAATATTATGTGGATTCCATAATGGGTTGAGTAGATTTCCTTGTACAAATATTTGAAATCTCATATATAAATTTTCTGTTACAAATCTCTAACAAAGCTATGCTCATGCAGAATACATATCCATGGTTATGAACATATGCACAACTACATTCTCAGGAGTCCCCAAGTATAATGGATATAAGATTAGGCGTAACTATTAGTAGTGTGGGCTTATTAATGTGTCCCCAATTGTTTTGAACTTACGGATTGGGTAATCATTGTCCTAGCCAGTTTTCTCATGCACAGCTCGCCTTTGGTGTAAGGTTGTAGTTATATTTTCTAGTGTCACATTGATCTCGATGTCATTATGATGTGCATATAACATTAAGTCTAGTGTAGAATGGAGGCATGCAAGAAAAGAACTGTCACAGATATGCTAATGAACGATAACTTTGGCAAATTGAATTATGATAGGTTTCATTGATTTGGTCTGCATAATATGGTCTGCAAGCATATATTAGATAGAGTTGCCGGTACCTATATGAAAGCATTACCTTGTGCATATTGATAAATTCATTTTTATTGTATCAAAGATCATTCTCATTGTGATGTTTTGCATGGAAGTTTAAAGGAAGCTATAAATTATTTGCATGTGTTTCGAGGTTTTCAATTGCTTGGTGGGCATATACATTTCCAATGGCATCATCAGCCATTGCCACGATCGAATACTCAATGGAGGTGCACCATGTGATTCCTCAGATTCTTGCGGTTATATTATCTCTCATTTCAGTTGTTACGACTTTTATCCTTTTTGTCTTCACCATTCTTCATGCCTGCATGGGAACGCTGTTTCCGAATGATTTGGCGATTGCCATCAGAAGGAGACGTCATAAGAGAAGACACGTGAAAAGGCAAAGGCAAGAGGGTATCCGTTAGAATCTATTAATAAGCTAGATAGAGAGAAATCAAGACATCTTTGTTCAATAAGGGAGTTAATACCAAAGTCAAATCTTAACAATTTGCATCTATAGATAGATGTGTGTATGTATGTGTCTGCTGTCAGTGATCCACACGGATGCTTCAAGTTCTGAAGGCAATCACTAAATGGTTGCTATTTATTGCAACAAACCCATTTTATTACCATGCAATTAATTCATTTGTGGGTTTTCATTTCTCACAGTGATGGTTTGCCATATGTATATGCATGCGTATGCACACAAGTTTGTATGTGTTACGCATATTGTGTATGCATGTGTGTGTTTGTATGCATGTATACGTACATGTCCACACATGTCCATATGTATGCCTTGTTCTGCCCACGAAAATGGAACTATTAAGAACAAGCCATGGGAAGCTACCTATTTTAGATACAATTTGTTTTTTCTTTATTTCAAGTAAAGACTCATACGAGATATACATTGATGTAGCATTTGGTGTCAAAGCTAACCTTGGTTGTTTTGAAGAGTTTTAATATACGGTTCTCAGAGGTCACATGCATCTCAGAGGTCACATGCACTGGAATGTATCCTTTTGCTGTGGTACTAGGGCTCAACTGTAGTGGTAAACTTTTCCTAACCCTTACTTTCTAGATACGATTTACAGTCTGGTATTGCTTTATCTACTCCATATTATCCAATGAAATATGTTGAATATTTAAATTGAAACTCAGTTGTGTTTGAAGTGAGGATCAAAAATTGAATTTCTATAATGCATTTCGTTTTTGCCTTTTGAGTTTGTTAGAGATACTACCATGTTGAATAGGGTATTTACATGTGGGTGCATTGTTAAATGGGGTATTTTGTTATAAAATAAACAAGAAGCAATCCGAGTATGGGTGGATCATGGGTGAAGTTATCTAAAGTGACGAGAAATGATATTGACGGTTGAGATTGATTGTATGCATTTACAAACTCACATGGCTTTTTGTTCATAATAGACTCATCGATTTTCTTCGACAAAATGTACAAAATGTCTTCACTTTTTTCTAATGTCCATTGAAGGTGTGCTAGCATCTAATTGTGTAGAGATTGTATCTAGAAAAAAGCAATTACATTAGACTCTGTAGCAATATTACAGTGTAGAAATTATGTCTTGGAATCAATCATCAATAACTTGAAGCATTAAATTAGAATGAATTAACTGTGGGACATTATGTAGAGTAGGTCGATTAGATAGTTATAATAACTTTCATCAGACTCTGTAGCAATGTTACAGTCTAGAAATTATGTCTTGGAATCGATCATCAATAACTTGAAGCATTAAATTAGAATGAATTAACTGTGGGACATTATGTAGAGTTGGTCGATTAGATCATTATAATAACTTTGTAATCAACCCAAGAATTTTATGTCAAATATTAAACTCAAAGAAATCTAATTGTGAGAAACGAAAAATGTGTGTTGTATCTGTGTAATCAGGGCTTGAGATACATAAATGGTGCCATTATTATTATCCGTGGTCATTAATCAGCCATGACTACCCTTTTAACTACCATTCACGTGTTGGAAGCAATTGCATGAACCTTTAGTTGTTTGCTTGGACAACACTAACTGAATACAACATTGACGTGAGAAAGACAAACAACATTCTAGAAATCCCTATCATATGAATCTTTGGTAGCTTCCTATGACAATAACTTGGTACAACATCAATGCAAGAAATACTAATCATACCAAAAGATGGTGTTTCTTCTGGACAAATGACTAAGGGACGATCACTGTCAATCTCTCCTATATGTTGCCAATATCACCATTTTTCTACTTCATAGTATCACTCTTTAAAAGAAGTTATGTTTTGATGTCTCTATGAGATAAAAAACGATAAATCTAGAAATCCATCATTGTATGTTCTAGTACCTGGTATTGAGCATCATGCAAGCAATTAGTTGTGTAGTTCATTCGAAAACCAGGCTTTTGAGCATTCAACTCAGATTAACAACATTTTATTTACTTAGCATTTCACATTGATAGACCTCCACATACTTCAGCTTAATACATTCTCTCTTTCCCCTCTTCAACATAATTTTCTCAATCCATATTCGCCCTAGAAGAGAATAAGAAACTTGGTAGTTTCTTGGTGTTGCACATGCTCTTTGTTTTGTGAAATGAAGCTTGCGATAATCTTAGTGATATACTTTTCAAAATAGAACCTATGACATGACAATAAAAATACAAGATAAAGCTGATGTTAGTTCTTGAAGAACAATTCTTGACACTATCCTGCCACATAAAGTAAATAAGAGAAAGGCCAGTTGACATAATAGAAATAATAGGAAGCAAGAATACTGGGAGGATGGTGCTAACAATAAAAACGTCATTGTGATGCTAGCATCATTTCTGGCCAATTTCCATGATAAAAACTTGCACAAAAAAATGTCTAAATTTTATTAGTACAGTAAACTTGACTCAGGGTGTGTGGAAAATGCTCAAAGCACTTGAACCCATGTACTGCAACATTTCCAATAGAGTCAATGCGACCATATAGCTTTAGCCTCAGATATATTAATAAAATGTCAAGAGCAAAGGAAGCTCTCAATATATACAGAGAATCTGTTTTAGCCAATGCAAGAGACCATGGGTGTAGATGAATGTTGAGCTAATCAATTTCTGTAGTCTGAGACAGCATTGCAGTTAAAACATATCACCACAAGAACATGATCCGTCGATGAAATGATGAAGGCTGCAGTCATCTCGTATAATGATCTCCCTGTGCTCTACTTTTGAGATTATTTTGCTTACATCATGACAATCATTACACATCCTTAAACTCTTTGTCACACGCAATGTTGCTCCTTGTGGTGTGTGGATGAGTCCGAATGCAATAGCAAGTTTTTCAGCATGTTCACAGAGCAATGATTCTTTTCTCTTATCAGAAAATGGCCTTAGAACAAAATCTACATTAGGCACATGTCCTTCGCCTTTCATGTCTGAACTCATCGTACTCAACACCTTAGAAATTTTGTCATTTTGATTTTTTCCCACAAAAAATTCATGAACTTGATTGTTAACCTCAATGGAAGCACTTGCAGGTTTTTTTAGTATGCCCGCATACCGTCTGAGCTCTTCTAGTTTGTTAGCATCATCCCACATGCTAGCACCTGCATAAGTTCCAGCCATGAGAACATACCAAGCAGCAATATTCGGATTTATCTGGACGAGCCGCTGGAAGCATCTAAATGCTAGTTGCTCTTCTCCATATGTTTTACAAGCACTGAGCAGGGCAGCCCATGTCCTCTGAGAGGAGGAGCATAATCTCTCAAGGAACATCTCTGCCTCATACAAATGGCCTGATTTTGCAAGAAGGCTAACCATGCACACATCATGTTCTATGATTGGCACAATACCATAGTCCTGTCTCATGATCTTGAAGAATGCCCATCCCTCATCAACTAGACTACTGTGGTTGCATGCAGTAAGTAGACATGTAAATGTTACAGCGTCTGGACTTACACCTTGCTTAAGCATGTCATGGAAACATTTTACGGCCATTTCACCCTCATGATTCACTCCATATCCCTTTATCATTGTACTCCATGTAGATACATCTTGAACTTCCATCTGATCAAAAACTTCTTGGGCCTGGACAAGAGAGCCACAGTTAGCATACATGCTGATCAAACCATTGCTTACTAAAGGGTCTTTACCAAATTCATATTGAGACAGTGTCTTATGTATGGACTGCCCTTTATGTATCGCTCCTATGCTCCCACAAGCTCTCAAAACACTAGAAAGTATGGCTGCATTTGGAGAAATACCATCAGATTGCATTTGTTCAAAGCATCTTAGTGCTTCTAAGCAAGGTCCATTTTCAGCATATCCTGTAATTAGCGAAGTCCATGATACAATAGACTTGTGATGCAGCTCATCAAATGCTTCCCGTGCTTCTGAAAGAGCTCCACACTTCGAATACATGTCCACCAACATGTTGCCAACGGCAACATCTGTAGCTAAACCTTCATCTAGTATATTTACATGCATTTGTCTGCCCCTTTCCAGATCTCCAACAGAAGCACAAGCTTTCAGGCCGCATGCAAATGTAAACGCATCAGCTTTAATGCCCTCAAATTTCATATCCTCAAAACATGATAATGCTTCATGACCAAGTCCATGTTCAGCATAGCCAGCAATTAAGGAGGTCCAAGAGACAACATCTCTATCTAAAATCAAATCAAATATTTGATGTGCATCCGGAAATGCAAAACATTTTGCATACATGCTCACCAAGGTATTGCTGATTGAAAGATCTTTCTCATAACCTTTGAGAATTATTTCCTTATGAACCATTTGACCTTTCTGAATAGAACCCATGCCACTACATGCTTTCAAGATGGAAGTAAATGTGACAGAATTTCCAACAACTCCCTCAAGTTGCATCCCATCATACAATTCTAGTGATTCCTGCCAAAGTCCATGGTCAGCATAGCCAGAAATAACTGCTGTCCATGACACTACATCCCGATTAGGCAATTTGGTGAAGACTACAAGTGCCTCTGAAGGTGATCCACATTTACCATACATTGCAACTAACGCATTGCCAATATAAAGATTTTCATCAAATCCTTTCATTGTGATATCCATATGTATTTGTCGTCCCTTTCCTAAATCTTCAAATTTACCACATGCTTTCAAGCTACATGCAACTGTGACAACACTTGGACTGATGCCCTCAATTTGCATCTGATCAAGACAAACAGATATTTCATGCCAAGGTCCATACTCAGCGTATCCAGATATTAATGAAGTCCATGATATAACATCTCGATCCAGAAGCTTATTGAAAACCCCTTGTGCATGCTGAATGGAACCACACTTCACATACATACTGATTAAACTGTTCCCTACAAAGCTATCTTGCTCAAATCCATTTTCCATAGCTTGGGAATGAATTTTTTGGCCTTGTTTCAAGTCTTTTAGAAATGCACAAGCTTTTAGAGCGGTTACAAGTGTATAGCTCCTAGGAAGAATGCTACTGTTCTGCATCTTTTGAAACATGTTAAGTGCAACTTGCGGTTGACCACAATCAATGTATCCTAATATTATGGATGTCCATGAAATCTCATTTGGCGAACGTAAGATATAGAACACCCCTAGTGCATTAGGAAAACTTCCACATTCAACAAACATAGGCACCACATGGTTACCAACATAATTGCAAGATTCTAAGCCATAATTACAGATATGTGCGTATATATCCATGGCCAAGGGCAAATTCTTTACTTTTCGAAGTTCTTGTATAGCACGCACATAATCATCGATCAAAGGCAATGCAATGTTTTGACAAAACGGGGAAGATTTTGCATCACTAATAATTCTTAGTTGAGTTGCATCAACAGAAAGGTCAAGTGTAAAGTTATGATGTGTCTCACCTAAGTTCTGTAGCTTAGGAGGACAAACATATGAGCCTTCTTTCCACCATATAAGATGGTCTACATCCTTAATTGAGCTTGAATTTCCATGAAAGCAAACTGAACCAAGGCTTCCACTGCTTTTTGCATTCGTGAAATGCAAACCATCTTCAGATATATGTCCACTGACGCAATCATTCTTGACAGTACCTCGACCGTTTGAATAATCAATCTGAGAAAGGCATTACAGGACTGTCAGATCAACTCAGCAAAGTTATCTTAACTTGATCATCTTGAAATTCTTTTTCTTTTTCTCGAAAAGCAAGTTATACTTGGGGATGGACGGTTTGAGAGGAATCAGGAGGCCAGTCTTTTGGCAAGCGTCCTGCATGCTGAAAAACCCCATTTCCGTCTGACAGTAAAATAAGAAAAACAAAGCCTTTATTTCAGCATGTTTAAGATATCATCTGCTAGAAGTTTGTGCTGCATCTTATAGAATGCATTGAAGATTCACAAATCAAAAGTTGACAAGAAAAGGAAATAGATTTCCAGGGACTTGAATACAATGAAATATTGTACTTTAAAAAACATAGCATTTACCTTACCATCTTTAAGATATTAACTACTAAAAGATTATAACTCATTCTTTACAAGCCAAATCACAGAATCCACTGAAACTGCAAGAATCAAAATCTAACAAGAAAATGCAGATGGCTTTCTATGAATATGAAGATGATAATTAAGGTCATCTTTGAAAACATTGCATTCAGCTTACAATCTTCAAGATCCTATGAGCTAAATGCTATCTTCTAGATCCTATGAGCTAAATGCTATCTTCTAGATCCTATGACCGTAATGCTATCTTCTAGATCCTATGAGCGTAATGCTAATAAAACATCTTACCCCAGAAATTACCAACACCCATTCAACTTTAGCAAATCAAACGGTAGAACATGACAATGGATTTGGACATTGTGGAATGTTGCATTTTGAAAAGCATGGCGTTTAGCAAGCCATCATTAAAGATATTATGCAGTAGCGGTTAATAAAAGCATATTACAAACATCCATTGACACTCCAAGCATTGAAAGTTAACTAGAAAATGCATGTAGCTTTCCATGGATTCTAAACATCATGAAATGTTGCAATGTTGAAAGTTCATGGCTTTGGAGTTCATGACATGACGCAGTTTGAAAAGGTGTCGTTTTTGAGATCATGAAATGTGAGAATTTGAAAAGGAACATTGGGTTATTATGGATTTGAAGACCATGAAATCTTGGATTTTAATTTTCGGATTGAATGACATGAAATGTTGTATTTCTGCAAAATTACAGATCGGATGATTTGAAACATTATAAATTGAATGGTTATGGAATGCAAAACCATGAAATGTGCCAAATTTGGAAAGCTAAAATGGATATGGAGAGCATGAAATGTTTCACTTTGAGGTGTAATTAGAGGTCATGAAATGTTATACTTTGACAAATTAGAGATCACGATATGTGTAAACTTGTGGATTACAATATCAAAAAACAAAGTAAACTGGAAAAATCTTAACTCTAAATTTGCACCTGATGTATCAAAGCGAAAGGGGGAATTTCCAAGCCTATTAGACGGAAGGATGACGAAGTCATCTTGATGTAGTTCAATGTTTTGATACAGACGTGCGTGTTCCTGAAGTTGAATGCTTTGATCTTGCTGGCTATGGCAGAGGTCTAGTACTGTCTGCTGAGATGAGACTGCAAAGGAAAGATGGAGCCCCTGCATGATCAAACAAGAAAAGAAGAAGACGTGTGAACGAGAGAACCAGAGGACGCACTGAAATGAGTATTCATATCCTTCGCTTAATCCCCGACCTTTTCTTTATTTCCATCGATGACCCCCCAAGACTTCGCTTAATTCTTATGGCACCCCTCAGTTCCTTCTTTTATTTCCATCCAATGTGATGCCGGCAACACACATAGCAATGTCTTGAGTATCTCTCATTATTAGACACATTCACCATGATTATTGAATTTATATGGTTTGAAGGTAAAGAGAATGCTATGTCTTGAGTGGCTCTTATTATCAAAGGCATCCATGATTATTGAATTTATATGGTTTGAGGGTAAAGAATATGATCCGATATCATCGAACCACCGTAATGTAAGGTCATGGGCATCCCACGTGTTTCAAGAGGTTTGGAGTTCAATTCCTTGCAGTCCTCTATCTTTCCAACACTTGACTTTCATATATGTGTATGAATCATTGTGAAGGGGCTATACAATCTGAGGGAACAGATTGGGTGCCCACTGAAACGTTGTTGTTACCCATTCATTGGCATGCCAAGTGTTGATGTGCACGAGCTTGTCAAAGGGTATTAATAGGCACCTTGGCCATTGTCCAGAGGAATGGGAATTCTAAGAACAAGCGGAGGTATTACAATGTTAATGGGAATTCTAAGAACAAGTAGAGGTATTGTAGTGTTAATGGGAATTGTAAGAACAAGTGGAGGTATTGTAGTGTTAATGGGAATTGTAAGAACAAGCGGAGGTATTACAGTGTTAATGGGAATTCTAAGAACAAGTAGAGGTATTGTAGTGTTAATGGGAATTGTAAGAACAAGTGGAGGTATTGTAGTGTTAATGGGAATTGTAAGAACAAGTGGAGGTATTGTAGTGTTAATGTCTCCAATCAATTTTTTTCTTCTGTGGATCCTATTATTTCATTATGTTCTCTACGATATTCAAGCAATTATATGGTCACTCCACCAATCACATTAGGGAAATAATGAACAAATAGGGGTATTTATGAATTTTCCTTAAGAAGTAAATTGGTGACTAATTTACATCAGCACATAATATATTGTTTACATGTAGTTATTTATTATGGGGAATAACTCCAAAACACGGAGTTTTTATTTTCATTATTATGGTTAGTTCATCACTTTCTCACTTCTCCAAATAACTTAAATCTACAAAGACAACATGATATCCAATATATAGATAACGTTAACTACTTTCAAAATCCCCCAAATTTTGTTTGAGCTGAATGGTGACAGTGTTTTATATGTGGTAATAGGAGATGGTGGTTCTTTGGAGTACCCTTCCAAATTATTCCTGATGGAACATGAGCCTAGAGCGAAAAGAACGTAAGCAAACCATATTCTTAGTTAGAAACAGTTTTGGATAAAAAAAGGACTCACAAGCACAAGGAACAAAGGTTCAACAACTTTGTAGATCACCAAATAGACTCTCCAATTGTAAATATAAGTACCTTCGAGAGGGTTGATTGATAAATAAGGCCAACGGCTCCAAGATAAACCTATGCTACACAGCCAAAAAAGCACACTTGCATATGCCATGTAAAATAAAAACAAAAATATTTTGGTGCTAAAGCTCCTATCCAAATAGTATACACTAAATGAGAGAGTTCCGATTGCCCCTACTTCACCTTTTCTAGTCTAGAAGATGTGTAAAGCATGTAAATTGAGGACTGATAAACAATTATTTTTCAATTTCTCAGGACGAAGGAACCAATATGATAATCCAAATTCTTTTTTCTTCATCCTAAGCAATTGTGCAGACAAATACCAAATCCTATCCAGTATACAATAAGACAATCAAGGAACCATGTAAAAATACAATGAGGGTCACTATATTATTTCATGAGACACTGGAAGTACGTTTACTTTAAATTCTTGAGCCATCTCAAATTTGATATGGTCTGTATATAATTAAAAACGTTTGCATGATGGTAGGAACTACAAGCACATGCATATAATTAGGCAGGTTACCAAAATCATCTTAGAATGGTCCTATTACATTGTCAGTGAGGTGGGTCTATTACAAAGCTGTTCATAATAGTGAAGAACAAAAACCAAACAGTATCTTAGCTGTGCATGCTAATTATTTATTACACAATAATTAGCCACAAGATGAATCCATCTGAACAGTATAAATGCCGCCAGGCCCTTGATCATTAGTTGAAAGTGTCTAACAATGTTTATGGTGAATTTCAGCCCAGAAAAACAATAGACATTAATTACATCATGTCTCATGAAGGATGCCAAATCTGAAAGGGTGGTGTTTAACTGTCATCATAATGAAATCATTAAGGTTAACATAAGAGTAAGCCCTCCATATGTCAATGAATTAAAATAAAATAATCATTGGTTTAGGTACAGAGAAGTGGTTTTGGGATTTTCTTTACAAGAGGACCCAACCTCACCTAGGCAACATTAAGTTAACAACTCCTTTCCCACCTGAAAACTAAAACACGATACACATATACGTTCTACAATGAAGAAATATAGCTAAACACTAGCTACAATACATCATCCAAAACATAAAAAAGAATCCCACTACAATAGAAAATATCTACGTTGAAACTCTCTCAAACATGCTAACTAAAGAGCATCAGAGCATCACTATGATGTAATAAAGATGGACCAAGACCCATCTCGTTTGTGTTTTAATTCTGATTCGAAATATTGTCACGAATAATAAGGAGCAGCATAATAACCCTGCTGTGCTGGGGCTACTTGTTGCTGGCTATATGATGGCTGCTGAGCATAACTCTGTTGCTGTGGAAATGCCTGCCCAAATGTCATTCCTTCAGATTATTACTCGCCATCAAACTAAAGAATAATTATTAATACACTATATTATCATCACATTCTAATAAATAAACACTTTCTTCATAAACAAATTAGTGTTTGAACATGACTAAACAAACCAGTGTATTATTGAAAAGTATGATGTATACTCACATGCCATCAAACAAAATAGAGTATTCTTTATAATACCACATGTAATAAACAATGCTGCGTATTCTCGGTAAAGAAAAGGTATTGCTACATGCCATCAAACAAAGCAGTGTCGTTTATTCTTCATAAATGAATTGTATTGTTAAATGGAAATAACAAGAAAGTGCATATTCTTCATACATGGGCATTCGCAGAATAGCTTTCTTTTATCTGAACATATATCATATCTTGAAGTGCACAGTTTTGTTAGTTCTTGATAAGCAACAGATAATGACAAAATGCAATGTACCTGTGGTGCGTAGTTCTGTGGGTAGCTACCATATGCGGCAGCAGCTGGCAGTTGTGTAGGAGCTGCCACTGCCTGCTGTTGCGGATATGTCCCATAACTTCCGTAAGGATTATAGCCAGCCTACAATGACAGTAGCAACTTACAACATGATAGCTTTCATTCAATTCATCATATAGCTGATGTCAAATAACCCGATCAGTGATAGCCTCGGATAACAACAATAACTAGTTGCATCATAGATTTTGTATATTAATCATAGCTACTATGCATGGCTAGTAACCTAATCCTTTTGCATAGGATGACAAGTAATAACTAGTTACATTATAAATTTTGTTGAATTGATTGATCACATACTACGCTTGTCTTATCCCCTACCTGCTGAGTACTGTAACCAGCATTCCATTGTTGTGGTTGTGTCTGAGGGGCTTGCTGAGCAGAAGGTGGTTGCTGCCAACCCTGTGGCTGAGCATAACTTTGTTGGCCATATGCTGCAGCACTCCATTGAGCCTGACCATTAGCAAGAGCTGGAGTTACCGCATTACTGGGTGAAACAGCTGTGCCATAAGCTTTCAGAACCTTTGCTTTTTCAGATGCAGCACCATCAGATAAAGAACGTTTTCTTGATTCTTTGCCACTTTTCCTTAGTGGGAAGAGTTGCATATGTCGAGCTTCTGCTTTTTTTGTTCTTGGCAGGTCCCCATAAAAATCAAGAAACTGTAACCATGTATACTTTTAAGAACTAGAATGTGAGTTTATTCATGCCATCATAACATGAAACAGCAAAGTGGCAAAAACCTTCACCTCAAGGTAGATACTTGATATTTCTTCTCTGTCCATAGGATTCATCACCAAAGCATCAGCTTTGGAGGCACTAATAGCTTGTTCAATAAGCGTATCCAATCGATCTATATCTTTTGGCCCTGATCGATAAGCTTCAAAATGAATCAATGCCTGAAATGAAAAACACGGAAAAGTATTTTAACATCAGTGAACAGGCCAAAAGACCAAAATTTGTCTTACACAGTTTATAAACAGGAGAACTTGAGCATATAGCTATTGAGCAATGAACATAAATGCATGATTTCATACCTCCCAGAGTATCTTTGACAGAGGTAACAAAGACAACGCATCTGCATAGACTTCCCTAGCTTTCTCAGTATTCATTGCTACCTAAACCATAAGAAAACCAGGATTAGATCAGATACATCTGACTGCATAGACTTCCCTAGCTTTCTCTGTATTCATTGCTACCTAAACCATAAGAAAACCAGGATTAGATCAGATATATCTGACTCATGAATTGTTTTCAAGATTTAAATGCCCGAATTATCAATGGATAGCCACAATTACTATTTGATGCTCATATATAGATGCTAAAGCATTTCCTAAAAGAAATAATGCCCACACCAGATATTAACTTGCAAGAATACTATGGATCTGCATACCTGATCAAGATAGCGAGCATACTGAATGAACAATAACGGTAGAGATCGTGACTCGCCTTTTGATTTTTCATACTCAATGGCATATGTATATACTGTACAAACACCTTCTGTGTTACCCTGAAAAATAAAGCTTATAAGAATAACTGTAGCTTCCAAAGAAGATATGATAAATTATATATACACTGGATATCATGTACCTGCCGATGCTCAAAATTAGCTGCCTTAACTACACTTTCAAGGAGACCAGGAGCTAAATTTGAATTTAATAATTCATATTCAAATCGAGCACCATCAATATCTCCATGCTCTTCTTTAAACCTTGCTGCAAACAAGTGAATCTCTGGACGTCTCTGTCAAACAAATACTCTTGCTCAGTTCATCAACACGAGCCAATTTTAAAACTTCATGATTGTTGCCTTGATCATACTTCAAACAGAAAAGAGTATCGCTGCTACACTATTGTGTTCAACTCACAAATATACTAGGCAATAACCAATACCTAGAAGACAAGAAGGTTTACTCGACATGCAGCTTGTTACAATAAAAAGCCACTGACTGGATTAGGCTCTAAAATCAATCATACATTGTTCATTTTTAAACATTAAACCTATAGCTCAGGCTTTCGAAGTTCCCAAAAATTAAATAAAGATGAGTCAATTTGAGAAGCAGAGATCACATTAAGTACTTGGTTGCTGGGTAAAGGGCTAAGTTTGTCTCCTAGAATATCTCAGAGATTAAATGAATGGTACCTTGAAATGTTTTGAGTTTTCAAGCCCAAACCAATTGAAATTTATGTCAACAAAGTGACCATTGTTTTGAGTTTCCAAGCTCAAACAAATGGAAATTTATCAGCAAACACCGAAAGATTAAGCCTGATCCCTTTCTACTCATAAGAAATATAAAAGAACCAGTTGCTCAACTCCTAACCTTTACAAATATTTGTGTTGCTCGACACAATGCATCCGCTGCATATTCCATGGTTCCTTCAAGATCTGTGCACTGAATGTATCGAATCCAATACTCTGGATAATTTGCACATGCTATTAAACAACGCTCATGCAGTTTTACAACCTGAAATCGAGCAAATATATTTCTCAAACAATCAGAATTAACATCAGGTAACTTAGGCCACTCAGATAAGCGTTCAATGAAAAAGATCACCTTAGAAAAATCTCCTTCCTTTTCAATAAAGTCCAGATAGTTATGCCAGTTTGCCAGTTGGGCATCATCAAGAGGTTTTACATGGAAGTAAGGCCTTCGTATTGCTGACTCGTACTCAACGATTCTGGAATCCTGTTCTTTAGCTGCCTTATACATTTCCTCTCTTACCTGATTAAACTTCACAAACTTTTCTTCATCTGTAAGAACAGGTTTGGTGGAGCCTTTATTGTCAATAGAAACCTCATTAGATCCACCAACTTCACCTTCTGATCCTACACCCTCTGCTGTTTCTCCATCAGCACCTGAAGAGTTGGTTGCTCCATATTCTGCCTTTTCTTCTGGTGTTAGAAGTTCATCAAGTGTGTGCAAAGATATAAATTGCTTGTACCTAACAAACAATACATGTATGAAGTGATAAATCTGACAAAAGCCATACAATTGAAAGGAATACTCATCAGTAAAAGCCACATACCCATGGTAATATCTATCCAACTGCTGGATGGGAATTTGGATGATCCTTGTATAAATTTGAGAAATACGGTTGATGTCATTCAGACTTGTCTCAAATTCTAAATACTTGTCCCACAATATGTGGGACAAGTAATCAGTCCCTACATACGAAAGGCCACGCTCAAAGAGCCTGCAAATCAAGGAGGCAAAGACTTATCTAACTATGATGTGATCAAATTAGTGCAAAAGTTTGAGGGCATGTTTCAAACCACAAAAGCCTGGATTACAAGTTGGATTAGATGGAAATTTTACACTGCAAGATCAGTTTGATACTGCCAAAAATGTGCACAAATGTGCTACATTTACCTTCCTGCACAAATATACTATATCCGCAACATGGAATGGTGTTCACAGCCTCATTGGATCATTGAGTTCGTTCTTCCACAGCACCATAGTTCAGTTGTATGTCCGATATAAAAAGACCCTCTATAGATTCAAGTAAGACTAGCCTACATTACTTTGGTGACATAACATGCACTAATAACATCACATATATAAAAACACACATAAAAAAGTATTTCAAAAAGAAAAGAATAACTGTTCTAAAGCAACCAAATAGGCCAAACCGTCTCGCCTGATAGCCAAAATAGGAAGAACCAATAGCTGCAGTAATACCAACCATTTGTTAGAAAGAATGGCAGGCATTCCAAACAAGATACAAGGATTTTGGAACCATTTCCAAATAGGAAGTCAAAATACAATTTCATGCCTGCCAATGAGCAAATGAAGAAACCAAGTAACATCAAAGACAATGAGAATTTGCCTAGTATACCTGCGAACATCATTGGAATCCTCCTGCTTGCTAATCACATATGAACAATAGTGTGTCCAAATATCCACAGAGTAAGTGACTGCCTGAACAGCTCGTTCATACACTGCAATAACACTTTCATGGGTTCCAAGGCGACCTTCATGATCTGCATACTTTTTCCAGTACCCATAGCATAAAGGAAACTCTGACAAAAAGGTGTCATACACCCTCTGAATTCTCTCTATAATATCCTGCAATGGAAAAATTTTAAATCAGATATTAGTAGCATAGAAACAAAAGATACAATAACCTATAAATCATGACATTTGCCACATAGATACACAATAAGACTTCATCACATGCTTATATACCACTTTGTCAAGAGACATCTAGCACATCCAAGATTCATAATAAAACGAGAGTCTTATTCCAAATCAACAATGAATATATACATACACATAATTATACCATAAACTAAAACACAGCCAGGCTTATATATAATGTTCAGCAAGCCGAAACTCGGCCACGAATCTCAACTCTATTTTATCCATACTACATAGAAGAAAGAAGCCACACCAATTTATCTACTTCTTGAATGAGTGCAGTCCAAGCTGTGAAGTCTGCAGTATTAACCTTTACAATGCTCCACAATCTCTCCTCCTCTGTAAGAACAAACCCAAAGACTACAGTTAGGACATGGACAAACTTGAAGACATAGAAAAAGTAATATTTATTTGGATATATTTTACTAATGATAAAGCTTTCAGTTGCTTTGAATAACAGTCCACCAGGAGCTTTGTGTTATAGACAGAGTTCTTTGTGTTGGAATGTGAATAGGACCAGAAAACATATGAGGATAGGTATTTATAGTTTCCAGAGGCTATAATTGATCCATACTCATCAGCATTGTGGAAAGTATCATACAGCAATTGCTGTTGGTAAAATGAATTTCACTTCATAATAATGCTGTGAAAAAAGATAATACAACTTTCCAAATAAAATAAAAATGCTTACTTATTTTAACCACTCTCATAATCATTTCTTAATGAAAAAAGTCAAATCAATGTTGGCATAACTAATTTCCTAGGCGCAGCCCAGAACATAGCCAAGTATACAAGAAATACACCACATAACAAAGTCAAATCCCTAATTTTGCATGACATGATAAACTTTGACAGCCAAAGAACACATTTCACGTCACACATACAACTCTAAACCAATAAATCTAAACACTAATGACACGGATTGAAAAAATTCTGGAAAACACAAATACAAAAACCTAAAATCAAACCTGTAGGGTCTCATCACATAACAAAGTAAACTCCCTAATTTCTCATGACATAATAAACTTTTGACAACCAAACGACACGTTTCACATCACACATACAACTCTAAACCCATAAATCTAAACACTCATGACACAGATGGAAAAAATGCTGTAAAACACAAATACAAAAACATAAAATCAAACCTGTAGGGTCTTCAAGATGAGGTTGTGTTTCAACACCTGTATCGACAGCAAGAGTACTATTATTTGCATCGAATTGTGGTTGGTTCTCAGTCATTGTGGCATCATCTGGAAAAATAGTTGATGATTCCATCACCACAGCAGGGACTCCCGATGTCAAGACTTCTACAGAGCCATCAACTCCTGTGTATTTCTGATCTGCACCACCACCATAACCATCCCCTGTTTCCATTTGATCCTCCATAATCCCTCAAATGTCTGCATTTAACATGAAATAAGACTTCAAAAGTTCTTAAATACAATTTTCATTAACTCCACACTTTTTACTCTCCCACAAAATTTGATATTTTTATTAAAAAGGGGAGCTCACACTAATATTATTTTTATAATAGATATAAAACTTAAAAGTATTTGTTTTATTTTTCATAAAATAATAAAAATAAATAAATAAGTAAATAAATAAAAGGTTCATTGATTCCTCACTTTTTACTTTCCCACAAAATTTGATATTTTTATCTAACATTAAAAATGGGACGTCACACTAATAATATTTTTATAATATATATCAAACTTACAAGTATTTGTTCTATTTTTAATAATAAATGAATAAAAGGTTCATTAATCCCCCACTTTTTACTCGAATGGTTAAATAAATAATAAATCATATTTGTTTTTTTAAACAATAAATAAATAAACGAATGGTTAATATTCTTTGGGTCATTTTGTATTCTCGAATATTATGGATGGCGAATACCACAAATATCACGCATGGTTCAATCTATGAATAAGACAATCAAATTTTGAAGAATGATTTATCAGGAACCATGGTTAGGAGAAAAGATGGGCCTAAAAAGGAAATCTATGAATCGAAATCTTGACACAGTAATTATTAAAAAAAGAAATATTCAAACTAAAATGAAAAACTAAAAATGTCAGAACCTCCAGAGAAAGGAAAAATCAGGTACTGTAGGCAATTACAAATATAAAAAAAGAAAGTCACGCCTAAAATAGAAGAAACTTCACTTTCACTCTTTCTACTAATTCTATGGAATAAAAATAATCGACACAATGACACATCTTGGGATGGTTTTCTGGAAGCAAAAACGAGTGCAGAAAATTTATTCCAATAAGCCGTTTGACAAGGCAGAAGGACGCTTGCAGAAATTAAATCTCGTTAAAGAAGTTGAAGCCAAATATACAAGAAGAATCAAGACTGTTGAAAATATCATTCTAACTTAGAGAAAAATAACAAAACGATAACATCACTGAAGCTGTATACAATGATGACTCTACCGGAAAAGGGATAAATGAAACAGTGATCCGCGCTTATTCACAGCGTTCGTTCTAGCGAACGGAGATAGGAAAGCAAAACCAAACCATGGACAACGAAAAAGGAAAGGAGAAGGGTGTAGACATTTGTGAATGAAGAGAAAATGTGTAAGACAGAAAAAAGAGGAAGGTAAAACATTAAAGGGAATAATGAAATGTCCGTCAGATGCTTTCTTCTTTTGCAATCGATCAATTTCCATAAGAAGAATAACGAACAAGAACTGTGTTAAGGCGAAAAGTGGAATGGAGAGGGAAATGCAAATCTATGCAGGAAGGAGGAAGGAAATACCTTGAAGGGACTTTCTTCTTCTGTAATCGATGTATTTCCACGGGAAGAGGAAAGACGAAGAAGAGCTGCGATTCTAGGGTTTGGCAGTGGAGGCAGTCGAGGGTTTCTCTTTCTTCTTCTGATTCTTCTTGAATGTTGGAGAGAGCAGGTTTTTTTTCCTTTTCCCTCCTCCCCTCACCTCTCTCTCGTGTTTTCTTAATTCTCTATTTATTTAACCCGGTGATGCCCGTCATAAGTTTCCTTATTTCCCGAAATGCCCTCCCTCATTTCTCATTATTTCTCAAATGCCCCTTGCCCCCCAAACCCTAGCACCACCACCACCACCACCACCACATTTAGTCATTTTCTATGCCACGGAAGGGAAGGAAAATGAAGGCCACCATCCATATGATCATCTCCATGGCATGGCATGGCATGACCCTAGCATAGCACCCACTTATTCGACACCTACCATCTATGCGCCCAAGTGCCCTTTGTGCTTTCAAAAACGTATTAACTACAAATGTGTATAGCGATATGCTCTAATCCCTTTCCCTACATTTCTTGCAACGGTTTGCACCACTTCTCTCATCTCACACCGGGTCCGAGGCAATTCTCACATGATGATTTCCCTTTTGCTTCATGTTCATCCTCGTCTTTAATCACAATCACAATCATGATGCTTTTAATATAATGGTTCGAGTTCTAGTCATAATCCAATCCACATACATACCTTATCCAAAACTCTATTTTAAAAAGTCTAACACAAAAGGCAATGGGTGAGAGCAAGACAATGTCTTCTTTTTGTGTCAAGGAGACTATGAAAGTAATATAACGTGAAACTTTTCAAGGGATAAATGTTCGAATGAATGATTTTGTAACATTTGATGGTTTTGTCATGAAGTTATAGATTGGTAGATTAAGCGAAGGACAACAATGACGTTTATTGTCTCCTAGGTATTGGTTATATAAACTTTCCTTTTTCTTTCAAAGGTGTAATAACTTGATGCTCATTTGATGAATGGTTTATAACAATTGGATGGTTTTCTTTCAAAGGCCAAATCATTTAAATAGTTGAACGCACTCGAGTTGGGGTGAAACACCTCCATCATTTCAGTATCTTCTTTTAATTGAACACACAATGCATGCAAAATGGTTTCATAATTTAACCTAGGAAATGTACTTGAGCTTCAGATTAATGATATGCTCATGATATGTACCGAATTGGATGTTATTCATGATATTATCTTCTAATTAGAGATGCACACATACGGAATGGTTTCACATGTTTAACATGGCAACACCACACATAAACGATAAACCGTATGTCTTATTCATGGGAGCCATTACCTAATGGAACAAGGATATCACAAATAGAGAATTACAATACCTACACTACCATAAACTCCACCCGGAACCCAGAACGATAAAAGACATGTGTACCATGTTGGAGCTCCTCCATGACATGTAATATGGGAGGATAGTTTAATAACTTAATTCCATCATAAACAAAGTGGTCCATATCAAATGAGTGTACATTTGATCAATTTCAACAATCTATCATTGATAGTTAGTAATTTAAGCAATTGTACTGATAGTTTAGTAATTTAAGCAACCGTAAACATTCACATCTAAATATGATTAATTACACAATTAATATGTTCAAAATTATCAAACCTCATAATCATGAAAGTATTTGTATGCACATAACATTTCTAATTCTTTGGATTAATGCACTTCACTATAATCCAATTAAGACAATAATACCCACTCTAATTAGACATCAATTAGTACTAAGTTTTGTACAAGTAGCTAAATTAATTCTTAACGAGGCAATTAACCAAGCATACATGTTTGATGCAAATCATAAAATGGTAAAGTTTTCCCGTGGGTACAAACTCATCTCATATTTAGCCAGTAGATTATATAATATTGATAAAATAGTTTAGAAGATAAAATTGAAACATGAAAATATGACATGAGCATATATTATCAATCAAACACAAGAAATAGAAACATGAGAAGATACATCACCATCAGACACAGATACATAATCATAAGTTACTTACGACCACAAATCCTTCAGAAACAAGAATTTTTTATAATGGAGAATCATTAGGCCCCAGGAATTTATAACCATTCTTTAGTCGAATGATGTGTCCAAATAGAAATAAATTGTATCATCCTTCAGAATATAGTATCAATTCACATAAGGCAAGCATTACCATGGATGCATATTATAGATCTACTTAGCTTTAACATTTCTTCGAGCTTCATAGAGATAGCCGAGGATAATCACCACTGCAGTAGCAATTACTCCAACAGCACTCTGTGCCAACACCACGGTTGGGCTATTGACAAGGTCCTTTGGAGCAGAACTTGGGGAAAACCCGAGTTCAGAAAGCTTCTTGTGTGATTCTGCATAATCTTTGAAGAACACTTCTTCATCCTGTATATAACTACCCAACTTTAGGACGCCACAATACCCAAATTTGTGCAATAACTTAAGATTTTGCAGTAACAATACTAACCCTTGCATATAATTCAACATAGGGACGGAATACTTCATCTTCAAGTAGACATTTATCAGTAGGTAGCTGAAGCAAACCCTCAGACTCTCCCTTGAGCAGTTCACTGAAATGAATACCCATGGTCCTCTTTAGTGTAACATGAATCAATTATGCAAGAATCAAAGATGATGTGTGTATAATAATATACCCCCGCATCTACAATAACACACGCAAGAAAACTCAATACTACCCTTCTTTTGGTAATTTATGCCCAAATGCTTGAAATGAATACCCATGGTCCTCTTTAGTGTAACATGAATAAATTATGCAAGAATCAAAGATGACAAATGTATATAATGTGTATTAATAATATACCCCCGCATCTACAATAACACACCCAAGAAAACTCAATACTACCCTTCTTTTGCTAATTTATGCCCAAATGCTTACTCCTTCCGCATATAATTTGTTTGCATCATACTATACACACATCTACAATCACACCCAAAAAAACTCAATACCCTGTTTTTGGTAATTTTCCATTATATTCTAATTTGGATGTCCTATTACGTATCCAAACATACCATACACACAACACATGCATATATCACATACAAATACTACTGTGTTTAGAAAAAACTCAAAAGCAACATATCAATATATCTTTCATAAAATATGAATCATCAAACTTCAAAGGTTGTCGAGTCCAAGCTCCCTCAGTCAAGCAGTTGATTGACTCAATACTACCCTTTTTTTGGTAATTTATGCATAAATGTTTAGCCATTTAATTTATATTCCAAGTTGGATGGCATATTACATATCCAAACATACCATACACACAACACATGCATATATCACATACAAATACTTCAGTGCTTAGGAAAACCTCAAATGAAACATATCAATGTCTTACATGAAATAAGAATTGTCAAACTTCAATGGCTGTCGAGTCCAGGCTCCCTCAAACCCAGATCTATCTTTATGAGCTCTCCCCTATATATGATAGCACAATTAATATTACAAGTCCATGCCACTTAATTTTAAAAACATAAAAGTCTTAAAACAAAGATGAAACTCACCAAAGTGTGTCCTCCGGACAAAGCAACAATGTCCTTATCTGATAGACCCATCCTAAAAAATATATCCCGTAAATGTTGCGGGCCTTTGAAATGGGCAACAAAAACACAAGCTTGGTTAATCAGGAATTTCTAAATCTGTATATTTGGATGTCTTAACTTTCTGACACAAGCAATGACTTGAAAGTTGATTACGTAATATTGAACACAAAACAAACTCGTGCTTTTGACAATTATAATATTGTGCACCTAGCACTGAATTTGTTTACAAACTACAATAATTCTTTCATTGAGCACATTTTATATGTAGCTATTGCGAAGAGCATACCCTTGTTAGCATCTGGAAGACGTCCTTCAGGTGGGGACGCAATAGAATCCTGGATATAGGAGAGGTTTAGTTACAGGGAAAAAACATCTTACAAAATAGTTTTGACGCTAAAAAACTCTGTAAAGATACTTTTGTATGTTCAAAAGAAGTGTTAGAGAACCTTGCGGCCTGGAACAAAATCAATAGTGGGACCCCCAGTAACTTCAACAGCAACTACGCCAGCCAACTACAATCAACATGCATAACATTTATTGGAGAATACTATGGAAAGTAGACTGAAGGAACCTAAGAAACAAATGAGTATGAAACAAAAAAAGATCCTGGAATACATTTATAAATTGATAATATTAAGACTAAAGCAAAAACGAGGAATTTAAAGAGCAGAATCATCCTAAACAAAAAAGATCCCACATATGCTGTCTACAATACTGTATGGTTATTTAAAAACGCCATTAACTTCATTGACTACACACCTGGTATAAATCCGCATATGTAAGATTAGGATACTTCGCCTTTATATCCTCTATACAAAAAATGGTGCAATGTTGAAGAATTAATATGTGAATGAAAGCATTACTATCACACATGATTTTCTTCACAAAAAATGATGCAATGTCGAAGAATTTATATGCTAATGGAAGTATTATTTTAAGGTTAAAACATATACAATGAAGGATTACAACAAAAATGGAAACATGACTATTATAATGCCTAAGATAATCAATGCAAAAAGGTAAATCTAAGCCCCGTGAGTTGATACAAACATAGTAGGAACAACTCCTAAGCTTCATAAAGAACACATTGGACTCTGTGAAACAAATTTAAATAATATAAATGCGATATTTGAAAATACTAGCACATAAGAAAGTGTGTTAGATGAAAAATATGAAGAGACTCAATTATGGAAATATTCCACAGCTAAAATAATGGACTTCACAAGCTGGATAGCGTCACAACTACTGAAAACCAAATCATTGGTGCACAAAATAAATTATTTTGTGCTCTATTATCAATTTCTACAGATTTTTCAGACCAATTCAGAACACTGTTGGGTTTTCCATTACCCCCTAGAACCATGGCCCACCCAAAAATTTATGTAATATTTTGAACAAGCATATGATCAACTCGTCCCCATTTTCCCATCCCTTCTGAGGGTTTGGAGCAGAGGCATTTGGGAGATAAAGAAAAAACCTGGGAGAACAGGGAGTTTTTGTTCTCATTTCATATTAAAGTTATATGGACAATGCATTCAGGAAAACACCATAGACTAGCACATTGATGTATTGCAACGATAAGTTTTTCATTCATGGCATACCACAAAACCCTAATGCGATGTTAATCCCGGCATTTGCACCATGACTGCTCTCCTTCTCAGTCCTTATTGATCCATTGGCTCCACCAGTCTTAGTTTTTGCATCATAGGTGCCCGCATCATGCCAACTATAAAAACAGAAAACAGAAAATAAATCGAGCATCACATACAAATGGTTGAGAAAATTAATGTATGAAACCAACATCAGATTGGGAATATATCTATATATATGCCTCTACGAATATAGACCAAAAACATAGAAGAAGAGAAATACTTACATTAAATGGAGCAGAACCAACAAGAATGAGAAGACTTGTGCCAAACATATATCAAAAGGAGACACATTATGTCAAAATAGCATGAAAAAAGTAACATTATGCCAAAAGAAGCATCGAAGGATAAGAATTATGGCCAAGATGGACTGAAAGGAAACACATTAAACCAAAAGCATGAACATGTGAAGGATTATGAACTTATGTCAAACAAAAACTGATGGGAGAAGAATTATGTCATAAGAAGCTTCAAAGGATGCACAATTCAATCAAAAGGGGATGGATCACGGTTGAGAGAGGAAAACGAGAAGATGAGCAAAATGAGGACAAAGAAGTTAGATGAAAATGATCGAGGTGATGAATACTTCATGAAAGGATGAAAATTTATGCCAAATAAATAATCAAAGAGCAAGATAGACCAAATATGGCATCAAAGGAGCACACTTCCAAGAAGAAGATAATGATGGTGGTGAATGAGATAAATTAGAAAAATGAGAAGATAACAAAGAAGATGTAAGACTGACGAAGAATCAGCGTAAAGAAGTATGCGCCAAAACGGGATTCTAGAAAGAAAGAACGATATATTAACGTCTTCTAAGGCCAAAATTGGCCCATGAGACAGTATAACGAAAGGATGATTTAAGGAGAAGTAGAAGAAGAGCTTACGCTAAACGAAGCATCAAAGGAGCACAGTTTTTCTCCGCAATGAAAGCACGAAGGTCACGACGAACCTTCTCGATGGCGGTCAGGTAGGAGCGATCGACCACAGGTGCAGGCATGGCGTCTTCTTTCCTTTCTCTGTTTCTATTGTTTCTTCTTCAGCTGGCGATGGCGAATAGAAGAAGGAAAAGGAAGAAAAAACGAGGCCCAGAAGAAGGAAAACAGGATAGCCATTTTTGTACTCATCCTCTCCGTATATACGGCATAGACGTATGTAGGCACGTATGCTATACATGTATCATGGCTAGATGTATGTCTAGTATGTGTGGTAAAACGTATAATTATGTATGTGTATGCGTATGCGTATGCGTATGGGTATGGGTATGGGTATGGGTATGGGCATATATCTTGTATGATTGTATCTCTTGTGTGTGGTACATGTGAGTATGATTGTATACCTATCATTGCATGTATGTGTGGCATGAGGATACATGTGAAATACTCATCATATCATATATGTATGTATGTATTGTATGTGTGTATGTCGTATCATGTGTCCATCATTCTTGTTACATACACTTGAGGCACATAGCGTTTGTGTGCAAGTATGGATGTGTATGTAAGGTAAATTGTATTTTGGGAAAAGAAGAAGAAATAGTGATAAAGTGTATATACTCACACTTTGTATTTATTAGTGTGTATGTGTGGATCATATTCGTGGGTAGTTGCGTGTATGTATGTATGTATGTATGTTTGTATGTATGTATGCATGCATGCATGTATGTATGTATGTGTGTTATTTGTAGTTGTGTGCAATGTGTGTGAAACATGTAGTGATAATGTATTTGTGTGTGGATATGCTATTTGTATTTGTGTGCATGTATTTTATTTGTATGTGTATTTGGAACAAATACATACACATATAATATGTATGTATGCATATATGTACATCCAAATACAAATACAAATATATTCATAAAACAACATTCTCGCCCTAGATTTAGATATGTCCCCAGATTTAGTTTGGATATGTCCTCCATCTCCCGTTCATAATATGTATTATTATGAGTAATACATATGTGTATGTCAATCTGTGGGGCTATTTCTAAGGGTTCCATACCTCCTTTTTCCCTCCGCCATTTTTAGTAAGATGTCGCTTGATTTAGCCTTCCCTTTTTCAGGATAAAGATAAGGTATTTTTCATGAGAATGCTTGTAGCACACGACAACAACATAAGCAAAGCATATAAATGATATTTTTTGGAATAAAATAAAATAAAATTGCATACAAATGATCAAGAATACATCTGAGACCGAATATCCATAAATGCTATTAGAGGATACTATGTGCGTTTTTTTTACCAAAAAAGAATATACTCCATTAGTTGAAAACTTAAAATATACATAGCTTAGATCCTTGTATCGGGACTCGGGAGGGAGGATGCTATGTGCTTTGTTTTCACAACAGGAATACCCACCAATAGTATCAGATTCGTTACAAAGGTGTAGCATGTAGTAGGGAGGGTGAGAATGGCATTTATTTATTTATTATTATTATTATTAGCTTACCCTAGTGGTAAGTTGTTACGTCATGGGTTCAAATCCCAATTTTCTCACCTCTCTATTACATATATACTTCGTACATACTTAATTCACTAGATGACACTATGGAATGTAAGGGTTGAACCCATGACCACATGGTCTCCATTAAGCAACCTTACCAACTGAGCTACATCCATCTGGGCATATTTTATTATCATCCTTGCACAGAAAGTGTGTGCTTGAGAGAAAACCACGGTGGCATCTAGTAAATTTATGCATTTAGTGAGATTTGAACCCATGTGTATGTATCAGTAGAAAAAAAAACTTGGCTTACCATTGGTGAGAAAGAAAGAAAGATATATTAACATCTTCTAAAACCAAAATTGGCCCATGAAACAATTGGTTTACGATAAAAATGGGGTATTTACCCATTCATCGAAAGTAAAAATAAAAATAAAATAAAATCGAACGTAAGTTAAAGGAGTTCTAGCAAAAAAAAAACCCATGTTCTATAAGGAAATGACTTTATACTAGGCCTAGTTTCATTTCCATCCAAGTCTCTCGAAAAGAACCGGGATGTCAAAGGGTTTCGATGTGGAGGTGGCCCATGGTTCCAATGTAAAAGATATCGCAACCATAGCTGCTAGACGGTGTAGCTCACGTTCCCTTATCTTCTTAATTGTTTCTACTCCACGTTGAGTTGCTTTGAAGCTCGACATCCGAGGGTGTTTGGTTGTTCTTTGCATTTCTGCTTCCTCAACAGAGAGGCCGAGTGGTGTAGGTGTGTCCACATTCATCGTCTCCCCTTGTTCCTGAAAAATTGTATTAGTTACATGTTGGTGAATATTAAAATGATTATGGTTAACAATTTGTAGTTTTTCCTCCCTATGTTGTTTTAGCTCTAAGATATACCTACCTAGTCTCTTTATATCCGGGGTATCTAATCCAAAGTCTTTGTGGGTGGGAAAGTTGGAGTAGCAAAAGCCGTTGGAAATCTTATTTTTTGCATCATAGTTTGGAGAGGGTGGGAGAGGGTCCTAGTATGTCTTGGTATTTCACCGTTATCTCGACATAAGTTGGACACTTGCATGTAAAGTGATACTCATCCTCTATCTCTATGTGACATAACCTACATAGCCTTTCCTCTCTAGGGACTCCATTGGTACGACCATTCTCAAGTTGGTTAGATGATATCCTAAGTTGTCCAATGGCCTTAGTGCATTTGTCAAGAATGTATCTAGATATTTTGGTTGTGTAATAAAACCTAGCTTAGAGAAGTGCATGAAGTGTTCCTTATAGTACAACATTTTAGATGGGAGTGACTTTCGTGGGATGATCCATTTATACCGTGTATAAATTTGACATATTTCTTGGTGTATTACTTTATTATAGTCCTCATGAGAGATTAAAGTTTGATCTGTCCCATGGTTGTACTTAAGGGGAGGTAGGTTATTAATGTCTATGCCATTTGCAAGTAACCAACGCACTACAATGCTATACCAAAAGCTACTCTCTCTGGACTCATATAGGGATCGGGATGCCTCAAAAGCTTGATGGGATATCCTATCTTGTGGTTGGCTATTTATCCTAGCAATAGAAACTACCAATTGGAAGAGTGCTTCTACTAACATTGGGGGTAGACTAAACTCTGCTCTAATAATGTCATGTGGTATTGTTGAGTTGCTTCGGAGTTGACGTGATAACATCATCACCAAAGGTCTCTCTAATTGCATCCACATGAAAGACGGTAGACCTAGAGCCCATACTACTGATGCATACATGAGTGAAGGGGTCACGAATGAGTCGAAGAGCCATCCCTTAGTCCATGGCTCTTGAAAGTCTGCTTGGTGGCATTGTCTCTCTAAGAGTGATAGGGATGCATACCCTCTCGTTAGCCTATCTTTGGCTCCCTAGATCATCAAGAATTTACTTGAATGAGCACTAAAAGGGACTCCCAGATATACATATGATCCAACTACCTCAACTGGTTTATGAGAGAGTAGGTGACACTTACTCCTAACTCGAGACGATGTGTGAAAGATAAGGGCTTTAGTTTTCGTTAGATTCACTACCAATCCTCATTGTGTGCAAAAGTCATCTAGGGCATTAAGGTGCTTTTGTAGGTCGTGTTCAGACTCCAAGAGCAAAATGATGTTGTCAACATAGAGTAAGAGACTACTTGCATGCCCCCAATGGCTACTCCGTTGCCTCCCTTATGAGCAATAAAATCAGTTATCTCATTAATGTAGATCCCCAAAAGAGTCAGTGATAGGGATCAACCTTGTTTTACGCCAATGGTGTTGGTGAAGCAATCAGAGAGGCCACCTGGGTATCCAACGCACCCAGAGACTATGGATAATAAGTTAGATAACTATGGATAGGACCTATAATTATTCACAAAGAGGGATTTAATCTACAATAGCATCCAATGTGAAACACATTTAGTTTTTCTCGTCTCATGAGCTATAAGTTTTTTACATCTTACTTTTTAACAAAGGCTTTCAAGCACAATAAATTGCCTCTCCAAGAGGTAGTGCTAAAAGGTGCCATGGTGTAATCTCACACTAGTCTTTATCATATGTAGGAACCCCTCACAACAGAAATACAAGGATTTTGTCAATGTGTTCAAAAGAAGAATGTGGATTGTAAGTGAGAATATTGGCTTTAAATTTCCTCATCCACCTCTAGAAAGGCACTTCTCTACTCTTTGGATCAATCGATGGACTCTCAAGGGTTGAGCTCAAGACTATTTAGATGTACATGATGAAAATCTCATGAAATGTTTCATCTGCCACTCCAAGTCCCTCATTCGCCATCTTGTTCGTAAAAAAATGGAATAAATATTTTGTGAGGTCTTAGATGAGTGGAAAATTGCCTTTTGCACACAATATGGACATATTGAGTATATGGTTATGCCATTAACTCTCACCGGTGGCTTAATTCTCTTCTCGCATATGATGAAATATATTTTTCAAGAGTACATGGATCAATTCATCGTGGTGTATCTAGACAACATCTTGATCTTTTTGGAGACTCGAGAGGATCACAACGAACATGTTAGCCTCACTATAACTAAACTCTGCGAATGTCTATGCCAAATTAGAGGTGAGTTTAAAATTCCTTTTATGTAGTCTCTCTTGAAGGCATCATTGTGGAAGATGCTCAATATGATCCAAGCTTGGGATCCTCCAACTCTTGTCAAGGAAGTTCAATCATTCTTAGGTTTTGCAAACTTCCTATTTTGGGTTTATCCAAGCCCATTGACAATCCTTCTTTGGTTTTTGCAAACTTCTATTATGGGTTTATTCAAGCCTATTTGATTCTTACAAACCCATTAACCACCCTCACATGTGAGAATTGCCCCTTTTGTTGGAAATCCAATTTCCAAACCCCAAGTCTCAAGAGGGAGCTTCAACATGCTTTCCTTTCACACTAGTTTGGCCTATGTGGCTTTCATTAAGTGTGTACTAGTAACAACAATCTCCGACCACAACCCAACACACAACCAAGAGTTAACTAGTTAATGGTATGTATCCATCAACAAATTGGTTCCATTTGCTAGTGTACATACCATGTTATATTTGAAGCATCTCCCATCTTATGGGCACGCCACATAATGAGATTTATTATTTGCAACAATTTGCAATAGTTGCAAAAGAGGGTTACTGGTAGAGTTTTGTTAGTGATTTCCAATGTGCACATTTTTAGCAAAGTGATAATATTTCTTTACACAATCATGGATTAAGTGACTTATTTATGATTGTTTTTGTGTGAAAGACCAAATTATTGGCTAATCTAATCACACTTTGGCTATCATTATGGATGTTTGAGCTTTGAATATGTTACTCCCATGTAAGGGTGTGCATATGAGAGCAACATATTGGGATTTATACTATCTCTTCAGGAGCAAAGCCTTGACCATTGCTTGGAGATGTATTACAATACCTTAAATACCAACCCGGGCATTGGATCCACAACTATGGGATTCTTATGCAAAAAGCTTGAATAACGTCCCTCACCAAACACCATACTTCAATCATTAGAGTCTCCCCTACTACCCCATGCAAAGTTGAGAAGGACATTTGATGCATTCGACATGGATGATTTAGGGGGTGCTGTCATATTAAGTTTAAGGCAAGGATGCCTTTTGTCCTCCTCTTCTACATCAATATGGTGGGACCATTGGTTTCACCCATTACATTATTCAATTATCGATATAGTGAACCTCATCAACTGGTTTTTGAATCATCCCACATCAAAGAATGACATGACGGCGTATGGAGCATTGAAGGAGAAAGTGACTTTTGGCGACAACAAACCATGAAGAATGATTGTGATACTCATAGTTCATGACGGGGCTCAACAACAATGAGCTTGACATTGAGAATTTCTAACCCTTCCAATACCCTACACCTCTCTAAAACGATGAACAAAACAAAAGATTGTGACAATACCTATGGAAATTCTTCCCCCAAAAGAAAGGATTCTCTTCCCACTAAGACAATCTACTACAAAAGTCATTGCATCAGTTTCTCAAAGGATGGATTTACGGAGAGACTAAGGTACATGGACATTTACATGCCCCATTCTACATAGTACTCATTTACATAGATCGAAAGGACAACAACTTCATATACCTTGGTCAAACAAACTTTGCAAGTCATTTGAAGGAAAGCCCAAAAGCTAAGAACACTTCGGCTCCACGTGCCCAACTTATCAATCAACTGATGAAGGAGAAGGTTGTCCTACACCACTTTGGCCAAGACTTGTCTGAGCTTCAAAAGCATAGGGAATAGGCCCATGACTTCATTGACAACGTGCCAATGAGTTCCATTGAGCAAGTAAGTGAACACTGCCAACAATGGAAACCATAAGTTCTAAGATACAAGCCACATATGTCATGCCAAAACTAGATCACGGGAATAATTGCCGACCATGTTTGATCTACCCAAGGACACTCGTATGCACTTGGTGAACTTTGCTTGTCTCACTCCATTGTACCAACCAACACTAGATTCTATAACCCCTTACCATTCTTATCTAATAAATAGTAGTTATACACTTCATTCTTGTAAAATCATCTCAAGAACCATTACAACTTGCTTTTTTATCATGGATATATAGGAAACCTAGAGCCTTTATTTTTGTTTCAATGTGTACAACTTAAATTCACCCAAATTTATACTAATAATTTGTCTCATAGGTGGATTTCAACCTCTAATATATTTTAGATATCAGTCTTTCTTTCTTACTCTTGTTTTGCTTGCCTCCGTTCTTTTATAGAATCTTCGAGCAATGTCCTCCCATACTATTGTGATGATGAGGAAGCCTTTGCCATTACATGTTTATATGCCTTCTCTTGAAAGCTAAGACCCTTGTTGGCATGTGGAGAATCTTCTGATCCACTTCCACCACTTCCCTTCATAAGTGCATGCACTCACTCCCATGCATCCCTTTCCATCCCATTTCCTTGTTTTCACACTATGCTAGAAAAGTGGTCCTTCCTTGCCGTTTAGGGCTTGTTCCTTTGGTTTCACTAGATCATACAAGAACAATATCATTCATGATACCAACTATTCTATGTCATCTCATCCATCGTATTACTCTTGAAGTGTTGGCATGAAAATGTTGTCAAAACGCCATAACCTTGTTAGTGGCTCTTGAAACTATACATGGGTTCATATCACTCAACTGCCCCAAATTTATTGACAAACAAAATATTTTTTTGGGACCGGTGTCAAAAGCCACAAAAGGCAGATATAATCCAAAGAGTACAACCAAAGTTAGTCTCATGCTATTATATTATGATATTTTATATTAGATAGAAAATAAATATACGCAAAACAAGTAGGAGAAAACATAAATTTGATTTGCACTTTAGTAACATGTAAAAGTCAAATGTGGAGAAGTATGAGAAAAGCTGCATTAAATAATCCAAAAATTAGTGAATCTCTTTAACTATTGTAAATGTTCTTGTTATTATGTGTAATTACATTACGCAGTCTCAATAAATAAATGAAAGATAGAAATTGGATGTATTATTGTAGTCTTATGACATAAGATCGTAATACGGGAGTACTACCAAAGAGTGAAACTTTCTTTAACTCTAAGAGCTCTTTTATCATGCAGCATTATGCTGGACAACTGAAGTTCCGTGTAAGTTTGCCACAAAATGCACAGGGCACGGGCTCTCCGTAAAGGACTTCAAGAATCATCATGGTTTTAAGTTGCAAATGGGTAATCCATCCTGCTGACTCCTTCCACGATTATAGTTCCATTAATAAAATTATATACTCGACGACACACAACAGTCCATTCTTTCTTCAAGTTCTCCCACATGGCCCTATTTCAAAGGCCACTTTATCACAGGAATGTAATTGTGCATCGATACACCACGAATGCTTTCCATTGCAAGCAAGATTTTGAGCAGTTAATGCTTCCAATGACAAGGAAGTGAGAAGGGGATGAGGGATCAAATATTGCCATAAATTCAGAAACAACCCCAAAGGAAATATTTTGTATCATTTTTGTGAACAAGACTACATGATAGATGTTCAATAAAACATAATATTACTAGTGATTGTTTTAGTCCATGTCAAATACTTCCCCACTTCTCTCTCTCTATCGAGCACCACAAGAGCATTTCCCATCCCTGAACACGTGAAATTTGAAGATATCTCTGCAAATTATAGTTCTATGCTCAACCTCAGATGTAAGTGCCATAAAGGCATGGCACTTCTCATGAAGCCAGAGATTTTTCACAACACGTAAAGGCGTTTTCTCAGAGAAATTGAGTAGACCAAATGTGATAGCAATCTCCTCACAATGACTCAAATGGCTATCTTCGTTATTTAATGAATCCATTGCTTGCCTCTGCTTTACACTATACTGAAGTTGATTCAGTTTCCACCAAATCTTGTCGTCCCAATTATACATAATGTCTCCTTCCACAAACCTATGCACTATGTTTCCTTCCTCAATCCAGCTTTTCTCGATATTCTCACCAACACCCAAATGAGCTTGTAGCTCCTTGACCTTCTTCAAGTCTTCCCACATATTAGCATCAGTATAGATGTTGGACATCAGCATAAAAATCGAGGAATGCTTTTCATTCATCTTCACAGCCCATTCAAAGGTCTTTCTGGCAATCCCGACATTGCCCCACTTCTTACATGCACTCAAGATTGTTTTCCATGTCACAAGATTAGGCGACAAAGGCAAGTTTTCTACCATCATCATTGCCTCATTGAGTTGGCCAGCTCTACTGAGAAGGTCAAGCATACAATTATAATGTTTTAAACTCGGTTTGATACCATATTCTCTCTCCATTTCATTGAAGTACATTGATCCCTTCTCGACTAGACCCACATGGCTACACACTGACAGAAGAATGAGGAAAGTGGTATCATTAGGACGAACGCCATCGTCCACCATTTCTTCGAACAGCTGAAAGACCATTTCACATTCACCACATCGAGCATGACCAGCAATGAGAGTAGTCCATGAGATGACACTTCTTGAAGGCATTTTTTGAAAAACTTCCCATGCATCTATCAATGAGCCACATTTAGCATACATATCCACCAGAATGTTTTGAATCAGGAGGTCATTTTCATATCCCACTTTTATGACCTCATAGTGTATATACCTACCTCTGGCTACAGATCCAGCATTGCTAAAAGACTTCAAGCTACATACGTATAAAGCTGCATCTGGCGATACATTCTCGAGCTTCATTTGCTCTAAACAAATTAATACTTCTTCATCGAGACCATGTTCAGCATAGCCACCTATCAATGCTGTCCAGGATACTACATCTCGAGTCGGGATCCTCATAAGCACACATTGAGCCTCCAGGAGTGATCCAAATTTCGCATACATATCCACCAAAGTATTACCCACAAGTTGGTTCCTTTCATATCCCGAGTTAACAATCTGACTATGCAATTCCCAACCTTTTTCCACACTCTTTACTCTAATACATGCCTTTAACAAGCTTAAAAATGTGTAGGCACTAGGATAGACACCATTTTTTTGCATTTGTTCATACAAGTTAAGTACCCGTTGGGCGTCTCCAGATGTAATATATCCATGGATAAGAGAAGACCAAGCATACTCGTTCCGATAGACCAATCGATCAAACACATCTTGAGCATCACCTAAACTCCCACAATCAACAAACATTGGGATGAGGTAATTCCCAAGAAATTTATGACATTCGAGACCATTTTCCCGAACATAATTGTGCGCTCTCCTTGCATAACCTATATCCTTTTCCTTTCTGCATTTATACAAGATCTTTGAAAGGGCATTAATGGAGGGTAGTTCCACATGCTTCTTTTCCAAGAAATTGATCACCTCTTCAGTAGAGAGTGATTCCCAAGTAGTGATTTTTATTGTATCCAGATTCAACGTATCTAGGTTTGCTGAGAATGATGTGTTCACATAGCCCCTTTCATGTGATTGATTTTGTAGGCACAGGGGAGTACCTAACAATAGGCTTGATGCACCCATTGATTATTTCAATAGGCTTGACACTCAGGTAAGTGTTCAATGAAAAAAGTCACCTTAGAAAAATCTCCTCCCTTCTCAATAAAGTCCAGATAGTTATGCCAGTTTGCCAGTTGGGCATCATCAAGAGGTTTTACATGGATGTAAGGGCTTCGCATTGCTGACTCGTACTCAACGATTCTGGAAGCCTGTTCTTTGGCTGCCTTACACATTTCCTCTCTTTCCTCATTAAACTTGGCAAACTTTTCTTCATCTGTAAGAACAGGTTTGGTGGAGCCTTTATTGTCAACAGAAACCTCATTAGATCCATCGACTTCACCTTCTGATCCTACACCCTCCGCTGTTTCTCCATCAGAGCCTGACGAGTTGGTTGCACCATATTCTGCCTTTTTCTTCTGGTGTTAGAATTCGAAACACATTTATCAGTAGAATTCTGCAATTTCATCAGAGCACACACAGACAAACAGATAGAATTGGATCGCAACTTGGGCTCCGATCCATCTAGTCTTTGGTGTGGAGGCTGCTCTCTTCGCTCTCACGGAAACAAACATTCATTGATCATATTGTGTCGCAACATTTCATATGCCTAAGACAATACCACCCTTCTTTTCCTTGGCTAGACCTAGATAAAGTCTCGACAAATGTGGATTTTTAGTGATGGGTCAGGCCAATCCACGAGCTTCCGCTTCTGTTTATACTTACCTTCGAGAAGACTTGTACCAGTAGGTTTTTATCTTCCCGGCCAATGGCACGACACATATGATCTCTGGTACTTAAAAGAGTGGTGTTTTGTTCTTAGGGGATTCCTCCATCCATGTGACTAGGTTTCCGCAAACCTAAACTAACAAGCTTTTGGGCAACCACATTGTCTTTCACTTTTCCTGTGTTTAGGGTTTAGGGTTTAGGGTATCCTTTAGAGCATACAATTGAAGGGGAGATATTTCTAAAAGACGAGAGTACCTTCATATGCATGCATATCATCGACTCTTCTATGATGATATGTAACTTTATTGTACCTCTAACATTCTACAATGGTTTATTCCGTCATGCTTATGTTCTTACCTTGGGATCCTATAATTCATTTTGATACATAAAAGTAATACCCAAATCATTAGTCACCATGACTCAACTCTTAGATAAATTTACATAAGTTTTCGAATGTAGCATCCTAGATGTTGATTGAATTATTCATCCTTTTTTCTCAATCAATCACCCAATTCTCTTCAATCCATGCAATTCCACCACTAAATTATGATATTTTCATCAAAGGCGGCATTTAATATAGTGAGTAATGACAAACTTGGATAATCCCACATGGAGGCACCAAACAACAATGTACAATTTTTTGTTCTTTTATTGGGGTTTACTAGAAGTATGATTTGCATGGTATAAACAACAATATTACATTAGAAAATGAATGATACTTAACGGTGCCAAGTTTGGCAAAGCTCCATTCATGCCGACATGTTTCTTAATTTAGGAAATCATACCCCACGATTGGACCTAGACTTACCCCATAATATCATATTTTCTTTGCTCCTATGTAAGAGAATAATATCAATTCCCTACTCCTAACAAAATTTCGCACGGTAATGATCACTTTTATGTGTTGTGAATGTCAATGTTGCAAGCCATTTCTTTACTGTGCATGAGCTAAAACTAAAATTGTCATGATAAATACCACCTCAATTTGTTGCTCAAGACTTACAACTACCTTGTTGGTATGTAAAAATCATTTCAAATGTATGGCTCATTGTTTTCCACATTGCACACACAACTACATATCTCCTCAAAATGCTATTCTAGCAATGGCAAAAAACATTTTGATATGTGTATGGAATATAGAAGTTTCATAAAGGAACAAGTTAATAGATGAGACGCACAAGGGTTCCAACTAGGAAGCAAACAAAGTTTATTTGTGGCCTCATGTAGTTTGTGGCTGCCATACCCAATGTATTTTCGCTCCTATCTTATTCTTTTATGATTTAAAGATATTTGACTACTAATAATATGAAGTCTTTAACTACTACGACATCCTTGATGTCACGAGGCATTGGAGACCCAAAAGGTACTAACCATAAGTCGAAAATATGTTTCCGCTACCTACTTTTGATGTCAATTATGAATCCTAAGTCATGGTAATTGTAAAAACAAATATTCGAATGTCCTCACGCAATAAGCATGCAATCGATTGGGTACCTTTTTGTCTATAAAACACTTCATGACCCTTTGCTTCTCATGTGTACAACTACGACTTCCTAAGCATTTACTACTTGTGTTCTTTCTTAGCAAGTACTTATCCTTGTTCAATTTGATTAACATGTTGATATCATTCTACAAATAACTTTACTTTGGCAACAACTTTCATGATCATTATCAATAAGACTTAACCATCAATGTTTAGGAAGGGAATATTGTGTTTTTTACATCAATTAATTTTCCATTCCCATTTTGATTCACATGTCGATTCATTTTGGGACCAAAATATGCATCTTAATTACTCAAATGAAGGATTTAAGCTATGATCATTATTGGTCGCATTTAGTCACCATTGTTTAGCAAGTTGAAATTGTGTTTTCAAAATAAATTACTTTTCCTTGTCCATTTTGATTGACAAGTTGATTCATTTGGGAAAAATATGCAAATTAATTACATAGTAAAGAAGTAAGCACTTATACAATTGTCGCATAGAGGGAGGATAGCATTCACTGCTTGGATATGCAACACCTTTCATTATCATCTACCTCATTCATTATTCATTGCCATGTAAAGAAAGAGTGCACAAGTACATATCATTGATCCTCCAATGGCAAAAGCATGTCATCAAAACCTAATGGGTTGCTAAATTTCGCCTTCGAACGCTTCAACAATGGAACCTTGTTTCCGAAAGAAACGGGGCTATCGTCCTGATACAAAGCGAGGTGCATACAAAGAAGAAACACACTTGTTATTGATAGCTTTGATCACTTCAGTGACAAAATACACATCGTTATTAATACATATGTTTGAGGCGAAGGATGAAATGTCCTCGTAAGTTCCTAGCTCATAAGTCTGTCTGCCATAGGGGCCACAAACATACACACATAAATACACTACATTACATACATAAATTACATACATACATACATAAATTACATTACATACATACATACATACAAGTATGTGTCCTCGTAAGTTCCTAGCTCATAAGTAAGTATGTTACAAGGATGAAATGTCCTCGTAAGTTCCTAGCTCATAAGTCTGTCTGCCATAGGGGCCAGAAACATACATAAATACACTACATTACATACATAAATCACATTACATACATACATACATTATTACGCACCTACATATGCATGCATATGTATACATACATGGTTACATACATACATATGTGTACAGAGATACAAATACGTACGTACGTACATAAATTACATAAATACACTACATTACATACATACATACATACATATGTATACATACATGGTTACAAACATACAATACATACATAAATTACATACATACATACATACAATACATACATAAATTACATACATACATACATACATACATACATACATACATACATAAATTACATACATACATACATACATACATACATAAATACACTACATTACATACATGCATACATGGTTACATACATACATACGCATACATATGTATACAGAGATACAAATGCGTGCGTGCGTACGTACAACACATAGGTACAATACGTAGAGGGTAGATTCATACATACATATAGATATACGTATATACATATGTACATACTGAGATAGTACGTACGTACCTGCAGGCAGACACCCTCCCACAGATCGCAGATGGGGAAGTCGAGAGGGCAGCAGGAATCGCCGTCGTCGCAGCAGACGGCGGCCTGGTAGTCGCAGCAGCCCCAGAGCAGGCAGATCCCGAAGAACTCGAACCTGCAGCAACAGGTGTGGTGCGGCGGGCACGAGAAGAAACGGTCGCATTTGGTATCCGGCGGCGATGGCGGAGATGGAGGCGATGGAGGCGATGGCGATGGCGATGGAGGCGGAATCTCTCCGCCGGGCTGAGGAGACGGGGCGGGAGGCTCAAGCTCAGGCTCAGAGAAGCGCGATGGCGGCGTCGTGGTGGAGAGCTGAATGAGTGGATACGAGGCCTGGCTGTTGATCCCGCAGACCCCTTCCCTCGCCCCGCTGTTCCTTACCATGTAACTGTATCCCCCCGCCCCCCAATCCGCACCCCATGAATTCCTGACTATCCAATAATCCAGCCCATCCCCTGATGTGCCATAGCCCACCACCACCACCGCGTGATTCAACTCCTCTGGCTCGCCTGCGCATGTGCCATCGAAGATACCCTAGCCACAATCCTTAACATTAATTACGCCTGCTCTTAAATCTAAATTTTCTTCTTCGCCTTACTTAAACATAGCGATATATAGTTGCATCCACAAATTTTCCATTTGCTAACATAACAGCCTGCCTAAGATTTGAAAAATAAAAAATAAAAAATAATTGCGGGTAGTACTAGTACGACTTGTGTTTTTGAATCTTGTGGTGTACCTCTGCATATAGCTGAAAATCGTATTCTCCAGCATTGATACTGACAATCACAGGTTGCTGATAAGTTGCACACAGAAGGGCATCTTCATCGTAGGACTCCACATTCACATAGTTATCGATCCTTACCACATTTTCATTCAACTACATGCAAATAATTCAGAAATTATGGAGAGTTCGCTAGTATAATCAGTCAATGCTAATTCAATGGATATTGGCTCATCACTGTAAGCATTCATTGCTCACCATAGCCATGGGAAAGAGAATGATGACAAATTTGGGGTTTTTCTTTTACCTGATTGGATTGGCAAGAACTTGCCTCACTGTCTGCGCTCGTGTAGGGATAATTGAAGTCAGAATTTACACCCCCATTCCGAAGAACCCAGTCCATCGCAAGATCCATGTCCCCACCGTCACAGCCATAGTTGGAACGATCACAACTCACCAGTTCTTGCTCTGAGAGCCTCACGAGCTGTCCGGTCCTGATGGCATTCACCGATTCTATCGCTGAGATAGTCGCAAAGGCCCAACAGCTACCTGAAAGAGCAGAATATTAGTTCAGATCCATCCACAACATATATATATGGGCAAATAGCAGATGGAACATCGATCAATGTAATGGTATTCTCAAATGTGGTATAATCAAGGGAGCAGTAGTCTAGATATTCTACTAAGCATAATTTAGATGATGAAGAAGAAGAAGCGACTCACCACAACTGCCCTGATCCTTGATGTCTGAGACAACCCCTCGCTCTCTCCAATCGTAGGATGAGGGTATCTCGTTGCCTCTGCAAACCTCATTGGCTCCTGCCTTTGGGTATTCTAATCGCCAAAGGCTCAATGCTTTGCGAGCTTCCATGGAATTGTTGAGCCGAAGACCAAAGAACCCGAAAGATGCCTTAAATTCTTCATTCGAAAGGTCAGCGAACCTTGTGAGGCCGAGCTTGTAATAAGAGCCCACATTCATGTGATTGTGGTTATGTATGTGATACAAGTTCTTCTTGAAGATATTGAACCTCTTCTCTTTCTCTTCACTTGCAGAGGCAGGGTAGTGCTTGTTATGCCTGTGATTCCATCTCTCAAACAGGGCCAGAAGACGAATCTCTGAGCGAAGATCATCCTCCGAGTAATCCAGAATCGATGAATTGACGGTAGTAATATATCGAGCTACGGTTATTGTGTACAGCAGTAATCCTAACACAAGAAGAAAGAAGGGAGAGGAACCCATTAGTATAGCAGGGTTAGGGTTTCAGTCAGATTTTCGGCGAGATGGGGAGGTATTCACCGCGGGAAATGGGTGGGAACCCTGAATCACCAATGCAGCATTAGGGTGCAGGTTTTTCTTTTTTAGGGTTTGAGGGAGAGCTTGGGAGAACCCTAATTGATTGATAGATTGATTGGGCACCATGGATTTTTGTAAGGAGGAGGGAGGGCGGTGTGGTTTCTCGTGTTTGGAAATTTGAAGGACTGTTTCACATGAGGGTTGGGGGGGGGGGGGGCCTCCCCATGGGTCCCTACCAATGTCTACATTCAGCTTTTGTCCCATGGCCCATGCCCAAAACCCGGTGGTCCCACGTAACACTTCGAGCATTTGTCATCTGGCCCCGTGGTGTGGTCGACACTTATAAAAGGCAGAGAGATAACTAGAATCGAGTTGTGCATAGCACCTCGTGTGTATGCTCAAAAAAGTTGGCGGGTGTATTTGAAGCTAGATTTTTTCAAGTGTTCTTTTTTATGCACCACCCATCATATGGTACATTCACTAACTTGCGTTATTAGTTGAAAAACCTCAGTATGAGGCGGCGAGCAACCATAAACCGCAGTCATGTCCAGTATCAATACGTGTAGAACATAGCGCGGAACAAAAAACACCCGCGATTTAAAATGACTCGACAAAATCAAAGTTTGTGAGACATGAATATAAGGCCTATAGTATCCCTTTCAAAGAGTAATAGAAAATGGCGTTTTCAAACATTTTTGTGATTGTATTGGTATTGCAATTAGCTAAGCTTGGTATTGTCATTGCATTTGGGTGTGGATTCACCAACAAGGTATGATCAATGTCAAGAGTGACCTATTTCATTTGTGCATAGCTCAAGCAGTCCATTCATATTCCATCTCGTTATTATTTTGTGTAATTTGTGTAACTAGGTAAAAGAAAGATTGTGTATTCTATTTGTCTTTTGTCTTTTGATGTTAGCTTCTCAAGCATGGATTTTAGTGGTGTGCTTCTCTATCCTTCACATTTGCCACAAGCTTGTGGACACTAATCAAATTGACCCTCTAGTCTAATGGGTATCACTCCTATTTCGAGGAGCATCATTAATTTAGGAATTAGTCGTGTTGAACCCACGGTGATGGCGTGTTGCACATGGCGAATAGTGCTCCTAAACCTCCAACACATGTGGGAAGACATGGGGGATTACTATTACATTGAAGTGTGTCTCATGTTTATTTGACGTGTGTGTATGGTCGCTAACCTAGCCCACTCACGTGTAAATTATGGTTTTTTGGAACATGGATTCATGAGTATTTAAGGAAAATCACATATTCAGCATCTTCATCCAAGGATGAGTTTGCACGTCTAGCTTCTTGGTTTTCACTATCATGTAATTTGCTTTTCCTTAATAATATACAAATGTACTTGTCTATGCAAAAATCTTCGACAACATGGAGTAGCGGAGCTGTGGAAGAATATTGACATCCCATAAGAAGAACACCACATCATCATCCACATTTGGAAGTAAGATAAATGAAGTGGTGCTCACTTTGCATGATCTATGTATATATCAAATAATGTGGGTCACAAGGGTCATCCTTACTTACCTCACAGGATTGATTGCTTCCAAGATGTGATGAATCAATCAGCAATTTCGACATGTATCACCCTTGCGTGTGTGCTACCACAAATTGGTATGCCATGAGTCAACTCTCTTCCATGAAACAGCACTAGAGAGTTCATCAAATGGATGGACCCTTTCATTCGAGGATTTATATGCAGATTGCTTAATGGAGGCACTAGGGAAGGTTCTTAGAAAGAATGACAAAAGTGGAACAATCCCATCTACAAGGAATGAGCTTTCTAAATAATGTAGTATCATGGTGGGCTTTAAACTAAATATGGTCAATCACAGAAAAGAAACTTGGTGTGGCTATATAGTGATCGAGCATACCTAAGCATAGAGACTTCCCTGAAATTGCGATCTCTGATTATCTCATCCTTTTCCCCTTAAATTTCCTCCATACATCCCACGCGTTTAAGCGAAATTTGACAACACTCATTTTGGCATGTCTCAAAACTTTGCAGATTTCGCAAGTGGACACATTTTTCCCAAATTAGCAAGATCAATCAATATGTTTCCAGCCTCTGATCACAAATTGTGGAGACTAAACATTTGGGAAGTACCTCAGCAAGTGATTGTGCCACTTTGTTCCCTATCCAATAAGAGGCATTTCATGCTGATTAGAGATGAACAATTGTCCCTCCATTATCTGTTCTCTATACAAGATAGACAGAGACCTGAGTAAGCCAACGCCTGTATTCTGTGAAAGTGATAAGAATGTGCACATCTTATCAAGCCACATTTGTCATTTCCTGGAACTAAAATATATCTTCATAATATCTAAAACAAGCATGGAGGTAGGAAATATACTTTATTCAAAATAAATCCCCACAAGAGCAAAAACCTTCCTTAAACCGATGAATACAGCATTCATCTCGAAGAATGATTTCTCGTTTCTCAATTCTTGATATGATCTTACTTACATTATGGCAATCATTGCACATCCTCAAGTTCTTGCTCACACGCAATGTTTCTCCCTGTTCTGAATTCAGAAGCCCAAACGCAATGGCCAATTTTTCAGCATGACCACACAGCTCCACATCCTTAATCTCCTTGTGACAAGGTTTCGAGTGACTTTCTAAATCGGGAAAGTAACCCTCTCCTTTTGCACGTGAACCAATCTCTCGTAACGTCTCCATAAGTTCAGGATGTTCTTCATCATCTCCAATCACGAACTCATGCAACCTTTTATTGATTTCTATCATAGCACTAGCAGGTTTTTTCCTGGCACCCACATGCTTGCGGATTTCTTCCAATCTCCGTGCATTACTGGCTTGGCCAGAACATGCATATAGATCAGCCATAATTGCATACCATGTTGCATCATCCGGGCACCTTTCAATGAGTTGTTGCAAGCATCTCAACCCTAACTCTTCCTCCACATACGTTTTGCACCCACTCAAGAGAGCTGCCCATGTTCCCTCAGATGGTGTTGGGATTATTTCTATAAGCCTCTCTGCCTCATACAAATACCCTGACCTAGCAAGAAGATCAATCATGCATGTGTAGTGTTCTTTTGTTGGTTCGATGTTATATTCTTCTTTCATCGAATTGAAATACTTCCAGCCTTCAGAAACCAAGCCACCATGGCTGCATGCTCCAAGTAAACAAGTTAAAATCAAAGAATCTGGTTTCACACCCTCTTTCTGCATCTCTTCTAAGCATTCGATAACCATACTACCTTTATGATTAATGGCATAACCTTTTATCAATAGGCTCCAATCAACTATGCTATGGTATGGAAGTTTGTTGAACACTTCTCTTGCTTCTGAAGGAGATCCACATTCTGAATACATACTTATCAAAGCACCACCAACACAGAAATCAGTGTCAAGACCCCTACATGTGGCTTCTATATACAATTGTGTACCATTGGACATGGCTCCTAGATTGCCACAAGCTTTTAAGCTAAGAGCATACGTGATGGCATTTGGTGCGATGCCTTCTAATTGCATCCTTTCCAAGTACGCCGATACCTCTTTTTCACATCCATCTTCAATGTGACCTCCGATAAGTGCATTCCACAACACAATTTCTCGCTCAGGTAGACTTTCAAAGATGTTTCGTGCCTCGACAAGAAAGGAACAATTTGCATACGCAGAAATCAAAGCACTGATAATAAACGGATCTCCCTCAAACCCTTTCTCTACAACCTCGATGTATAAGCTATGACACATATCTGGAGAATGAATTATGCCACAAGATTTTAATATGCATCCAAGGATAAAAGCATCTGCAGATATACCAGCTTCTCGCATTTGTCTGAAACCTTCCAATGCTTCTGAAATGTACCCACCTTCAACATATGCTGTGATTAAAGCTGTCCATGCCGCAACATCCTGACCATGAACGTTGTTAAGAACTTGATGTGCTTCTTGATGCAATCCATTCTTGGCATATAGAGAAATCAAGGGGTTGATAAGACTAGGATGCGATTCCAATTTGTGTAACTTGATCTCATGAACTATCTCATGTGCTTTCGACATTGCACCCATGTACATGCAACATTTCAAGAAGCAAGCAAGACTGATAGCATCTGGGAAGATGCCATGAACCTTCATCTCCTCTAAGCATCCCCATGCATCTTGAAGAAGCCCATGTTCCGCATACCCTGTTAGAAGTGAATTCCATACCACAATATCACGAGTAGAAAGTTTATCAAAGATTTCTTGTGCTTCAATGAGTGAACCAAATTTTGCATACATAGCAACTAGAGAGCTCCCAACAAAGAGGTCTTTTTCAAAGCCTTTATGTATTAACTCCTTGTGTAATACCATACCCTTCTCTATACATCCTAATAGACCACAAGCTTTCACACTACATGTGAAACTGAAAGCATCTGCCACAAGACCCTCAAGCTGCATCTGTTCAAAACATAGCAATGCTTCCAGATAAGGCCCGTGCTCAACATAGCCAGCCATAAGAGTTGTCCATTGTACAACTCCTCTGTCTGGCATCTCATTCAGCACTTCACGTGCTTCATAAAGTGATCCACATTTAGCATACATGTCAATCAAAGCATTGCCGACATAAGGATCTTCCTCAAAACCCATTTCTGCAACATCTAAATGAATCTCTTGGCCTGTCATGATATTTTTAGCCATCGAGCAAGCTTTCAATAGGGCAACAAGTGTATGGCAGCTAGGACATACATTAACCTCTTGCATTTTGTGATAAAAGGTAAGAGCATTATTCAAATGACCACACTGGCTCTCTGCTGAAATAAGGGAGGTCCAAGAAAACTCGTTAACATGCACTGATCTTTCAAAGACTTGCCAGGCTTGTGATATACCATTGCACTCAACAAAGACGGGCACAAGGTAGTTTCCGATAGATCCATGAGCTTCCAAGCCACGACTGCAGACAAGTGTATGCACGTACTTTGCAGCCAACAAATTTTTTGTTCTCCTACATTGCTGTAGGGCATGTATAAAGTCCTCCACAGATGAATGAAGATCAACCGAGATATGGGCAATGTTCCCATAATCTTCCACTCCTAAAAACATCATGACAGCTTGTAATGACAGAAACATACAAAAATATTCATGTGACCAATCTTCGTATCATGTGCTTAATTGTTCTCGCAGAACAAAGCATGTAAAACTATTTTCCAAATCCTCCAAGGATGAATGAAGGTCTACAGAGCTATGTACGATGTTTCCATAATCTTCCACTTCTTAAAAACATCAGGATAGCTTGTAATGACAGAAACCCACAAAAATATTCATGTGCTTATCATGTGCTGAATTGTTCTCGGAGAGCAGAGCATGTAAATCTGTCTCACATGAACAATTAGTCGACACAAATGCTCTGAGCAATTGAGGTGTTCCCAGAGAGAAAGAAAGAAAACAGTTTTATATAACAAATGATTGTCACATATTACTGGAAGCCTGAGGGGCGGCATTGAACAGCTCCCTCCCTCTTTATGTTTGTTTGCTGAGATTGCGATGTTGCCCCATGAATGTATGGTATTGTCCGAACAAAAACGTAGGTACATTCTATCTATTTGCAATAACTTCCGTAGCGATTTACGGGATTACTATACCAAATCTGTCTGCTAGAACAGTCATTCAATCACTAAACTAGCCCACCCATGTGGTCAAATTGTTTGCAAATGTGGCACAATCTACATTATACATAGCCATTGTCCATACAATTGAGGTATCTATTGACACATGTATGCTTTGCCTGGCCAATTTAATTCCCTCCTTATATATCCCACTTAAATTTGTCCCAAGCATTTTCTAGCTCATTCAAGGCATACAATCGAACAATATCTCGGAATATACACTTCACCCAACCAAAATGGTCTACTTTACCAGCATTGTCCAAACTTGTTTTTAAATTCATACAAAATACAATTGGAACACATCTTTTGCCAAACAATTATACCTATCATTGTCCTACACAATCTTTGTACCTTGAGTGAACATACAATTCAACCATACATCCTAAAACAACTCATGTGAAATCTTACTTGAATCATCCAATTATCTTTTTCTCCAACCCAACTAAAAATACAATTTGAAACAAATATACATTGACACAAACTTACATAACATACAATTAGTACTATTATCATGGGAAATTAGATACACCAAACAATCCAAAGGCTATTGGGTGAAAACCATAAATCTCAATAACGAAAAGAGGACATAAGATTTAGTAAAAACTTGACAAACACAAGAATGTATAACAGCAACAACAACGAAGTCAAAGACAAGATGCCAAAGATTTCAGTAGTTGGCTACACATCTCTATGAAAAAAGAGCTCATTATAGTATCATTGCATTTTTGGATTGCTAATCGTCAAATTAATCATTATGCTCAAATTAATCGTTCTCCATGCCAAATTATACACATTTACATGGTCTTCAAGAGTAGAGTATCTTGGCAAAAAAGCGAAATAAGGGCAACACATAATGGAAGAATCATTCTACAGCTACTATTATGTGGTCCCTGTAGAGTTTGTTCCTGATTGATACAAAGAAACTGACACACTAAGGATAGCCATGTAAACCCAGTCTGTGTTCGAGCAAAATTTATTAAGTTCACCCTCCTAAGAATACTGACAATGGATTCCTTCTTTCCCTATACTTAAAACTGTCTTTTCATTGGGTCTGTATTTATAGTCACAATGATTAACCAGGATGAGGAATTATTCTGGGATGATGACAGAATAATCTTTACCCATCATGAAGGGCCATCTAAGATTACCTCATACCAGTTCATAGGCTTTGGCCTTAAACTAAATCCTCGCAATCTGAAATTATTTCTTCCTGAATGTCTCTTGTTCTTACAGCACAATGTTCTACTAAATGATTTCCTTGGATTATCAACACAGGTTACAGGTAACATTGAAATTCAAATTGAATAATAAAGAGAAATGTGTTTATTCAAGGACTACTTAAATTAGAAGTCCACGCTCAATAACTTCAGGAAAAGAATGACAAAAAGTAAAGGAACGAGATAACTTACTTTTTACTCACTACATGACCTTCTACAAATATCTACCATACTCGACATTCAGACTTAAAATATAGCACTGCATAAGTCATAGCTCATTTCTATCCGTAGTAATATTTGATTGATGCGACGATACCAAAAATCTCAAATGTTGGCCTTCCCTTGAGGATCTACATTTCCTTACATATGTTTGGAAATAGTTATTGACAGTACAAACAAATATGAGATATGAGAGAATTTCTGGAGGGAATAATTGACTTCGGTTATTGTTTTCATGGGCCCACTGCTCCAGTAATGTGCTTCCACATCAGTATTTACAGATTCCAGAATCATCTACTATGAAACAGTAACCTCTTTTGCGAGTTTAAATTTTTAAGTGAGATCTCGGAGACATTCATGGAAGGTAATAAGGTCAATTGTTTTCTGGCCAGAATATACAGCCTCTGCATGTTGTCTATGATTGCCTTGAGCAGCCATATCAACCACCATGAGCAATTTCTTAATAGAAAGCTGCACAAACCATAAAATGCATCAGTTTTCATGGTAGTAAAAAAAGCTTTTTCAGCCATTTTTAGATTGTTTTGCTTTTTGCACAATATACCTGCTGCAGTGTAGAAACAGCATTGTCTAAATCGGATGGAGAAAATACATTTAAATACTCAAGAACCTGAAAAGCAACAAAATCACAGCAATTCTGTCATAGGAAAAGAGAAAGAGAGGGTGATACATCTGACAAGGTGATAAATTCTAAACTACACAGCACCATTTCTGTTCTTACCTACTATATAATTTCACTATTTCGACTGTGTATAATGAACACAATACTATGTACCGTAGGGGCTATTTATTGCAAAATGGCTGTTTTTCAGTGACTAGAGAAAATTACGGCTATACCTACAATCTTTTTAATGTTGATTAATATTACAATAAAATTAGGAATTACTATTTGCCAGAAAATAAAGCTTAATTTTGGGAAAGTTTGAAATGTTAGCACAAAAGAGTTCCAAAACATACTACGTTAGCTCAATCATTTCTGTTTGGGATGTTCATGACATTATCATCAGAACTTAGCTCAATCATTTCTGTTTGGGATGTTCATGACATTATCATCAGAACTTAATGCCATTTTAGTATTCTTGTATTCATCTTTCACTCGTCTTCCAACTTTCCTTAAAACCATGGAGGATAGGCTCCCAGTATTCGAACAAGCAAGAAGCCAAGCTAATAAAGAAGGACACTAACGTTAACAGGGTCCTGTGTGATCAGTACATCTGTCCTATACAAGCTCCTAACATTATTCAAACCCATAAAGTGGCCTTTTTCTACTATCTGCTTAAGAGTTTTCCTTGGGTTTTAAATAAGTAACTTAGGTCAATAAATTGTTCGCAGCTCAACAAAAGTAATATTACATTGCTCTAGCTTGCCTCTGGATCATCTAAACATAATGTAATTACATAAACATATCAAAACAGAAGCATAACCTTTAAGGCTTGCAGAGATTACATGCAAATAAAGAACAAATTTTCATCTCTACACGCTAGAGTAGAGTACATTAGGAGTACTCCCATTTTCCAACAAAGTGAGAGAAACACTACAGAAGAGTTTCTGTCGTCAGTTTTCTTTACAACGCCACATCTTAAACAAAGGAAATGTACAAAAAAAATATTAAAATATTTGCATTGGCAGGCTAAAAACTGACCTTTTTAATCTCAGGGGCTTTTAACTCTGGTACATGAAAACTCTTATTGAACACATCAATCATACCCATCTCATTAAGCACCTCTGCTGCACCAGTTGTACCTATTACCAAGAGCTTCCTTCCCTGAAGGAAAAACAGTAAATATTTAAGCATGAGCAAATAGCACATATGTCCAGAAGAAAATATGAGAGAAAATTAGTTATTAGCACCTTCGGAGGTATTCTTTTTAATAGTACCAACAGTGTCTGTAAAATAATATTCGAAAATCGAGGCCCAATATTTACATACTCCAGTAGCCTGCATAAATACAATACTACACATCAATGCAACCCCTTTTAGAGCAAATATGGCTATGAAAAATCATCATCCTTACCGTTCAATATCATCCAAAATTATGATACTTAATGGTGATTTGTAAGCATCCTCAAAAACCTATTCACATTGAAACCCTAAGTATGTTAAGATACACTTCAATATAAAAAACCTATTCACATTGACGCTCCAAATATGTTACGAAACACTTCACTAAAGACCATACATCACTATATCCAAAAACTAAACAACAGCATTACTTGTCTATTAACTAAACCATACCTTGGTTATCATCGCACACTTGGTGCTTTCACTTAGACCAATCATTGTCTCTGCAGAAACCTGAAATATATTGATGTGATATTAAGACTTTACTGTTGCACTTCTCAATCAACGTTACCCAAACTGAATTTCTATTCTTACAATCTTGATAAAAGGAAATTCGCTGTCGATACCAATCGTTGCAGCCATCGCAGTTTTGCCACTACCAAAAGGAAAGTAGAAAGACAAGTTAAGCCAAGTCTTATGAAAAACCCTATTGTATACAAGCCTTGATGCATAATGTTATATAAAATTATAGAATGGTCAAATCCCTCTACTATGATACTGGATCTGGAGAAAAATGTTCCATATAAGCGATGGTATCTGGATATTGAAGATAAAGTTTGTAAGTAAGATAAATCGACTGCTCCAGAGTTTAGATACTCAGAATTTATCTATATATCCACAAATTTTAGCCAGCACCTGGAGAATGAATTCCTATCCTACTGAGAAAATTGTTTATATATCTGAGCATTTCATTCGAGTGCAGTTTTGGAGAGCAGGGAACATACACAACTGCCAGTACGCAAAGTAATGAAACTTGACATAGACATGGTCTGTACTTCAACGAAATCAGAGAGCATCAAACAATGGTTGACTGCGTGCGTATTCATAGAAAAAACCCAGCCTGCGATATATAGCTACATGACAAATCCACCTCTCTAATATACAAAAAACTATTTCATTCATTTGACAAAAATATTTCTCCTGCATTATTGCATCAATGAAATCATTTCGCACTATCACCATAAGAGTTGGCATCAAACAAATACCTTCCACGAGGCCCTTCAAGCAGACAAGTAAGAAGTGGATTATGCTCACTTCCTTTAACTTGCTCAACAAGCATCATTAGACTATCTTGTATATGCCTGTGTTTTCCTCCATAATCAATCATTCCATTCAATCTGGCCCACATTCAACAACCAATGAAAGTCAAGAAGGTAATCTTTCAAATTTTGGAAGTGAACATAAAATATAGATTTTGGGTACCTGCACATCTCAAGGCTGCCCGTTGCTGCTCCAAATGCTGGTTTTACCTCTTGAAGTGCATTTAGGAAGTCATCCATCGTAATCTTGATATTGTCCTCATCTAATGGCTTTGAAAGATCATCCAAGCTTATTTGCCTGTTCAAGGCAAAAGATGCAGCACTCTTGACAAGGCCCTCGAGCTCTGCTCCACTGAAATTTTTGGTCCTTGCGGCTATAAATTCATGGAGGATACTTCAGTCAACATTTTCTTTCTGAGGGGATACTAACATTTTTTTTATTCTGAAGGGAGCTAGAAACAGCCATCTGAGATATGGGAACCTTATTCAGCTTTTATTCAACATTCATGTTTACATGAATTTGTAGGCTTAACTTACCAAGCTCTTCAAGATTGATATCAGCAGCCAGAAAGGAGTTTTCCTTCATTTTACTGGAATGTATCTGCAGGATTTGCACACGACCTGGCTCATCAGGAAGTCCTATCTCAATTTGTACCTCAAAACGACCAGGCCTACAAACAGAATCATCAAACGTGGCTTTACATCATGCAAAATGATTGCTTGTTTCATCTTACAGAATGCAAAGAACATCATAATATGAGAGATGCACAAAACTAACCGCAGCAAAGCTTCATCGAGGAGGTCTTTTCGGTTTGTCATTCCAATCAAAAGTATATTGTTCAGAGCTTCCACTCCATCAATCTGCCAGCAATTGCCCACACAATTAGTCATTAATCTATAGCATATAATTCATAATAGTTGTGCTAATTTGTCTACCTTTGTAAGCAGTTGATTTACAATACTGTCATGTACTCCCGTCCCATCTCTTGTTGAACCTCTGGTCTGGCATGCAAACCCAAGATTAAAGAGTGAATAAATAAAAATAACTCCAGGTCTTACAGATTTATGGAATACAATTGTATTTTTCTTAAAAGAAAGCATAAAAACCTTACAGTATATTAAATAAAGCCAAATGTAAATCATACTTTACATGGCATTCTTCGCAGCTCAGTGTATCAAAACAAACAATTGCAAAGATGACCTGTTCTTATTGGCCTCAAATGTGATTATACAGTATGCGATGTACATAAACAGAACGTACTATGCATGCCATTTTTAAATGTCTCCTCGATTCAGATTCATGAGGTAGATTTCTTTATAAGGGACGTACTTAGCTTGTGCATGAAGATCTTAATGATGTACATCTTGTGGGCTTTAAGACATTTTGACTCAAATCACATTTAACCAATTCACTTGCATGCCTGTTTTAATGTGTAGAGTGTATGGCAGGATTCCTATGACCTTAAAATGTGTTGTGACCTTAAAATGACCTTAAACTTGAAAAACATTTCTGATGATTTTTGCTAATGAATGTTTTTCCTTGTAAATAATTACTTCAAAACCATTCCAGAGAGTAAAAGAAGAAAAATCACCTTGCAAATGGCATCAATCTCATCAAAGATAATGATGTGCAAGTCACTTTGATCACCTGTCAGCACAAATGTAGCAGTTACAAATACTTCTCTTTAACTGTAAATAAAGATACAACAGGATATCCAACAGGCTAAAATGCCTTGATGAATCACATTCCTCCCTCCCAAGTGAGATATATAGATGCTTTGTCAATACATTGCCAGGTTGTGCACATCAATATCAGAAAATGCTAAACAGCCATCACCTTATTAGAGATTATATTCAACTATTATATTACTTTCTGATCTCCCTTCTAAGTGAAACATATAGATGCCTCATCGTGAATTTGCTAGGTTGTAAAATCATTAGCTAAATAGATTCTATCTTCAGTTATAATATTACTTTCAGATTCAGATGATCTGGATGATTTGCAGCAAGAATGGAAACTAACACCCGTCCATCTACAACATAACGGTTTTTTCATCCCTGCCTTAGAGAAAATCTATACAACAAGACCAATAGACATCTTTGGGTCATTAGACAAGTGCTCTACATTGATTTTAAATGATAACATAATGCAATGGATACTTAGATGCAAGTCGCGTGACATTTATCAACTTAAAAACTTCAAAAGCATACATTCCCATGCCAACATAAACACAAAACGGGTATATAATATTGTATGAGAAAATGAAATGATGTGCATGAATCAGATGAACTCAGATTACATATTTTTTGTTGAATTGTTTCATGATGATTCAGAGATGGTAATCATACCACGGGTTTTTTGATCATTTTCTGCATCTGCGAATAGATCACGAACATTTTTTTCTGTCTCGCCAACAAATTTACTAAGAACTTCAGGTCCATTAACAACCTGAAATTCAAAATACATATAGTAACATAAAGCTGTGCATTACACAAGTTAAAGTAAGCAAATATTATGGATTTCTAGTTTGCTATATATAAAAAATAAATGCACCGGTATAGAGATGACAGAAACAATACATACCTATGGTTTCATTACAATCTTCTAGAAAATAAAGACCAGTTAGTACGACATAAGTACGCAAATTGCCATTATGGGGAGGAAACATTCACAGTGAATGCAATGCAAGGAGAAGGTATGATGGTCCTCTCCTGATGAAATGATGACTCTTCTCATTATTTTTTTGATTTGAACATGGCACTATATTCCCACAATCTCTGGCATCTCATGCCTTGAGATGTTTGTGATCTCAATACAATTATGCACAGCTTAGGCCGTCAAGGGAAGTCCATCTCACACTGAACATCTACCATAAGGTTCTTATAACACAGCTACAGATTCAAGTCAGATCTCTGAAGATTATCAAATGAAATAAAAGCTTTATAATTTCCAGCTAAATGTGTATGGAAAGAAACCTTCTCCAATTGTAATTTATTTAACAGAAAACCTCTCAATAGGCCTAACTTTAATTCCATTTTGAATATTGTGAAGTCTGTTTTTGTTCGTAAGAAAAGATTGTTGCAAATATGTTGGATGCTAAGATGTCCAAGAATAGAGCGAGATATGAAAGGTTCAAGTACGATAACAATCAAAGAAGGAAGGAACTTGAAGGGATAAAGTTTGCTGCGTTTGTCAAAAAGTGGAAAAAGCAAGGCATGGATACGAAGATTTAGATAGATAAAAAGCTCATAACTTCTTCATCCAATATCCAAATTTCAAAAGAAAAGATGCATAAAAAAGTTGATAATGAGAGGTTTCCAAAAATATCTTGTGTGACAAATTTGGGATTACAGAGGAGAAATAGTGGGTATAAAAACTCCTCATATAGACTCAAGTGTTAAAAGCAAGAATAACGCAACCAAAAACCTGTAAATATGGGAGGATTCTTAGCCATAAGGAAAAAGGGAAAAAAGAAGAATCGAAGGTCTACAAGAAGTGAGACAGGGCTTGGTAGAAGGAAGGAAGAAGGAAAGTCTTGTCATTTAGAGTGATAAGAAGAAAAGGAGTTCTATGGAGTTGTGTTTGTATTTGGAGTCTAAGAAGTTTGCATTGTTACCCTAATAGTATAATATAACATTCTTCTCTTCTCTATCTTTTTTCTAGGTCTAAGTAACATTTTTAATCATCTAACTTGTTGCACAGAAAGTGCACTTCTACACAAACATATTCGATTTACCTATTAAATATCAGTAGACATTCATATCATATATATGACTGTCAAATAGCACAATCACCTTTGGCTCACGACCATTTAGCATCTTCCCTATCTGCCTAGCAATCAATGTTTTTCCTGTTCCGGGAGGACCATGAAGAAGTAAACCTTTGACAGGGTTGATCCCCAACCTGCATATGGCGTGAATTAATATATAGTCAAAAGCCATTAATCAACCATCCACATGAGCAGAAAACATTGATAATGTAAAAAGTCACAATAAACTCACTTCCGTATCACATGAGTTGGAAAGACCCTTGATGCAAATGCTCGTCGAAAAATATCTTGAAATTCAGCATCAAGCCCTCCAATTCCAAGTTTCTGGAAGTTAAAATCCTTTTGCTTGAACAAGTTGCTATTAGTACCTCCACGTTGATTCACGATCTGAAATACAGAGTTCCTCAATTACATAAAGATCCATCAATTTATCTGTACCATCAAACCATAATTATATTAATACTAATCATTCGCACCTTTATGCCAGATGACGGAGATGATTCAAAAAAGAAAGAGGTCACATTGACCAGCATTCCTCTGGAAGTCTCAACTTCAGACTGTTCATTGATAACAGTCTGGGTGACAGTTAAGGTGTAGTTAGATCCCAGAAAATCCAGGAGCACCAGTTGACCAACCGTGAAAACCTTCATACAAATGAATAAAGTCAGAACAGGAATATGAAAAAGAAAACCTTAGCTCCCTTTGAAGTTTCCCATGTAGCATCTCTTTATAATCTTTTATTTTCTATGCAAGTAGATTCATTATTCTCAGACCAATTCTCCCTCGACTCCAGCTGAATGAATTCCTCTTCATGTCTAAGCAGGAATCATCTACTCTAATTGGCTTTACTTCAAATAGAAATGCATCTGCCAGGTAGAAAATGGCATTACGTGATTAACTTGTCTAAATTATTCTAGTGAATAATTGCAAGTTTTTTTCTATTCAAACCTACAAGTATCAGATGGATGCTTTAGCATGCTTGACTTTATTAAAACTGCACTTCGAGAAAAGGGAACTTTGCCAAGTTCCCACAAGCCACATAAATGAGAAGCCAATGGAAACCCAACCCCACGAGCCCCGAGAGAAGACCTAGTTTTACACCCTCGAAGTCAACCTGAATGCAAAAATAGAAGAATCCCAAATGCAATGAGCAAGGTCATAGACAACATGGACTATGGGAGGTCCCAAAATAGCTCATAAAAGCCCAAGATGGTTCAAAGGAAATGCAACAAGTGGAGAAAACAACGAGAACACTACAATCGACATGAAAACTAGTCAAGCACACACCCAGAGGTAAGGCAGTTGGTATGGTACATAAATGGGTGCCTAAGCAATTTGCATTCCCTGAAGGAAACAACAGGAAACATTGCATATCTAAGGAGGGCCTCAATTCATACCATCACCACTCTCTTGTTAGAGTGGAACACAAAACAAACTGCACCTACACCTTACTGGAAGTCCTCCCTAGGCTACTAGAGGCAACGAAAGAGATTGTCCCATATACAATCTACTGACGAAAAAATGTCAATGCCCCAAAAAATTAGCAACAAGTCTAAGTCTAGGTGCTCTAACCTCTGTAGTTTTGATGCTTTTCTCAATTTGCAGGAAGGGAGGACACCTACCAGCACTGCAGCCAAAACAGTGAGACAAAAATGAAGAGTGGAAACTAACAAAACTGTGAGCATAATGGCCGATAACGCTTATGGCGCACATGTACATATCTTGCCCCTTACAATTCCCCTTCTTGGCAGAATCTTTTCCTTCTCCTTTTGTCAACAAAATTTTTCATTTCACCTTTTTCTTTTTTGTCCCTAAGTTTTCCTACATCTTCATTCCCCGCAAACCCTTTTCTCTATTACATCCCTCTTTCCTTCTTGCTCACCTACCTGCTCGCAACCATCACCCAAGAGAAGAGACGACCACTATCATCATTATCTGCTCGTCCTACTCAGAATGAGCAGCCACCAGACCCAGCCTTGATTGCATGATCAAGCACTCAGACAAGTAGGCAACTGCATGATCCTGTAATCCACCAATCATGAACGGCATACACACTATTTTTAGTGGGACTAGCCATACCACATTCAATTCCTGATGTTTTCAAATGTGATAGGTCACTTTTACATCATAACTGTATTGGTTGCATGTGGACTTGTAAAATTCTATCAAGGGTTCAGATGAAAATGCTACTCTTGGATTGGGAGAAAAATGTGGGTGAGGGTGTACAATCAGACATCCAATGTGCATAAAATCAAGAATCAAGTATAAAGAATAGACTCTCCATGTGTAATACTATTTGGTAGAATCATTTACTTATGGAGATAGAAAGTTCGAAATTTTTTGATCATACTTGTTGCAAAGGCATAAAGCTCCAAATTGTTTGATCATACTCGTAACAAAGGCATATATGCTCGTGAGCTACACACTATATTGTTGATATCCTTGTCTGAGAATTTCCCACATCTTATTACTTTGTTCTATCCTCCCTTACTGCTGAAAATAAACTTTAATATCTCTGAGAACCAATTTTCCTGAACTAGGATTTTACCTTCTAGCTCTTTCACTCATCTCCTCTATGTTTTGCCCTCATGTACAAATAATACAATGGCATCGCTACTCATTCTCAGGGATGAAATACCATAAACTCTATGCACAGCATAGAAAATAGTTCATGCAAATCAAAGAAGAAATAGTTCATACCTATTCACATCCTTAAGTGGCCAAGAGTATGTTTAAGAGCATGTCAGAGGCAGAAGAAAAAAATCTAAGTCACCTCTATTCACACCATGGATGTGGAAGAATAAGTGAATCCAATTGATTTCTCATATGGAAGAGGATTACGAAATTATGACTAACTTAGATCCTCTGAAAGATCAAATGTTTTAATGCTAATTTCCACATAAAAGATAAATGTTAGTGAGAAATTACCAGTGAAAATTAATGAGCAAATCAGAAATAGCTTCATGTTCATTGCATTTGGACAATCTTATATAGAAAACAATAAATCAGACGAGGAACCACCTGGCCACTGAATTTCTGTTGTATCCGTTTCCCCAGATTAACTGCATCAAGCTGTTGATGGATACAAATGATCAGGCCATGCGATAATAAAACTCACTTCATAAAAATACACTACAACATACCTCCTCCCTATTGCCACGATTTTTTACAAAGTCTATTTCAAGATTAAGCAAAATCAACTTGAATCCCACTTCAGGTGGAATGAATCTGGAAAATAATGCAATATATCAATGGTTTCCACAACAAAAAGCTTAATAAAAAACAGAATTTAAAACATATCAAATGTCAATTACCTGGACACTGAGATCAAATCCCTTTGAGAAACTTTCAGGCATTTACGCTGTGCAATGTTTAAACCAAATGTGCCTTCCTCGATTGATGGATGCCCCGTATGAGAATGGTTAAGGAAAAAGCCTCTTATTTATAGAATGAGATGGTGTTTAGCCTTGGTTTACGTACATTGATACAAGTACATATATGTCCTCCTCATCTTATATGTAGAGTGATATGGCTTTAGCATTGTTTTATGTTACATCAATGAGTTTTATGTTACATCTCTCTCAGTCGCAATGTGCACTCTCAATCTCAGCCTTAATTAGTAATTCTTGGACATTGACACATGCACACCATGTGATAACATTTCTCATTGGTCCCATAGGTGGTCAATTTGTCTCTAGTAGCTCCTTCTTGAATTTTTATTTACACTACAATGATTTCTCATTTCGTGCAATTTCTCCCTCCCTCCCTCCCTCCCTCTCTCTCTATCACTCAGGTACACGTACATATGTTGCATACTCGAAAACAAACGACAAATCAAGAGATCACATCGTCATTGGGATAACAAAGGGACTAAAAAAAGGATATCTGACTGTAAAAACCGTAGAGAAGCCACTGGGCGACGTGACAAGTGCGAATCCGGAATCAAACAAAGGAACCTGCCGAGGGTTGCAGAATCCACAGTTAGTAAGAGCTTCATCAGAGCTGGGAGTGTTTACCACGGCCAGGGTGAGAGAAGAATTCGCATTGCTGTTGTGGCCATATCTTCTGTCCGATCCTGTATACATGGCGGGAGGATAGGGCCTCGATGAATCTATGCTTTTCCTCTTCGTTCGTCTCCTCCTTTCTTCTGCTTAGTCTTCTTCCTCTTCTTCTTCTTCTTCTTCTTCTTCTTCTTCTTCTTCTGCAGCCGCTGTCGACTCAGATCCAACGTGGAAGTGAAGGCAATGGCAGCGATGGAGGAGACTCTTAATATACGTATGTATGTATGTATGTATGTATGTATGTATGTATGTATGTATGTACGTACGTATGTATGCTCGTGTCAATTCTGCATCAAATCATAAAGAGGGTTGGCGAGGGAATCGCGGCCACAGACGGTGCAGGTCGCTTAGAGGAAGGCGCATGCGATCTGCACCGTCAGATTTCGATAAGGAAGAACGCGCGGAAAAAAAAGTTGTCAGAGGTCGCCCAACTCTGACTGTTGCAAGTCACCCAACCGTTTTAGGTCACCCAACTTTAACATTTGCAGGTTGCCCAACCGATTGGTCGCCCAACCGTTGTAGGTTGCCCAACCAAATGTATCATTTCGACCAAAATCTTCAAATAAGCTTGTTCATTACCCTTAAAACTTACAATAACATATCAAACACTCACAAAATCCAACCTTAAATGATTCAAAATCGACGATCTTTACCATACTTATGTTAAAACATAAATCAACATATGACATACTCCCAAATGCACTCATAAATCAACATAAATCCACTTGAAACATTGTAAACCCAAATGCACCGGTCCACAAAACCATTCAAGCTATTTTTGCACCAATTGCTTGCTTACACCCTATGGATCCATGGTCTTCTTCATTGGTTGGTTTCGGTGCACCTAGGTGATACACCAACGTCTGACCTATTTCTTCAATGGACTCCATACATGCCAAAATTGTTGCACAGTCGAGGGATCGTAACCCTTGCCTAAGACATTGAATAGCCTCCTCAACCGTTTGTATTTTCAACTCTCATTCCTCCATTTGTGATGTTATAGGGTTTGTCTCCTCGACTGGTTCTACCTCTGTCTCCACTTCTGTCTCTTTGAAATGGTCATTGCGCATACGGGTTGTATGATCTATAAAAGGCAACAACCCACTTAGATGTGGCATGTGCCTCTCAATAATCATCCTGATGCCGAGTATATGCTTACATTTACTCATAGGGTCTTGGCAATCACGATATGAACATTGGAGCGATACATTATACCATACATTCGGTTTTGTCAAGCTCAATATTTTTAACCAATATCGGGGCTCGTCCACAATATGCATTGTCGCATCATTAGTTTCATACCTCTCTAGTATCCTTTCGGCCTCTTTAAGTCTCGTTGTTTGATCCCTACAATTTGCAAGTGGTGCAAATCTACCACTCTCACATATTTATTGTTGTTGCTTGTACCATTCAATAACAGTACCCCCGATGCAAGTGCCAATTTGATTGTCCCCGATTAAAACATGCACAATATCGGTAATTGATCAGTTTATCCTCCCTCTTAAGGTTGTATATTTGATAAACTGCCAATGTCTCTCCACAAGATTGGTAGTGTCAACATGTCCGTAGTTGAACATTCTACCAAATTTGGGCCACAATTTCCTCGACACACATGTCAAGCCACACCATCCTCCTTCTATATATTGCCAAACACCTGGCTTGTTTGCATATTCTACCTTTAATTCCTCACATTGGGCATTGAATGTGGATTCCGTAATGCATTGCACGAGTTGGCACATCCAATTATAAAGATGGTTTCTCTCAGTTGCACTTACCTTTGGCAACAAGTTGTCCAACCATGTTTTTTTTACGTGGAAGTGACACAACAAAAGTCGACAATGTGTTTGCGACCTTTGCCCATTTGTAACTATCCAAGATAATCGGTCTATTGCAACCACATTACTTATGGCATTATATGATGTCCAACTTTTATCGATGACTATGGCATTTGGCCTCACATTGGGCATCCGTGCGAATATGACTCTCAAGCAAGTTTCTAAAGCTACTTGCTCATGGTTAGACCCCTTATCAGAACTACATATCATGTACCATAATGGGATACCAACTCCCATGGCATTTGGGGCCACAACTGCATATAATGGCAAGCCAAATTGGTTTGTTTTAAACGTGGAGTCGATTGCCCAAGAGTTGTTTATTGACAATTGCTCACACATCTCTAACATCCATTCATCTTGGAGCACCAAGATGAACGATTGCCTTGCGGGAGATCCATATTCACCAAGCAAGTAGGGTTGGACATGAGCCACCTTCCCAAGATCTCGGAGGGCATAGGCATCGTGCATCATCAAAGACCAATCAACCCCTGACATGGCACTCCCAAATTTTAACTTGTTGGCCATGTTATTGACCTCCTTTGGTATCATAAAGAACTTATAACTCACAAGGTCTAATGGACTAGCCTTGGACTTATGATATGCTTCCTTACGCATGCTCATTCGTGCCACATGTCGTGCGCAACCAACATCAAAAAGGTCATCTCTACAACAACTTATAACATTTGGGGCCACTGGCAAATAGTACACATATGGTCTACTTCCCAGTACATGACCCGTATGAGGTCCATATATTGAAAGGGTCATTGTCCCATGGTCAACCCCGCCATTCATTCGAGTGTTCACATGAAAAGTACACCCACATCGAGACGAATGCTTTCTACGTCGAGATGAATGCTTTCTTCGTAATCCCCGCGTTGATCCTCTCTCCTCCGGTTGTAACTAGGAGAGTGATTGCGATCAGAACGGTCACCATTATAATCCCAGTACCTGTCATATCGGTCCCGATCATAAGTGTCCCTTCTGTCGCTATACCGGACATCCTGTACTGGCCGGTAACACTCGTCTCGATGCCAATGTTCTTCTTCCTCTTCCC